>NC_134357.1:288678510-289019577 GCF_048569485.1 Anomaloglossus baeobatrachus | reverse complement strand
TTACAACAACACAACAGGGCAACGTAAGGCAATAAAAGACATATATACACACAGTACAGACCAAACGTTTGGACACACCTTCTCATTGAAAGAATTTTCTTTATTTTCATGACTCTGACAATTGTATATTCACATTGAAGGCATCAAAACTATGAATTAACACATGTGGAATGAAATACTTAACAAAAAGTGTGAAACAACTGAAAATATGTCTTATATTCTAGGTTCTTCAAAGTAGCCCCCTTTTGATTTGATTACTGCTTTGCACACTCTTGGCATTCTCTTGATGACCTTCAAGAGGTAGTCACCAGAAGTGGTTCTCACTTCACAGGTGTGCCCTGTCAGGTTTAATAAGTGGAATTTCTTGCCTTATAAATCGTGTTGGGACCATCAGTTGTGTTGTGCAGAAGTCTGGTGGATACACAGCTGATAGTCCTACTGAATAGACTATAAGAATTTGCATTATGGCAAGAAAAAAGCAACTAAGTAAAGAAAAACGAGTGGCCATCATTACTTTAAGAAATAAAGGTCAGTCAGTTCGAAAAATTGGGAAAACTTTGAAAGTGTCCCCAAGTGCAGTGGCAAAAACGATCAAATGCTACAAAGAAACTGGCTCTCATGAGGACCGCCCCAGGAAAGGAAGACCAAGAGTCACCTCTGCTGCGGAGGATAAGTTTATCCGAGTCACCAGCTTCAGAAATCGCAGGTTAACAGCAGCTTAGATTAGAGACCATGTCAATGCCACACAGAATTCTAGCAGCAGACATCTCTAAAACAACTGTTAAGAGGAGACTTTGTGCAGCAGGCCTTCATGGTAAAATAGCTGCTAGGAAACCACTGCTAAGGACAGGCAACAAGCAGAAGAGACTTGTTTGGGCTAAAGAACACAAGGAATGGACATTGGACCAGTGGAAATCTGTGCTTTGGTCTGATGAGTCCAAATTTGAGATCTTTGGATCCAACCACCGTGTCTTTGTGCGACGCAGAAAAGGTGAACGGATGGACTCTACATGCCTGGTTCCCACCGTGAAGCATGGAGGAGGTGGTGTGATGGTGCTTTGCTGGTGACACTGTTGGGGATTTATTCAAAATTGAAGACATACAGAACCAGCATGGCTACCACAGCATCTTGCAGCGGCATGCTATTCCATCCGGTTTGCATTTAGTTGAACCATCATTTATTTTTCAACTGGACAATGACCCCAAACACATCTCCAGGCTGTGTAAGAGCTATTTGACTAAGAAGGAGAGTGATGGGGTGCTATGCCAGATGACCTGGCCACCACAGTCACCAGACCTGAACCCAATCGAGATGGTTTGGGGTGATATAATATAATATATTTATTACACTGACCCCATTGTGTTTTAAAATGATGCAATGTACATCACTAACATTTCAAAAAAATAAATAAAAACACACACACACACGCACACACACACACACGCACACACACACACACACACACGTGAATGCATTATATACTTGAGGTTTCAGCCACAGGAGCAGTTCTTTTGCAGGGTTCAGTCACTGTCACTCAATTTCATATAAAGAATAGGGTCCTGCTCAACAAATATTGGGTAAGTGTATAGAGAAAATATTAACATACAGTGTGTCCACCGCCATTAACTTGAGAACAGCGGCAGCTATAGGCATAGAAGTGATGTCTAAGTATAGTAAAGTAGCCATGCGCTATGCAATGAAACCACCTATAGCGCCACCTGGTGGAAAACAACAGAGTTAGCATTTTTATCTTGAAAACGGAACGAGATAGAGAAAAAAAAAGTAAATTAAAAAATTGTAGGAAATCATCAATTCAATACGAATCGACACTTTGCATACAGAAAAGCTATGATATGAAACCCGTGACCCCCCTCCTAAATCATTGAATGCTGGTCACGCATATGAAGCTCATTTACCTTTGATGCTCAAAGTGGCCACCGTCAGCTGCAATGCACATCTGGACTCTGGATAGCATACTGTATCTTGCTGCACGTTGTGCAATATGGTAGGTGACACATTTGCACAAGCATCTGTGATACGTCGTCATAGGTTCTGCAATATTGGTGGAGGGGTCGCATACACCTGCTGTTTGATGTGACCTCACAGAAAGAAGTCCAATGGGGTCAGGTCAGGTGAGCGTGGAGGCCACTCCACTGCCACCATACCCAATGACTTGTAGGAAGGTCTCCATGAGGTATTGCTTCACATCCGCAGCCTTGTGAGTTTTACATGTTCTAATCATAGCATTTCTGTATGCAAGGTGTCGATTCATATTGAATTGATGATGCCCTACAACTTTGTAATTCACTTTTTTTCCCTCTATCTCGTTCTGTTTTCAAGGTAAAAATGCTAACGCCGTTGTTTTCCACCAGGTGGCGCTATAGGTGGTTTCATTGCATAGCGCATGGCTACTTTACTATACCTAGACACCACTTCTATTCCTATAGCTGCCGCAAGTTAATGGAGGTGGACAGGATATGGGTAGACACACTGTATAAAGGATAACTCCAGCACTCAAGAGACAAAGGGTCAATTGAATTTTATTTTTCATTCTCTGCAAAAATGGGTGCACCTCAACCTAAGCAAAAAGGACTTTTTGGCTTCTGAAAAAGACTTCATCAACGTTTTGCTTATAAAGCGTTGAGGGTACTGGAAAAGCAATCTCCGATATCAGACGGTAAGTACTCAAGGCGTCTGTGGTACCCATAAGGTGCCCAAGAATGCAGAATCAGATCATGCTTGGGGTAAATGAGAATGCAGGTAATGGGAGAGCATTGTGCCTTAATGACGTCCACCTGCGATGTGGACAATGTCCAGGGGCATCGTGGCAGCTTTGATTAAGGCTTTTCAGAAGCCAAAACGACATTTTGCTTAGGTTGAAGTATACCCCTTTTTGCAGAAAAACAAAAATAAATAAAAAAAAAATTCAATTGAACCTTTGTCTATGTCTCTCCAGTCCTGGAGTTACTCAACTTCATGCACAATTCCATTTTGAACTTAGTCGGTCCTGCACCACCACTTCCCCTTTGCCGAGCTCCACCCATTATGGTCACATGGTTGTGCAGTCACCACATCTCGTCTGCTGAGCTCTGGAGATCAGTAGAGGAGACGTGGTGTTGCAGGACCTGTGGTGATGTCCCGACCATGTGACCGTAATGGGCAGAGCTCAGCAGAGAAGTGGTGGTGCAGGACCTGTGGTGATGTCCCGACCATGTGACCGTAATGGGCAGAGCTCAGCAGAGAAGTGGTGGTGCAGGACCTGTGGTGATGTCCCGACCATGTGACCGTAATGGGCAGAGCTCAGCAGAGAAGTGGTGGTGCAGGATCTGTGGTGATGTCCCGACCATGTGACCGTAATGGGCAGAGCTCAGCAGAGAAGTGGTGGTGCAGGATCTGTGGTGATATCACAACCATGTGACTAATGGGTGGAGCTCAGGAAAGAAACAGTGGTGGCGAAGCGTGACGAAGTTCAAAATAGAATCGTCCCTGACGTTGAGTGACAGTAACTCAACCCAGCAAAAGCGCCGCTCCTGTGACTGAAACCTAAGCAAGGTTGTTTTTTTTTTCTTTAAGATACACATGGAATTTTTTGTTTTTAAAACCATGTTGGTGATGCACATTGCTTCATTTAAAACACATTGGGTTCAGTTTAATATAAAAAAAAAAAAACCCACATGATAGGTTCCCCTTAAGCATACGCCAAACAGGCCCCACCCCCCACAACCAAAAAAAAAAATTGACATACAGGCTTGTTTTCAGGGTAGGTCTTATTTTCGGGGAAACACGGTAGTACTCCCCTACTCTGGGTCCGATGTTGGCTCTTGCACTGTTCTCTGAATTTCAGCTGCAGCAGTGACCTCACAGTGCACATTACCGCTGTAGCCAATCACTGACTTCAGTGGTTCATGCTGGCTACATAAACAGAACCACTGAGCTCAGTGATGGGCTGCAGCGGTAATGTGCACGAAATTAAAGGGAACATAGCAAAGGCGGAAATCCAGCATTGCACCCAGGGAGGACGAGTACAATCTTTGTTGTTTTAAACAAACAGCTTGATGAGATTTCTTCAAGGGTTTTTAACAATTCTCTGTGCTGCTAACAGGTTGAGTGATGGTAAGACTTGCCCCCGATACTTGAAAAACAGCTGCCCCATTGTTCCCTGCTGAGCTTCTTTCTACACTTATCACTTAAATATGTTCTTTATACAGAACAAATACAACACTACAGGGGATCTGCGGATATACCCATTTAGAAAAACAGCAATGATTAAGATCTAGGAGGACTACTCAAACAGGCAATTTTCATACGGCTTGTGGTCTGGATGCCATCAAGGACCAGCAACAAAGTTGGTGGCTAACAGTGAAGAAGAAGTGAAAGCCAGTGACGTGAGACCCTTGTAGATGACTACGAGCCACAATAATTATTCACATACATCGCGCCATTAATTCCACAGTGCTTTACATACATCAGCATTGCCCACGGGGCTCACAATATAAATTCCCTATCAGTATTGCTTTGAAGTATTGGAGGAAACCCATGAAAAACACGGTGAGAACATACAAACCCCTTGCAGATGTTGCCCTTGGTCATCGAGACAAGAACTTGTTAGATCTGCTGCCCCTTTGTTCTGGCATATCTTAGAGACACATCATCATAAAATCTTCCAGCAGGTTTAAATGGCTCCATCGTAATGGCCTAAATCAGTACCAACGCAGATACTGGCTGTTTAACCCATTAGAGATCAACAGCGATCAGTGTCCAAGTACTTAGAATATGAACTGTCCCCCACTGATGGTACGCAAATCACTTCTAAGGTCAAGCCTGGAATATGGGATCCAGTTTTGGGCTCCACATTTTAATAAAGATATTCAGAAGTTAGAGTCAGTTCAAAGGCAGCAACTAGACTACTACAAGGAATGGAAGGCCTCCCATATGATGGCAGGTTGAAAAAGTTAGATATGTTTAGCTTAGAAAAAAGACGTCTCAGAGGAGATCTCATTTATATGTATAAATACATGTGTGGTCAATATAAAGGACTGGCACATGACTTATTCCTTCCAAAGACAATACTAAGGACCAGGGGGACTCACTGCGAGTGGAATAAAAGCGATTCCGACAGCTAAATAGGAAAGGGTTCTTTACAGTTAGAGCAGTCAGACTGTGGAATGCCCTATCACAAGAGGTAGTAATGGCAGATACAAGTACCTTTTTTAAAAACAGAACTGGATGATTTCCTCAGTACACACGCGCAGTTTAAGCGTCCCATCCGGGTCCGACCCGGACGCGGCTATCCGGCTGCACGATCCGGAATTATTTTAAAATCTCTCCCTCTCCCTCCCGTCCCGGATCTGCTCCCCATTCACATACATGGGTCCGGATTCCGGATCGGATCCGGACATCTTTTCCAACCCGCGACGGATCCGCCGGACCCGAATTATTAGAAGTCCGCTCAACTCTAGTTGTCAGTGCCTGAAAATCTAAAATGTGACTCGTACTCCAGAAGACTACTGGTTCAAGACTATAAAACAATTTAATATATTTCCACCTCTTCATTAATACCAAGTTTAAACAGAATTTGCCAACCAATTAACTCTATGCCTTTTGGCAGATCCTCACCCAAAAGGGTGTCTACGGATACCTAGAGACCACAAACTACAGTATGGTACAAATATTCTATTACATGTTCCAGAAGCTACAAGCACAAGGCTAGGTATCCTGCATCCTGCTATTAGGCCTTATTATAGCACATCAGCTGCAGCAGACCTGGTTTGATATTTTTTTTCAAAGGGTTATTCCCACCATCACATTATTTTTCACAAAGCACAGTAAATCAATATACAGACTAAGCACAGGAAAGTTTTTCTTTTATATCTTTGAAGTTGGCTGCACAGAGGGGCAAAAAAGATGAAAAAAAAATACACAGCTGAATAGACATTCTTATCTTCCTAAAGTACATTTCTCGGACTCATCCTACTTCTCCTCAGTGCTCCAGACCCCTTGCTCCCGCTTGTGTACTTCTGACTGCCCCAAACTGATTTATCATCAAGCTATTCTAACTGAAGGGTTCACCTTATGCACATTCTGCTCCTGTACAGTCCTCTGATCGATTACATCTTATGCCTTCTATATCAGTATAGACATCATTGCTAGCTGGCTTATAGCAGAGCTTAAATCTTCAGCTGAGTTGTGTTTATAGATCAGAGATGCAGAACTGCAAATGCTGCTCTACTGATGCATATTGCAGAGGATAACCTTCTGTCATATGTATCAACGGAGAAGCATTTGGCGCGTCACATCACTGATCTCTCAGCAGCAGGAAATAAACAGCTAAACTCCTCTCAGCCCCTCTATATACCACCCCATCCTGCAATATATCACTCTTCTCAGTCCCATATTGCAAGCAATATATCACTCCTATCAGACCCTCTATAAACCACCCCATCGTGAAATATATCACTTCTCTCAGCCCCTCTATATACCACCCCGTCCTGCAATATATCACTCTTCTCACCCACTCTATACTGTAATAAAGCCCCATTGTTCCTTATATAAAACTCCTCTCAGCCCCATATTGCAAGCAGTGTATCACTCCTCTCAGCCCCTCTATATACAGCCCCATCCTGCAATATATCACTCCTCTCAGCCCCTCTATATACAGCCCCATCCTGCAATATATCACTCCTCTCAGCCCCTCCATATACAGTTTCTTCCTGCAGTACATTAAACCTCTTAATTACCAGTACAGACAAATGGATGCTTCCTGGTATGAGCTTTGTACCATCATGTGGGAGGCTCAGACGTATCTCCTCTCTAGACAGGACCCAGAGCAGTGCTGTGCTGGCAGTATGCACTGGGCATGATAGACCGACAAGGAACACTGAAACCATAGCAGAATGGTTTCAATGGCAGCTGGAGTAAATGGAGCCCAATGGGTATCCTTAGAGGAGTGATATGTGCAAAATGAGGCAGATTTAAATATGTGTTATATTGACACAAATAAATGTATACATTATTAGAATATAGGAGAGCTTCCGATCCATCATAGATTATCTGGTATAAAATGAATGCACCATCTGAGACATTAAAGGGAACCTGTCAGGTGCAATACGCACCCGTAACCACGAGCAGTTCTGGATGTATATTGCTAATAACTGCCCAACCATCCCTGTATACAGTAACATAGATAAAGGGATCTTTAGAAAGAGTGTTCCTAAAGATCTTTCATCATATGCTAATGAGCGCGGGGTCTAGTCGCCAGGGCATTAGTTCCTCTGGCTAGTCAGCCCCCTTAGCATGTTAGTACAGCGTGGGTGTGCTAACATGCTAATGAATGCACAGCGTCAGAGGATCTCTCTCACCTCTCCACCGCCATCGCGTACGATGCTGGATTTTGGCTCAGTGAACATGGTCCTGAACTTTCAGTTATGTGCACTACTTCAGTTTGAAGCCAGGACACGTACACCCGGCTTCATAGTGCGCATGACCCAAACTTCGGGGTCAAGTGCACTGAGCCAAAATCCAGTGTTGAACGTGATGGCAGCAGAGAGGTGAGTGAGATCATCCTGTGACGCTGTGTATTCATTAGCATGTTAGCACACCCACAGGGACGTACTAACATGCTAATGGGGCCAAGTAGCAAGGGATGTAACACCCTCGGGACTAGTCCCCGCGCTCATTAGCATACGACAAAAGATCTTTAGAAATGCTTTTTCTAAAGATCTCTTTATCTATGCTAGTGTATACAGGGATTAGCAATATGCACCCAGAATTGCTAGTATTCTGGGTGCATATTACACCTGACAGGTTCCCTTGAATAAAGATGTCCTGCAGTAGCGAGAGCCCAAAAACTGTAAAATAAAATATTTTTTTTAAAAAAAAAAAAAAAAGTTATTTTAAAATTTAACAAATGGAGTATATCAAGTCAGACAATAAGAGGTTGACACTGGAAAAGGAAATTATACAAAGGTGAACCAGGACAGATTGGTGCTATATTGGCTGATCTCTTATTGCAGAAGCACTTATCTGTGTATGCTCATATAATCATCACGTTGTGAAATTTATACCAATATAACTTACCAAGCTGTCAATGGAAATATCTGTAGCCATGGCAGATGATAAATAAAACGTTAATCCTATCTATTAATGAAGATCCATATTAGAATGGTCAAGTAATCAGCGAATTAAAAGGAGCATTTTACGAGTCCAGACAGAGTCCTGGACTCATAAAATGCTCATAATTATTTAATAATAATAATAATAATAATAATAATAATAATAATAATAATATTATTATTAATAATAATAATAAATAATATTATATTAGTTTATTTTTAAGGAAACTTTCACAAAATTTACACAGCCATTCTGACTTTGATTTTCAAAGTAAGCACACCAGCTTCATCATGTCTATGATCTAGTTACGGTAATCACTTATGCAGTTTGTATTGTGAAATCTGGTGACAGGTCTGCTTTATACTAACTTTCAGCTACACTACTGCTAATGATAAATGGTCACAGAAAGCCGTATCTCAGTACTGACAAACCAAGTTCTCCATAGTAAACAATACAACTCTCCGGAGATCCCAGGTAACGCTGCAGATATAAGCTCTTGTGCCTGCGCATCCACAGAAGCCTTACACCATTTCTCAATGTGAATTATTGGGAAATGGTCGCCTACAGTAGATAGTCTAAGGCTGCTTTCACACTACCTTTTTTTTTGGAATGCGTCATGAACGTTTTTTTGCTGCAAAAGCGGATCCTGTTTTTACAAAGAAAAACGCATGCAAACTCATGTGTAATTTTGCAGGATCCTGTCACTAAGTTTATGGGCGGGCATTGGAATCATGTGATTGGGAGTGAGGGGAACTGAACGTGAAAGACTGGGAGCCGACATCTGACAGCTGCGGAGGCTCGTAACCAAGGTAAACATCGGGTAACTTGCTTGGATACCCGATATTTACCTTGGTTATGAGCGTCTGCAGCTGCTAGGAGCAGGGCTGCCTGCTCCCTGCACACGTAACCAAGGTAAACATCGGGTAACTAAGCCCACGGTTACCCGATATTTACCTTGGTTACGAGCATCCTCTGCTCTCGGGAGGGGGGAGAGAGACTGATCACACGAGGCTGGTTTCTGGGCAAGCTCAAGCTCAGTAGAGCAAGCAGGATACTGTCTATCAGCATGCCAGCGTTCACATACGTTTGCATGTGTTAGGCCCTCCGCAGGTACGGGCCGTGCCTGGGAGATGATGAGGGATAATAACGGAGACCACAAGGTTGTCTTTAACAGTCTCTACTCATTTGGACCCAGAGGTTACTGGTTCAGGTCCCATGGAATATCTGTGCCGCCAATGTAGTGACCCAGGTTGCTCTGTCCCCGGAACTCGCTGTTTGTTGGGTCTCCGTAGCATGGGGCGTTTGGGGCCTGACTGTCCCTTTTGGGGGTACAGTCTCCTTCTCCATACGGCAGGCAGTGCGGATCATGTGGGGAGGTAAGTTTCCGAACCTAGTTTACTGCTGATGCCCCCCGGATTATTTGGTTCGGTGAAGTCCATGAAGGTGTCCTCACCAGGCAGGTATTTACCAAGGCGTGTAGAACTAGCACCTGATCTAGGGCCCTGTGCCCCATGTGTGCTCCGGTCTCAGCGGTATCTCCGGTACCCGTCCTGGCGACCTATCTCCTGTGCCCCCGGGTCACCGTTGCACGGACCAAGCTCAGGCACATCCGCACACCTCTCCTGTGTGCCACCCTTCTCTAGACTCTACTGACCACTCCCACTAGGCTGGCTAATCCCAGGGACTCGTTCCTTTTCATGGCGACCATCCTCTTACATGGTTAACCCTCTATGGCCGGTGTGGAGTGGAGAACTAGGATTTTGGTTGTGTTTTGGTGGTATCGGCACTGGTATTCCAGGTCCCAGGGGGTGCAGTTCCTTGTAGTGCTCTGAGTGGCTCAGGGGTGCTACAGCTACAGTGGGGACACTGCTTCTGTGCAAAGTATTGGAGAGTTAGAAAGAGTGGCCTGTATGGACAAATGCTGCAGTAATACTAGTGATGAGCGAGCACTACCATGCTCAGTACTCGACTTGAGCAGGTCAAACACTCCGACAGGCTTGACTTGGGTACCGAATATAATGGAAGTCAATGGGAAATTCAAGCGTTTTTCCAGAAAAACGTTCAAGTTTCCCACTGACTTCCATTATACTCATGCCCATCGGAGAGTCCAAACCTGCTGGATTCCAGTATCGAGCACTCAAGCTTCTTGGTGCTCGCTCATCACTAATAATTACATGAAGTTTTGTTGAGCCGGAGCAAAAATCTGTTTTTAGAGGGGGGAGGTTTTGTTTTTTCTTCTAATATATAGGTAAGGGTTAAGGAGCCAAATAAAAGGGAACCCGTAACAATGAAAGCTTGGCAAAGCGTGATTAAAGCGCACCAATCATTAGGATTTTCGTATATAACCTAAAGCCAGTGCTATACTGGCACTATCAGGCGGATTCTCTACATACCAATAGTGGTCAGCTCAGATGTTTAGGTTTTGAAACACAAGAAAGTAAAGTTTATAAAATCTACAACTTCTTGAGTGACAGCAGCTAAGGATCTGATAACAGCAGGGGGGTGCATGCATAGTTATCCCCTCCCCCTCTTAGAATTAGCATAACTATTATACAAACGATTTACTTTTTCACTAGCAGGACCTGTATGAGGTCATACCCATGTGACCAGAAGGGGTGGGGCCTGCTGCATGAAGCAGGAGACTCAGGCTGGGCAAAGGGGGGCACATCGCAGGCGCCGTTCATTGGGGTTCTGATGTGGCATAAATCCTAGGTCATATGAAAAGTTTTGTTAAAAGGTCACTTGACTTTTAGGATTGCTACTTCCAATAGGTGGCGCTAGAGTTTGTCTACTTGCTTCCTGAAGAGACAATCTCAATATTACCCAGAGGAGCATTGCAGGAATAAGACTCCTCACCACTGACAGCCAGATTGGATTGTCAGTCTCCGCAAGGCGAAGAGTTTTCCCCTTAGACTATACAAGGCCAGTTTTCCATGGTTTACTACTTTGACTACCCCTTCTTAAAATAGTTTATCTGCTCTTCTAAAATTAGTTACCCCATGCTCACCTCCTGCACTGGTGCCATTCCAGCAACATTGGCATTGTTATGCACGTGAGCCCAGCAGACATTCAGTGGCCAACACCACCGCGCACGTGAGAGGAACAAAGAGTGGCAGCTCAATAGTGGCCGCTAATAGGGCTGAGCGGAACTGGACTGTAGAAGTGCGGATCTACGCGGTTTTAAAGATGCCCGGTGCCAGACTAAGGCCCGGGACTCCGGGTGTACGATCCGGATTTGGCACCGGGGAAATTAAATGAAAAATAAAAAGAAAACAAGAATTAAGTGAGCGTTTCATACATCCGGAGACTCGTATCATGGTGGCAAACTGCTTCCAGGTCGCGCATTCACTTCCTGTACTGCGCAATAGGCTCATCTTATACACAGCTTTCCGTGCCTTCCCCACCCACCGGCCGTCCTGTCGTCTGGTTACAGTCAGACGCGCCCCCAGCCTGTGACAGTGTCTGCCTGCAGTCATTGCTCATCGCGGCTCAGTCATTGTATAAACTCACAGCCGGCGGTCTTGTTCTATGGCCGCTCGCTGTGAAATGTAGCAGAGGTGGAAGCAGCGTGGGACCTCGTGTGGATTACACCGAATCTGGAGGTGTGTTGTGGGTTAATAAAGTGGTGAAAGAGGGTGGGTTTTTGTATTTTATTCCAAATAAAGGATTTTTTTATCTGTATTTGTACTTATTTACTTTCATTTAGATTAATGATGTGGGTGTCAGACTCCTGTGCTATCATTAACCTAGAGTTTAGTAGCAGCTGTGCGCGCTGTTATTAACCCCTGCTATTACCCAGACTGCCACCGCACCAGGGCAATGGGAAGAGCCGGTAAAGCACTGGGATGGTTACATCTAATGGATGCAGCAATACCGGGCGGCTGCGAATACTAGCCCTCAGTTGGCTGAGTATCAACATTATGGGGAAGGGGGGGGGGGGGGGGGGAAACCACACGTCATTTTTTTTTTTTTATTTATTTCAATGAATATAAAAAAGCCGCATACGGTTTCTCTTAGGCCGGAGTCACACTTCCGGGAGACTCGCGAGAGTCTGACATCGCATCACCCGGAACAGCCGCACACAGTCCTTACAGAGGCGGGGCGGCCACATGTGTTTCTATGTACCTGCACACTCATGTTCGGAGAGTGTGAGGCTGTGCCGGGTGATGTGACTCTGGGCTTATTGTGACACACAGTCATGATAAAGCCCGACAGCTGGGAGCTGCAGCCATGGGCTTTATCAAAATACGGGGACCCCGCACCGATTGTTTTATTTATTCATTTATTTTTGTACCACCATACTGACTAGCAGACACTTGCACTGCGAGTTTGACCAGCTCTAGCCGCTAACTATTCGGGGATCACATGCATAATGCCACACTAGTCTTGGAAAACCTGATGCAAACATCGCCAGGCTTCCTATATATTTTATAAGGTTTATGAACCCCCTCCCCTCCTTTAACATAGAAAACTGGCCCTGTATGATGTATAAAAACGGACATCGTAGAGATGTCAACAGATAATATTGGCGATTGATGTGCAAAAGGAAGATGTGGTCTGTATGACAGCCATTATTTTACCTCCCCCATTGAGTTTAATGGGAGAGTCTGATTTGGTGACACAGATCAGATCGGTACACCCTGCTATTATTTTTATGTGCCGTCCTTCAGTAAACCGCACCATTGACTTGCTTTGGTCCACGCTGAATGTGTTGCATACGGATGTAAAATTCCTTCATCTGAACAAGCCCATAGAAAGATTTTTCAAAACTATAGTAAAAGAAAAAGTGCCGTATCCCATAGCAACCAACCAGAATTATTCCATTATTATCAAACAAATCTCTGAAAACTAAAAGCTGATATCCGATTGGTTGTTCTGGTCAACCCCTCCACTTTATCTCACCTCAAAATAATCTCTCCTATAGCGCCAGTGACCCTTATTGCACTTAAGAAATGCTCTGCAGAAAATGGGGGTGGCCAGTAGTAGAGATATCTCCAGGCTCCGCCCACAAAGCGGGGAAAAACCGCCATGGCGCAGAATATACCACCACTATATCAAGACCGATTTACCCTCTGGAAAACCAAAAAATAATGAGAAGGGAGACATGATCAGGCATTTTACGCTTACTCCAATTTCCCCAGCAGGGCCAAAGACTAGATACAATTTACACCATTATTGCTACCGCATTTGATGAAGAACCACAAAAAGCTTCATTGTGCACCGAAGAAACCCAATCATGTAATGCCATTCTGCCCCAATCTACACGGGAAAGCACAATACCTGTTACAAGAGTCACACTACAGTCTTGCAGCGCTGGGGTCCTGGGTTCGATTCCCACCAAGGACAACATCTGCAAGGAGTTTGTATGTTCTCCCCGTGTTTGTGTGGGTTTCCTCCCACACTCCAAAGACATACAGATAGGGACTCTAGATTGTGAGCCCCAATGGGGACAGTGTTGCCTATGTATGTAAAGTGCTGTGGAATTAATAGCGCTATATAAATAAATATTATTAATAATAATAATAATAATAATAAATAATAAATTCCAAAACTGTTGGATATTTGTAGGCGAATTCCTAAAGCGAGGGCAGTCTCCATTGCACACCACCTGTTTCAGGGTTTGTAAAATTGCCATGAATGTAAAGCGTATCCTCTGCAATTTTTTTTTTTTTTTTTTTTTTTAACTATAGCTCCAAAAACAAAATAAATAAAAATAAAAAAAATTTACACAAAAAATGTTTTATTTGTTTACACCCCCTGCATTTTTTATTTATTTTTCTAAAACCAGCCTACTTAAAAATAACTTCTGTTGTAGAAGACCCTTATTTTCACCGATGAAAACGAAATTCTGGAGCATCTTATCTTACAACTGTCCGATGTTCCTCTGTTATTCCTCCTAGAAATATACAAGTGTATCTCAATAAATTAGAATGTCATCAAAAAGTTACTTTATTTCAGTGTTTATATACAAAAAGGGAAACATATTATATAGAGTCATTACACACAGAGGGATCTATTTCAAGTGTTTATTTCTGTTAGTGTTGATGATTATGGCTTACAGCCAATGAAAACCCAAAAGACATTATCTCAGAAAATTAGAATATTATATAAGACCAACTGAAAAATTGCTTGTAAACTCAGAAATGTTGGTTCCTACTGAAACGTCTGTACAGTAAATGCCTTGGTCGGGGCTCCTTTTGCCACCAGCTTCTTTAGCAATGACCTTTCGTGGCTTACCCTCCTTGTGGAGTGTGTCAGTGACTGCCTTCTGAACATCAGTCAAGTCAGCAGTCTTCCCCCATGATTGTATAGCCTACTGACCCAGACTAAGGGACCATTTTAAGTGCTTAGAAAGCCTTTGAAGGTGTTTTGTGGTAATTATTCTAATTTTCTGAGATAATGACTTTTGGGTTTTCCTTGGCTGTAAGCCAGAATCATCAGCATTAACAGAAATAAACATGTGAAATAGATCCCTCTGTGTGTAATGACTCTATATAATATATGCGTTTCACTTTTTATATTGTATTACTGAAATAAATTAAATTTTGGTGATCCTCTAATTTATTGAGATGCACTTGTATATGTGTGACAGCTGAGGGCGTGTCCTGCCATGGACTAATCACTGCTGCCCGGAGCTGTGTAGGGTCACGCCCCTTTCATAAGAGGTCCAATCACTGCTGCCAGGAGCGTGAATAGGCTTGCCCCTTTCAGAAGAGGAGTGGTAACACCCAGGTGTCTAGAATGTGATGATTCCATCATACAATATATGTATTTTATGGGAAACACTTTACATGTCAGGAGTGGTGACAAGTTCTCTTTAAAGGGATCATCCATCTGTGGGGACTTTTTTTCTCACTTAAAAAAGGCATGTACTTGAGGCTTAAAAAAAAAAAAAAAAATTCCGAACTGGGTTTCATTAAAAATTTTGCTTTTCTGGGCTTTTTTTTCTCCTGCACATTCAATTTTAATGTGATCTGTGGTACTAGTGACAAGCGAGCGCCGCCATGCTCAGGTCTTGTAACAAGCAGTCAGACGATTGGACAGGCTTGGGTGCTCTACTAGTTTTGAGCGAGCACTTCCATGCTCAGTAGCTCGGTACTAGTAATAAGCGAGCACTGCTATGCTCGGTACTAGTGAGGGGGGCTTGTAATGAGCAGTCAGATGCTCGGACGGGCTGAAGTCGTTGTACAGAGTATAACTGAAGTCAATTGGAAACAAGCATTTTTCCATATTATCCAGAAAAATGCTCGAGTACCCCGTCGACTTCCATTATACTCGGCACATAGAGTCGAGCCTGTCCGAATGTCTGACTACTCATGAGTAGTGAGCATCCCAGCATGGCAGCTCTCACGCTCATCACTAGCACCCAGCACCAGAGCATGGCAGCGCTCGCTCATCACTAGTACCCAGCACCAGAGCATGGCAGTGCTCGCTCATCACTAGTACCCAGCACCAGAGCATGGCAGCGCTCGCTCATCACTAGTACCCAGCACCAGAGCATGGCAGCGCTCGCTCATCACTAGTACCCAGCACCAGAGCATGGCAGCGCTCGCTCATCACTAGTACCCAGCACCAGAGCATGGCAGCGCTCACTCATCACTAGTACCCAGCACCAGAGCATGGCAGCGCTCGCTCATCACTAGTACCCAGCACCAGAGCATGGCAGCGCTCACTCATCACTAGCACCCAGCACCAGAGCATGGCAGCGCTCGCTCATCACTAGTACCCAGCACCAGAGCATGGCAGCGCTCGCTCATCACTAGTACCCAGCACCAGAGCATGGCAGCGCTCGCTCATCACTAGTACCCAGCACCAGAGCATGGCAGCGCTCGCTCATCACTAGTACCCAGCACCAGAGCATGGCAGCGCTCACTCATCACTAGTACCCAGCACCAGAGCATGGCAGCGCTCACTCATCACTAGTACCCAGCATGGTAGCGCTCGCTCATCACTAGTACCCAGCATGGTAGCGCTCGCTCATCACTAGTACCCAGCATGGTAGCGCTCGCTCTCATCACTAGTACCCAGCATGGTAGCGCTCGCTCTCATCACTAGTACCCAGCATGGTAGCGCTCGCTCTCATCACTAGTACCCAGCATGGTAGCGCTCGCTCTCATCACTAGTACCCAGCATGGTAGCGCTCGCTCTCATCACTAGTACCCAGCATGGTAGCGCTCGCTCTCATCACTAGTACCCAGCATGGTAGCGCTCGCTCTCATCACTAGTACCCAGCATGGTAGCGCTCGCTCTCATCACTAGTACCCAGCATGGTAGCGCTCGCTCTCATCACTAGTACCCAGCATGGTAGCGCTCGCTCTCATCACTAGTACCCAGCATGGTAGCGCTCGCTCTCATCACTAGTACCCAGCATGGTAGCGCTCGCTCTCATCACTAGTACCCAGCATGGTAGCGCTCGCTCATCACTAGTACCCAGCATGGTAGCGCTCGCTCATCACTAGTACCCAGCATGGTAGCGCTCGCTCATCACTAGTACCCAGCATGGTAGCGCTCGCTCATCACTAGTACCCAGCATGGTAGCGCTCGCTCATCACTAGTACCCAGCATGGTAGCGCTCGCTCATCACTAGTACCCAGCATGGTAGCGCTCGCTCATCACTAGTACCCAGCATGGTAGCGCTCGCTCATCACTAGTACCCAGCATGGTAGCGCTCGCTCATCACTAGTACCCAGCATGGTAGCGCTCGCTCATCACTAGTACCCAGCATGGTAGCGCTCGCTCATCACTAGTACCCAGCATGGTAGCGCTCGCTCATCACTAGTACCCAGCATGGTAGCGCTCGCTCATCACTAGTACCCAGCATGGTAGCGCTCGCTCATCACTAGTACCCAGCATGGTAGCGCTCGCTCATCACTAGTACCCAGCATGGTAGCGCTCGCTCATCACTAGTACCCAGCATGGTAGCTCTTGCTCATCACTAGTACCCAGCATGGTAGCTCTCGCTCATCACTAGTACCCAGCATGGTAGCGCTCGCTCATCACTAGTACCCAGCATGGTAGCGCTCGCTCATCACTAGTACCCAGCATGGTAGCGCTCGCTCATCACTAGTGGTCACCAATCAGTTGAGAGGAACTCAGAAAAAGACAGATAAGGGTTACAAAGTCAGTGTAGCTCACTGACAGATCCTCAGGTAACTCATTCTGCAGCCAGTGATAGACTGTGCAACACAGAAGCTATAGAAGGCAAAAAGGTGCAAAATGTTTAATGAAACCCCATGTAAAAGAAATGTTTTTACCCCAACTACTCGCATTTAAGTAAAAAGAGATGACGAATCTCCCACAGTTGGTGTACCCCTTTAAGCACAGCAGCCCCCTGGAGAGGACGCTGCTCCCGGGGCTCCCCTCATCCACGGCTTCTCCCGGGGACCTGACAGCGGCCGCTCCCCCCGCCGCAGCTGATCGGTACCTGCTGGCAGTGTCCGCTCTGGAGGGCTCTCGGGTCCCTCCGGTCGCTGCTCGGTCTCTGGCGGATGAGGGGATCCAGGCAGGCGGCTCCGGGACGGGCTGGTGACAGCGATCAGGGCTCCTCTCCCCCGGGACACGGCCAGGCTCCCTGTGCAGGGCGCGGTACCTCCTCCAGGTGTGTGCGGGGCCTGGCGGCGCTCAGGGGGGAGGGCTTCCTCTCCAGCTTCTCGCTGTCTTCCTCGGTTTTCTCCTCAGAGCTCTAGCGCTGTTCCGCTGACGGGAGGCAGAAAATGGGCAGCTGCGGCCATTTTGTTGGTAACTGACAAGAAGCCAAGAGAGGGGCGCGGCCAAGTAAATGAGTTGCTGGGCTGCCAGGCGTTCAAACCACTCATTGGCTGATAAGTTGTTAAGGGAGGCGTGTCCCTTCAAATTGGGCGGAGACTTAGAGCGAAGACTCCGTAAAATGACTGTGGAAGGCGTGTCACTGTGATTGGCAGTTTCCTCAGAATGTGGGCGTGTCGGTATGATTGACAATCTGCTCTGAATGTGGGCGGATTAGGAGGGTGGAAGGTGTAGGACGTGGTTACCGCCCCCTCCCTCCTGATAAGGGGCGGGGCGTATGGGTTGTTTATGTTTTTTCCAGTTGACAGCTTTAACAGATGGCGCAGTGCGCATGCTCAGAGCAGTCCGCTGGGGAAAGCGCATGTCTGGAATAGTTGACAGGGTTGTGATTAATCACGTCCTATGCTGCCTGCAGTCAGCTGGAGTCTGAGCTCCACTCTGGTCTCTCGGCTGATAACAGCTTTCATTACTTAAAGGGTTTCTCCGGGAATAGAAAAGGATAAATAACTGAAGGAAATGTTATGGAAAATAAATTCCTGAATACATTTAATTAGCAAATCACAATGGTTTTCACTAGGGAGGCAATTACTATAGAGAGCAACTGGTTACACTGGCAGATACCCGTCCTGGAATGTTCGGCCGGCTGCTGTGCGCATGTGCAATATAAGCTCCGCCCCCTCCGCATGCTGAGGTAAGACTAGGCCAATGGAACTTGTGAATGACATACACATAAAGGGACGGAGCTTCTACTGCACATGCTCACAGCAGCCAGGACAGGTTTCTGCCAGTGTACCAGGACGGCAGCCATTTTAATCCAATAGTAATTAGCTCTCTTGACAAAAATATTGTGATTTTCTAATTAAATGTATTTAAGAAGTTATTCATAATGACAATAAGTTTTATTTTTGTTTGTTTTTTGTATTCCCGGAAAACCCCTCTAAGTGTCACTTGGAAAGCGGTTGCTATGGCAATAAGGCTACTTCTCAATTGTTAACAGTGTGCTGATTTGCTAATGAACAGTTGTCTCTATGCATTACTGTCATGTACACACTCTAAAGTGACCTGTCAATCACCTAGAGCCAGGCAGGAAAAAAACCAATACCAGTCAGGTCTCTCGCTGTCGTCTTTTCGAACTATATTTACTCTGAATCGCCGGAGCAGTCATGCTGTCAGGATCTGATACATATTGCTGTGGTTTGGGCAGCAAGCATCACCTGACAGGTTCCCTTTAAATTTGGGCTCTTTACTGTGACCCTAAGAGTTTGATTAAATCTAGATTTTTTTGTTGCTATTCAGCGTATACACTGAGAAAACCAGAGCAAATACATTAAACTGTAGCTGTGACAAATGCCCAACACTGATATATGTCACCCCCAGCCTTAAAGGTATCTGGATGTTTAAAGGGAATCGATTTGCATTTAGACCAACAATGTCTACTTTGGTCTCATTTCCCCAAAGCACATGCTTGATGTGTCCCCTATAAAACATGTGGAAGAAGGTGCTCTGGTCACATGAGACCAAAGTAGATCTTTTAGGGCTAAATCATGCAAAATGCTATGTGGCAAAAAATTAACAATGGATATCACCCTGAAAACACAATCCCCACAGTCAAACATGGTGGTGGCAGCAGCATCATGCTGTGGGGATGGTTTTATTCAGCAGGGAAAGGGAAGCTGGTCAGAGTTCATGGAAAGATGGAACTAAATCCAGGAAAATCCTAGAGGAAAACCTGTTGGAGGCTGCAAAAGACTTGAGAATCGGATTTAGATTCACCATCCATGCAGATCAGGTACTAGTAGCCCTCCACCCAAGTAATACTGCTTTCAGTCACTTGGAGAACCAACCACTGTGGAATGCAGGGGGACCTGACAGCGACACAGATTTCTATGTGAGAGCCCATTTTCTTGCCAAATTCTTTGGGGAATGGTAAGTGTGATTAATTTGGGGGTGTCTTTCATTTGGGGGTAAACTTCATTTGGGGGTAAACTTAGCAGTACATAGAGAATACTAAATTTAAGCAGGTAATTTCAACCATAGTAAATATGGTATGTACCCACCACTATAGGACTAGTTGTTCGCCATGGAAAAATATCAGACACCCCCTGAAAATAAGTCCTAGCACAGCTTTTGGAGCATAAAATAATATAATATAAGACTTTATTTTCGGGGAACACATTACTATTTCCTTTACACCTCACAAATACAGTACAGACCAAAAGTTTGGATGCACCTTCTCATTCAGAGAGTTTTCTTTATTTTCATGACTCTGAAAATTGTAGATTCAGATTGAAGGCATTAAAACTATGAATTAACACATGTAGAATGAAATAGTTAACACAAAAGTGTGAAACAACTGAAAATATGTCTTATATTCTAAGTTCTACCAAAGTAGCCACCTTTTGCTTTGATTACTGCTTTCTACACTCTTGGCATTCTCTTGATGAGCTTCAAGAGGTAGTCACCGGAAATGGTTTTCCAACAGTCTTGAAGGAGTTCCCAGAGATGCTTAGCACTTGTCGACCCTTGCCTTCACTCTGCGGTCCAGCTCACCCCAAACCATCTCGATTGGGTTCAGGTCTGGTGACTGTGGAGACCAGGTCATCTGGTGTAGCACCCCATCACTCTCTTTCTTAGTCAAATAGCCCTTACACAGCCTGGAGGTGTGTTTGGGGTCATTGTCCTGTTGAAAAATAAATGATGGTCCAACTAAATGCAAACTGGATGGAATAGCATGCCGCTGCAAGATGCTGTGTGTTACGCTCACCGAGGAGCGGCGAGCGTCCGGAGGTGGACCCACTGGACCGTGCACCGGACTCCCCCCGAGAAGGCGACCAGCAGCGAACCCCTATTCAGGGACTGTGCAGCGCCTCCCCAGAAGGCCTAAATGCACGGCAGCCAGGAACCGGTAGTAGGAGTCTCTGTAGGGCCAGGTGTAGCAAGGTTGTGACGTCCACAGCCGGCAGAACACGGAAATGGCACCGGAGATGTTCACAGCAGGTGACTTCCACAGCAGGTACGGTACAGATAATGTCCACGGCAGGTAGGACCCGGTGACGTCCACTGTAGGTATGAGCAGTGACGTCCACTGCGGGTATGGCCGGTGACGTCCACTGCGGGTATGTATAGATAGTGTCCGCGGCAGGTATGGCACGGTGACGTCCACGGTAGGTATAAGCGGTGACGTCCCCAGCCGGAATGGTATAGATGGCACTACGGTGAGACAAAGGATTAGAACCAGGTATCAAATGCACGGATATCAAATAATAGCACAAACGGCTCTGGACACTGGCAATGCACTAATAGAGGCGTTGCTCAGGCGCCTGCTGCCAGGGGAGGTGAACTTAAATACCATATGGCAACAGGTGACCTCTGAGGTCACTTCCAGGTAATTGGGCGCTACCACTTTAAGAAAGGGGGCGTGGCCTCGCGCGCAGCCTAGAATCAGACACTGCAGAACTGTGTGTGCTCTGCAGACAGAAAGAGGCTGAAGCAGCCCCAGGAGCATGATGTCTGACCCGGGAGTGAGCAGGAGCAGAGTCATGAGACCGGTAAGAGAAAGGCCGTCGCTGCCTGGGGCTATGACTGGGAGTGCAAGTGGGAGCCATGCTGGGACTGGACACATGTGAGGGAGCGCACCCCCCATGGGGTCTGGTGGAACCAGGCGCTACAGTACCCCCCCCGAAGACCCCCCCTCAGGAAGCTCCGGAGGAGTCGAGGAGCATCCAGGTCCTCCGCAGGTACCCACGTCCTCTCCTCAGGACCGAACCCCTTCCAGTCCACCAGATAGTAGGTTCTACCTCGGACCTCCTTAGCCGCAAGGATGGCTTTACCTCATAGACGTCGTCATCACCAACAGGAGGAGGCGAAGCCCCAGGATCACTGCGGAAACGGCTCAGGACCACCGGCTTGAAGAGGGACACATGGAAGGAGTTTGGGATGCGAAGTGTAGACGGCAGTTTCAACTTGTAGGACACCTCATTGATCCGCCAGAGCACTGCAAAGGGACCAATAAAGCGGGGTCCCAGCTTGTAAGACGGCAGATTCAGGTGGACATACTTGGACGAGAGCCAGACTTTATCTCCGCGATGAAAGAAAGGAACATCCAGATGGTTCTTGTCAGCGTGTTTCTTCATGCGGACGGAGGAACGTTCCAGAGTCGACTTGGTCTCAGCCCAGATGGCGGAGAAGGACCTCAGCAACAAACGTCTTACCGGGAGGAAGGTGGTACATGTCAACTGGTGTCGCCATTAGCTTGGAAGGTTCAATGATGTGCCGAGGTTCATCTTCCTGATCCTCTAACAGCAATGATCGAGACAGCGCATCGGCCTTCAGGTTCTTCTCGGCTGGACGGAAATGCAGAACAAAATCAAAGCGGGCGAAGAACAATGACCATCGGGCCTGTCGGGGGTTTAGCCTGTGGGCTGTCTGGAGATATGCCAGATTCTTGTGGTCAGTATAGATGGTAACTGGATGCAATGACCCTTCCAGCAGGTATCGCCACTCTTCCAGGGCCAGCTTGATTGCCAGCAACTCACGATCTCCGATTGAGTAGTTTCGTTCTGCTGGGGAGAAAGCCTTAGAAAAGAAGCCACAGGTTACTGTCTTACCCTCTGACGTTTTCTGTGTAAGAACCGCACCGGCTCCGGATGAGGAGGCATCTACCTCAAGGATAAACGGCTTGTTCGTGTCGGGTCTGTGTAAGGCTGGAGCAGAAGCGAAGGCTCGTTTAAGGGACAGGAACGATTCTTCAGCTTCCAGGGTCCATTTCTTTGGGTTCTCCCCTTTGCGAGTGAGAGAGGTTATGGGACGTACCAGAGACGAGAAGTGTAGAATGAATTGCCGGTAATAGTTGGAGAATCCCAGGAATCGCTGGATAGCCTTCAACCCTTCCAGACGGGACCAATTCAGTACGGCTGATACCTTATCTGGGTCCATCTTCAGGCCGGTATCAGAGACTATGTGGCCAAGGAAGGGTAGCGAGGTCTGTTCAAACAGGCATTTCTCGAGTTTGGCATAAAGGCGATTCTCTCTCAATCTCCGCAGGACAAGACGAACATGTCTTCGATGGGTATGCAAGTCCGGAGAGAAGATAAGGATGTCGTCCAAATACACAACCACACAGGTGTATAGAAGATCACGGAAGACGTCATTCACGAACTCCTGGAAGACCGCCGGAGCGTTACTGAGCCCGAAGGGCATCACTCGATATTCATAGTGCCCATCCCGAGTGTTGAACGCAGTCTTCCATTCGTCCCCCGACCGAATGCGAACCAGATTGTATGCACCCCGGAGATCTAATTTGGAGAAGATCTTGGCACCTAGAAAGCGGTCAAACAGTTCCGGTATCAGGGGTAGCGGGTATCTGTTCTTCACCGTGATCTTATTCAATCCGCGGTAGTCAATGCAAGGCCGTAGACCCCCGTCCTTTTTCCCCACAAAGAAGAAGCCCGCTCCGGGAAGAGAGGAGGATTTTTGGATGAAGCCTCGTGCTAGATTTTCCTTTATGTAGTCAGACATGGCTTGGGTCTCTTCTCGAGACAGAGGGTAGATGCGCCCACGCGGAGGGGTTGTCCCGGGGAGCAGGTCGATGGGAGAATCGTAGGGTCTGTGTGGCGGCAACTTCTCAGCTTCCTTCTTGTCAAAGACATCGGCATAGGTCCAATAGGCAGGGGGTAACCCGGGAAGGGTGACCGGTTCAACGGGTCGGTGCGGAGGATGCACTGGTTTCAGGCAGTTGCCGTGGCAAGACGCACCCCATTGCAGGATGTCTCCAGAATCCCAGTCCAGTACTGGCTTGTGCGACCGAAGCCAGGGTATTCCCAGTAGTAGGGCATTCATCATGCCAGGGAGTACGTGGAAGGCGATGGTCTCAGAGTGTAGCAACCCCACTTGCATAGTAAGGTTCTCCGTGATGTACCGGATGGGTTCGGATAGCGGTTTTCCATCCACGGAAGAAAGACTGATGGGGGTAGCAAGACATCGGACGGGAATCTGGTGTAGGTCCACCACGGATTGTTGGATAAAGTTCCCGGCAGAGCCTGAATCCAGGAACGCATGCTCTGACAACCGGATGGAACCACAGGACAGGGATACAGGCACATGGAGAAAAGGAGAGGACTTGGCATGACCTAGGGTGGCCTCTCCGATGGACCCTAGGCTCTGTAGTTTACCGGCTTTACTGGACAGTCTTGAATCAGATGTTTGGCACTTCCGCAGTAAATATATGTAAAGGGGGGTGTTTCATAACAAACTATATATAACCCTTAAAATTACGTACTTTATTAATATTCATTAAAATCCACAACCCTTGTGCAAAATATTTCAAAAGGGAAAAATAATAAAGGGAGGAGGGTAAGATGCTCGCCCTTTACAATAGCCCTCCCTCCTGTCCACTACCTACCGCGGGGGTCGGCACCCTGATACCTGCGAACAATGGCGCCCCCACTCAGCGGAGGCTGTCCCTGAAATGACCCTCAATGGACCCTCAACAAAGTAATGAAAAATAGATAGGGTTAGGAGTCATACACAGGGTACATACATTCACAGTGGACAGGTAAAAAGGAACAGCTGCACATGAACCTCAGGTTTAGACCAACATTAAATGTCACTGGTGATTCTAGGGGTCTAGGGGTAATAATACGGACCGATAGACAGATCCAGTGTACTGAATATAAGGTACCCCTGGTGCTTCCAGGGGCAAGGATACAATACAATGGATATGTGGCCCTATATATCCCCAAACACCCCTGAATACCAAGATTCAATTGCATACACTTGATATCCAAAACTACTCTTTGGTACGCCTATTAAGTGAAAGACAGAATATAGTGCATGGTGCAAAAACAATGTGCAAAATTATGAGCAGAATCTGGCCTCAGATGCCAACCATAATGAACAGCCAGTCTGCCCATATATAGAATAAGACATACCAAGTGTGAATCAACCAGTAATGGTCATACAGGTTAGTCAATAACTTATCTGTAGGGAGGGTTCATGTGCGCTTCCCAGAAAAGCCCCAAACACGCCTCAACGCGTTTCTCCAGACATGGATCATCAGGAGGCTTGATGCAAGGCTTGCCAATTGGTTTCAGGACAGCATGATGTCAGGATAAGCCCCCTTATCCTGACATCATGCTGTCCTGAAACCAATTGGCAAGCCTTGCATCAAGCCTCCTGATGATCCATGTCTGGAGAAACGCGTTGAGGCGTGTTTGGGGCTTTTCTGGGAAGCGCACATGAACCCTCCCTACAGATAAGTTATTGACTAACCTGTATGACCATTACTGGTTGATTCACACTTGGTATGTCTTATTCTATATATGGGCAGACTGGCTGTTCATTATGGTTGGCATCTGAGGCCAGATTCTGCTCATAATTTTGCACATTGTTTTTGCACCATGCACTATATTCTGTCTTTCACTTAATAGGCGTACCAAAGAGTAGTTTTGGATATCAAGTGTATGCAATTGAATCTTGGTATTCAGGGGTGTTTGGGGATATATAGGGCCACATATCCATTGTATTGTATCCTTGCCCCTGGAAGCACCAGGGGTACCTTATATTCAGTACACTGGATCTGTCTATCGGTCCGTATTATTACCCCTAGACCCCTAGAATCACCAGTGACATTTAATGTTGGTCTAAACCTGAGGTTCATGTGCAGCTGTTCCTTTTTACCTGTCCACTGTGAATGTATGTACCCTGTGTATGACTCCTAACCCTATCTATTTTTCATTACTTTGTTGAGGGTCCATTGAGGGTCATTTCAGGGACAGCCTCCGCTGAGTGGGGGCACCATTGTTCGCAGGTATCAGGGTGCCGACCCCCGCGGTAGGTAGTGGACAGGAGGGAGGGCTATTGTAAAGGGCGAGCATCTTACCCTCCTCCCTTTATTATTTTTCCCTTTTGAAATATTTTGCACAAGGGTTGTGGATTTTAATGAATATTAATAAAGTACGTAATTTTAAGGGCACTTCCGCAGTAGAAGCACTCTCCTGCCATTCTCCGATTCCTCTGTCGCAGTCTGGACTCACTGACGCGATCGACCTCCATGGGCTCGTGCGGAGCAGTAGACCGGGTGGAGGGAGGTGACATCGGCCTTTGGAAGGTGGGCGCAAGGCGTGGGGTTCTTCTCGCCCGGGTGACTTCTCTGGCACGCTCTTGGAAGCGGAGATCAATACGGGTAGCCAGAGAGATCAGCTCTTCCAGGGTGGTAGGTACATCCCGGCCGGCCAGTTCATCCTTGATTTTACCGCATAACCCTTCCCAGAAGGCAGCTACCAAGGCGTCATTGTTCCACTTGAGTTCGGAGGACAGAGTGCGGAATTCGATTGCATACTGTCCCACGGTGAGATTCCCCTGGTGGATTCTCATGAGCGAAGAGGCAGTAGAGGAGAGACGGCCTGCCTCATCGAACACCTTACGGAAGGTGGTCAGAAAGACGGACAGGACTTGAACGGTCGGGTCATTCCTCTCCCAGAGCGGATTCATCCAAGCCAGAGCCTGACCAGTCAGATGAGACATGATAAATGCGATTTTCGAGCGATCAGTCGCTCGCTGCAGCGGCAACAGCTCAAAGTGCAGGGAGCACTGGTTTAAGAAACCGCTACGCAAACGGGGATCCCCTCCATACATGGGTGGGGAGGCCAGGCGGGAAGGAGACATGCATGTCGATAATCCCGCAGAGTTGGGGGTTGTTGAGGAGGCCGGATTCTGCAGGGCGTATAGAGGGGAATCCACGGACGCCATATATTCGGCCATGCGTCTCTGGGCCTCATGCTGGCGGGACATTTCCTTCTGTAGTTCAATTAATTGGGAGCCGTCGGAGGATCCGGAGGTTTGCATGGATGCCAGACGGGATTCCACAGACTTCATGTGAGCCACTAATCTTGCTTGGGTCTTACGTTGGCGGGAGAGCTCCTGTTGCAGGTCAGTCAGCGGGTTAACCTTGATCCCGTCGGAGTGCATGGCCCGAGCAAACTGTTACGCTCACCGAGGAGCATCGAGCGTCCGGAGGTGGACCCACTGGACCGTGCACCGGACTTCCCCGAGAAGGCGACCAGCAGCGAACCCCTATACAGGGACTGTGCGGCGCCTCCCCAGAAGGCCTAAATGCACGGCAGCCAGGAACCGGTAGTAGGAGTCTCTGTAGGGCCAGGTGTAGCAAGGTTGTGACGTCCACAGCCAGCAGAACACGGAAACGGCACCGGAGATGTTCACAGCAGGTGACGTCCACAGCAGGTACGGTACAGATAATGTCCACGGCAGGTAGGACCCGGTGACGTCCACTGTAGGTATGAGCGGTAACGTCCACTGCAGGTATGGCCGGTGACATACACTGCCGGTATGTATAGATAGTGTCTGCGGCAGGTATGGCACGGTGACGTCCACGGTAGGTATAAGCGGTGACGTCCCCAGCCGGAATGGTATAGATGGCACTACGGTGAGACAAAGGATTAGAACCAGGTATCAAATGCACGGATATCAAATAATAGCACAAACGGCTCTGGACACTGGCAATGCACTAATAGAGGCATTGCTCGGGCGCCTGCTGCCAGGGGAGGTGAACTTAAATACCATATGGCAACAGGTGACCTCTGAGGTCACTTCCAGGTAATTGGGCACTACCACTTTAAGAAAGGGGGCGTGGCCTCGCGCGCAGCCTAGAATCAGACACTGCAGAACTGTGTGTGCTCTGCAGACAGGAAGAGGCTGAAGCAGCCCCAGGAGCATGATGTCTGACCCGGGAGTGAGCAGGAGCAGAGTCATGAGACCGGTAAGAGGAAGGCCGTCGCTGCCTGGGGCTATGACTGGGAGTGCAAGTGGGAGCCATGCTGGGACTGGGCACATGTGAGGGAGCGCGCCCCCCACGGGGTCTGGTGGGACCAGGCGCTACACTGTGGTAGCCATGTTGGTTCAGTATGCCTTCAATTTTGAATAAATCCCCAACAGTGTCACCAGCAAAGCACCACACACCATCACACCTCCTCCTCCATGCTTCACGGTGGGAACCAGGCATGTAGAGTCCATCCGTTCACCTTTTCTGCATCGCACAAAGACACGGTGGTTGGATCCAAAGATCTCAAATTTGGACTCATCAGACCAAAGCACATTTCCACTGGTCTAATGTCCATTCCTTGTGTTCTTTAGCCCAAACAAGTCTCTTCTGCTTGTTGCCTGTCCTTAGCAGTGGTTTTCTAGCAGCTATTTTACCATGAAGGCCTGCTGCACAAAGTCTCCTCTTAACAGTTGTTCTAGAGATGTGTCTGCTGCTAGAACTCTGTGTGGCATTGACCTGCTCTCTAATCTGAGCTGCTGTTAACCTGCGATTTCTGAGGCTGGTGACTCGGATAAATGTATCCTCCGCAGCAGAGGTGACTCTTGGTCTTCCTTTCCTGGGGCGGTCCTCATGTGAGCCAGTTTCTTTGTAGCGTTTGATGGTTTTTGTCACTGCACTTGGGGACACTTTCAAAGTTTTCCCAATTTTTCGTACTGACTGACCTTAATTTCTTACAGTAATGATTGCCACTTGTTTTTCTTTACTTAGCTGCTTTTTTCTTGCCATAATACAAATTCTAACAGTCTATTCAGTACAACTATCAGCTGTGTATCCACCAGACTTCTGGACAACACAACTGTTGGTCCCAACCCTATTTATAAGGCAAGAAATCCCACTTATTAAACCTGACAGGGCACACCTGTCAAGTGAAAACCATTTCCGGTGACTACCTCTTGAAGCTCATCAAGAGAATGCCAAGAGTGTGCAAAGCAGTAATCAAAGCAAAAGGTGGCTACTTTGAAGAACCTAGAATATAAGACATATTTTCAGTTGTTTCACACGTTTTTAAGTATTTCATTCCACATGTTTTAATTCATAGTTTTGATGCCTTCAATGTGAATCTGCAATTTTCAGAGTCATGAAAATAAAGAAAACTCTTTGAATGAGAAGGTGTGTCCAAACATTTGATCTGTACTGTACTTGCTACGTAGTGTTGATATATCACATAAAATCCCAATAAAATACATTTAAGTTTTTGGGTGTAACATAAAATGTACAAAAGTTCACGGGTATGAATATTTTTTCAAGGCACTGTATAAATAGTTTGGGAGTGAAATCCTGTCGACATACAGTCATATGAAAAAATTTGGGCACCCCTATTAATGTTAACCTTTTTTCTTTATAACATTTTGGGTTTTTGCAACAGCTATTTCAGTTTCATATATCTAATAACTGATGGACTAAGTAATATTTCTGGATTGAAATGAGGTTTATTGTACTAACAGAAAATGTGCAATCCGCATTTAAACAAAATTTGAGCGGTGTGAAAGTATGGGCACCTCAACATAAAAGTGACATTAATATTTTGTAGATCCTCCTTTTGCAAAAATCACAGCCTTTAGTCGCTTTCTGTAGCTTTTAATGAGTTCCTGGATCCTGGTTGAAGGTATTTTGGACCATTCCTGTTTACAAAACAATTCCAGTTCAGTTAAGTTTGATGGTCGCCGAGCATGGACAGCACGCTTCAAATCATCCCACAGATTTTCAATGATATTCAGGTCTGGGGACTGGGATGGCCATTCCAGAACATTGTAATTGTTCCTCTGCATGAATGCCTGAGTAGATTTGGAGCGGTGTTTTGGATCATTGTCTTGCTGAAATATCCATCCCCTGCGTAACTTCAACTTCATCACTGATTCTTGCACATTATTGTCAAGAATCTGCTGATACTGAGTTGAATCCATGGGACCCTCAACTTTAACAAGATTCCCGGTGCCGGCATTGGCCACACAGCCCCAAAGCATGATGGAACCTCCACTAAATTTTACTGTGGGTACCAACTGCTTTTCTTGGAATGCCGTGTTTTTTTGCCTCCATGCATAACGTCTTTTTGTAACAACTCAATCTTTGTTTCATCAGTCCACAGGACATACTTCCAAAATGTAACTGTCTTGTCCAAATGTGCTTTTGCATACCTCAGGTGACTCTGTTTGTGGCGTACTTGCAGAAATGGCTTCTTTTGCATCACTCTCCCATACAGCTTCTCCTTGTGCAACGTGCGCTGTATTGTTGACCGATGCACATTGACACCATCTGCAGCAAGATGAAGCTGCAGGTCTTTGGAGGTGGTCTGTGGATTGTCCTTGACTGTTCTCACCATTCTTCTTCTCTGCCTTTCTGATATTTTTCTTGGCCTGCCACTTCTGGGCTTAACAAGAACTGTACCTGTGTTCTTCCATTTCCTTACTATGTTCCTCACAGTGGAAACTGACACTTTAAATCTCTGAGACAACTTTTTGTATCCTTCCCCTGAACAACTATGTTGAATAATCTTTGTTTTCAGATCATTTGAGAGTTGTTTTGAGGAGCCCATGATGCCACTCTTCATAGGAGATTCAAATAGGAGAACAACTTGCAAGTGGCCACCTTAAATACCTTTTCTCATGATTGGATACACCTGCCTATGAAGTTCAAAGCTCATGAGGTTACAAAACCAATTTAGTGCTTTAGTAAGTCAGTAAAAAGTAGTTAGCAGTGTTCAAATCAAGAAATTGATAAGGGTGCCCATACTTTTGCACCAGTCAAATTTTGTTTAAATGCGGATTGCACATTTTCTGTTAGTACAATAAACCTCATTTCAATCCAGAAATATTACTCAGTCCATCAGTTATTAGATATATGAAACTGAAATAGCTGTTGCAAAAACACAAATTGTTATAAAGAAAAAAGGTTAACATTAATAGGGGTGCCCAAACTTTTTCGTATGACTGTATTCCCCTTAGGCTATGTGCCCACGGGACTCTGTATCTGCGGATTTTTCTGCATCAAAATCCGCAGCTTTCCCCCGGAATCCGCACCTTTTCATAGGTGCGGATTTTGTGCGGATTTGATGCGGATTTGACGCGGATTTTGTTGCGGATTTTGCGATTTTTTTTAATTCAATTGAATAGGCAAAATCCGCACGAAAAGCCGCAACAATAATTGATAGGCTATGTGTCCACGGGAGAATGTAGCTGCGGATTTTTCTGCATCAAAATCCGCAGCTTTCCCGCAAAATCCGCACCTTTTCAAAGGTGTGGATTTGCCGCGGATTTACCGCGGAATTGCCACGGATTTGATGCGGATTTTGGTGCAGATTTTTTTTTTACCAATTTTAAAGCCAAAATCCGGATGAAAATCCGCAACAATAATTGACATGTTGCAGATTTTTCCGGATCAAAATCCGCACGAAATCCGCTGCAGAAAAATTCGCAGCGTGGGCACAGCATTTCCAAAATGCCATAGAAATGGCTGGGAAGTGCCTGAGCTGCAGATTTTCGGGAAATCCGCGGCTTTTCCGCGAGAAATCCGCGGCAAAATCCGCACATTTTCCGCAGCGTGGGCACATAGCCACATGCTGCAGATTTTTCCGCACGAAAATCCGCACGATTTTCGCTGCGGAAAAATCCGCAACGTGGGCACAGCATTTCCTAAATGCCATAGAAATGGCTGGGGAGTACCTGTGCTGCAGATTTCTGGAAAATCCGCTGCTTTTCCGCGAGAAATCCGCGGCAAAATCCGCCCATTTTCCGCAGCGTGGGCACATAGCCTTAGGCTATATTAGGATATATTCGCAGGTACGGCCGCATGTTTCCCGCAGCTGCCCGCCGGCATCCACAGCTATTTTTAGCTGCGAGTTTCCAGCGGAATAGCTGCGGGAAACATGCGTACTTTCACGCGATTTACCTGCTGACGTCCCGGCCTCTATCTCCATAGCGGAGGGCCGGGATCTCCGCAAGTAAATCCGCATGAATAATTGACATGCAGTTAGGTGCGGCTGAGGGATCTCCGCAGGAGATTCCGCAGCCGCACTTTCCGCAGCGTGGACACAGACACTCCCCATGTACCATAGGGTAAGATGGGGAGTGCCTGTACATGCTAGAACCTGCGGATTTATCTGGAAAATCCAGAAAAATACGCAGGTTTTCCGCAGCAAACTCCACAGCAAAATGCTCCCGTGGGCACATGGCCTAAAGTGCTGTTTTATCTGCATGAGTAAAATACAAGGGACCTAATAAATCAATGCTTACTGTTTTACTCTACAGTTGGATGTCTGTCTGTACTATGGAAGTATTGCTGATGGATTATTCCTCTGGATTCTGTGTATTGTGGAGGAGCGGACGCTGATCCATGGTGGTTTACATGGAAATATCCATCTTATGAAACCCTTAAACAGACAGTCAGAACACCTGATTCAGGTAGTAATTTGGTACTGAATCTGTATTAAAGAAGTGGGCCACTACACAGCATAGTGGCCACATCAATCTAAAGCTCATAAAGAAGACTACTCTCAAATACCTTGTGTTGGCATTAGTGCCCCTGAGCAGCACTTTTGCAGTCCACTCAGTCCCATCATATGACCCCTGGGGTCCGAGGTGGACCCCAGTCTCCCTGAGTGACTGTTCTGTGGGCAGAGTTTTACCGCTCGTCACAGCCCAGCATCACTCCTGCTTGCAGCGCCCTGCAGTAAAGGAGGAGTGAGCAGGGAGATGCTGGGCTGTGATGAGCGATGAAACTCCGCTCTCAGCCAAGTCACTCAGGGAGACTGGGGCCCACCTCTGTGATGTCGGGTCAACTGGAAGTTGACATGACTTCACCGGATCTCAGAGGTCACTGAGCCCAGGGGTCACGTGATTGGGATTAGTGAAACACCTTCTTTATGAGCTTTACATCGATGTGGACACTATGCAGTGTAGGTGACCACCCCTTTAACTTATATTTTAAGCTGTCCGTCATTATGTCTATTGCAACTTTTCTTCTAGGTCTTTTAAAGGCTTTTTGCCTCTTTTTGTACCTGCTCCATAAGAGACTGTCTCTAATTAGAGTCATTGTGCACTGTAGCTGTATTGAATTATTCGTCTTCTGTGTACTTTTTTGTGTTTTCTGTAGACTATAAAGTATGAATAAAAACAATAAATGCCCAGATGTTTGTGACATTATAACTCTACACACACTAGGTTTGAGCACTTGTAGCTGGACATTGTTACCGCAGAACACAGCCTACAAACAAATCTAGACAATGGAACACAGCTTACAGTTTAACTGAGCAGCCAGGTCTGGTGATGTCAATACAGTAATGAACGTTGTAGGGGTCAACAAAGTGTTGGCAGCTTACTACATCTTTTGGGAATACTCTGTTATGGGATTCAGTATAGGTCTTTTTTGTAGAAATTTTCCAGCATCCCATCCGCTATGATCCCTGGGTATAGAGATAGATAATATTCCTTATCCATACAGTGTCATTTTCTGCCACGACCATTACCTCCAAAGCTCAAAAACGGAAATCACCTCTAATCTCTTCAATCTTAGAGATGGTAGAGAAGGACTTGCTGATGAGTTTTGGATCATTGTTCTGCTGCATAACCCAAGTGTGCTTCAGTTTAAAGTCAGGAACAGATGGCCGGACATTATCCTTCAGAATTTTTTTGTAGACAGCAGAATTCATGGTACCATTTACCACAGCAATTATTCCAGGTCCTGAAGCAGCAAAAGAGCCCCAGACCATCACACTATCACCACCATATTTTACTGTTGGTATGATGTTCCTTTTTTGAAATGCTGTGTTATTTCTACGCCTGATTTAATAGGACATACACCTTCCAGAAAGTTCAACTTTGTCTCGTCAGTCCACAGAGTATTCCCCCAAAAGTCTTGGGGACCATCAAGATGTTTTCTGTCAAAACTGTTTTCTTTTTGCTCAGCAGTGGTTTTCGTCTTGAAACTCTGCCATGCAGCTGATTTTTGCCTAGTCTCTTTCTTATGGTGTAGTTATGAACACTGGCCTTACCTGAGGCAAGTGAGGCCTTCAGTTCTCTGGATGTTGTTGCAGGGTCTTTTGTGACCTCTTTGATGAGCCATCGCTGTGCTCTTAGGGTAATTTTGGTTGGCCGGCCACTCCTGGGAAGGTTTACCACTGTTCCATGTTTTCACCATTTGTGTATAATGGCTCTCATTGTAGTTTGCTGGCATCCCAAAGCTTTAGAAATGGCTTTATAATGTTTTTCATACTGATACATCTCAATTACTTTGTTTCTCATTTGTTCCTGAATTTCATTGGATCATGGCATGATGTCTAGCTTTTGAGGATCTTTTGGTCTACTTCACTTTGTCAGGCAAGTCCTATTTCAGTGATTTCTTGATTAAGAACAGGTGTGGCAGTAATCTGGTCTGGGTATGGCTAGGGAAATTTAACTCATCTTTCCAAATATGTGATAAACCACAGTTAACTTATGTTTTAAGTGGGGGGGAGCAATCACTTTTTTCACACAGGGCCCTGTAGCTGTGGATTTCTTTTTTCCTTAATAATAAAGACCTTCATTTATAAACTGCATTTTGTGTGTACTTGTGTTATCTTTGTTTAATATTAAAATTTGTTTTGTGATCTGAAACATTTATGTGTGACAAACATGCAAAAGAATAAGAAATCAGGAAAGGGCAACCACTTTTTTTACACCACTGTGTATAATAGGGTGGAGGACATATATACCAGGATGGGCCCAGGAAGTGGGACATATATACCAGAATGGGAGACATATATACCAGGATTGGAAACGTATACCAGGATGGGAGGTAAATAAACCAGGAAAGGGCATATATACCAGGATGAACCCAGGATGAGTACCATATATACCAGGATGGGTACCATATATACCAGGATGGGGACATATATATCAGCATGGGGACATATATACCAGGATGGGCCCGGAATAAGGGACATATATACCAGGATGGACCAGAACATGAGACATATATACCAAGATGGGCCGAGGAAGGGGGACATATATACCAGGATGAAGGATAGATATCAGGATAGGGAACATATATACTAAGTTGAACCAGGATGAGGAACATATATACCAGGAAAGGGAACATATATACCAGGATGGGTCCGGGATGAGAAACATATATACCAGAATGGGGAACATATGTACCAGGATGTGGGACATTACTACATAATGGGGGAGGGAATGGCAACTCATATCTCCTTATAGGATTTAGAACGCTACAAGGGCCCATACATGTGACCAACATGTAGAGGGATGGGGGTGGAGCAAATTTTGCATCAGGGCCCATTGAACTCTAGTTACGCTATTGAATAAAATTCAGAATGAGGCTTATAAAAGTGACTTCTGCTTCACATTGCAACCGCCGTGTGATTTTGCAGGTCACAAACACAGTTACGTTGTGCTGCAACTGACCTTGAACGCTGCTGGAAATAGCAAAGATGGCGACTGGTGAGTATGATACTACCTTTATGATATTTACACATATGATAACTAACAAAACTGAGGGAAAAATAAAAACAATCTCTGGAGTTGGGCATTAAGAGGCATTCACCTTTGAATACACTTATCACACATCACTACAACTATCTCCTTTTCTTAGCATGGCCAGTGTTAGTAAATGTGTGCCTGTGGATCGACGGGCTCAAACTACAAAACCTCCATGCCTGTAGACTTTTCGTGCATCCATCTATATTTTTAATAAATGTGCAAATGTTGTCAGTGGTAGCACATTTATTTGAATTCTTACTGTATACTTCTTTGTATACTATTTTCCTCGCATATATTTGCTCTTTCAGTACATTATTTCCTATTGTGTTTGACCTCTCAATCACAGTGTACTCTCTAGTTTGTATTTAGACGCTTTGTGTTCTGCCAGCTGTCTCTCCATTTCCTACTAGAAGCTACACGTTGCTAATGGCATTGTTCCCACTGGCTCCAAGAGGAGCAAATTCCTCCAACTTTTATTTCAGAGGAAGAACGCAGATCTTTCTTTCTGGATATTTTGAGAACAATGTGTGTTGTTGTAGATGTTCCATCCGTTTAATTTACATACTAGAAAAGTAATAGCCTTATTATTTGGCTAAACATTAATGTAAGTAAATTACCAACGCCAACATGAAAAAAAGAAAGTAAATTTACAATGCCAACATGAAAAAAAGAAAGTAAATTTACAATGCCAACATGAAAAAAAGAAAGTAAATTTACAATGCCAACATGAAAAAAAGAAATGAAAAAATTATCAATATTAAAACATTGCAATGAATGAGAGAAATATCAGCATTAAAGTAAATAAAAAGCTGGCCCTAAGTAATGAAAAAATACGTGCATATATCGATATCCTACAATATCAAATGTGTTGTGTTTTTCGTGTGTCTAGAACTAAAAAATCTAATCAAATAAATTAAAAAGAAATAAAAAGAAACAAAAAATAGTTCACAAGTAAATTACCTTAAACACCAAACATTTGTGCTGTATTTGCTGTATACTGTATATTATAAACTTGGTTTCACTTAACTTTCTTTATACAAAAACCTTTAAAGGGAACCGGTCATGTAAAAAAAAAACTATTAACCTGTAGATATGAGGTTAATAGCAATCTGGGCACTGACTGACAGCCAACTCTGCAGTTCATCAATACAGAGCTGGCTGTCAGTCAGTGTTGGGGGCGCGGTTACAACCGCCACTCACTATGCACAGAGCAATGACTGAAACAGCTTTGAACAAACCCCTATGATTGAAAGAACCAGACTGCCAGGAGGAATAAAGTTAATTTCCTCTGGGCAGTGGGTCTCTCAGTTAGGCAGCCACATGGCATTAGAATGCAATTAACCAGCAGCTTAACCCCATATCTGCAGATTAATAGCATTTTTTACATTATAGATTCCCTTTAACAATGATTCTTACTGTTAGCTGGAATAAATAAGTAGTTTTACATTTTTCTCCCATTAAATCTGGCATTTGTGCAACGAGTCTATCTAGCATTTACCCAAACAGATTACTTGACTATAATTCAGACCACAGAGTCAGAAAACCTACTTTAAATTCAGATTGTGAACTCAGAAGTCTTAATTGAGACTTCAGATTTAGAGACTGTAAAATTTTCCACAAAATAATTTGAACCCCAGTTTCAGACCCCTAAGACTAATTCAGACTCTAAAAGAAGACAGATCCTATTATTATGCCTAGCTATTTTTACTCTGGCTTCTTGTTTTTGGTTAATCTTGGAATAGTCCATTAAGTCATTATCACACTTTTGTCTATTGGGCTCAACTTGTAATTGCTATGCAGTGAGATCATGGTCTCATTACATCTCACACAGGAGTATTCCAGAACTGATTGCTCCTGTATGAGATGTAGACCGGAGTAATTCCTGTGAGGGTTGCATTGCACTGCCCGGTCCGGCTGGTGGCTCTTCTGACAGGAGCATGTTAGCTTCATGTATTTCTATGCAGCTGATATGCTTCTGTCTGGAGAGCTGCCAGCCAGTCTGGGCATTGCTTTGCGATACGATGCAATCTTCGTGCGAGTCACACGCAAGTGTGACTCCAGCCTTAAAGACACCGTGCTCTGATCTCACTGTAGAGCAAGATCAGGTTGAAGACAACAGATATAAGTGTGATACTGACACTTTGAGCTCTTGGCTCTGGACAGTCAATGTGTGGGAGGGGCAGCACTACAGCAGAACTGACAGTGCTAGGAGAGGAAACGAGCTGTGAAAGACTTTGTAATGTGGCACAGCTAAACTCAGCTGCACTGCTCTTCCCTCCCACACTGCAGAAAGTGATACAAGGAGATCAGACTGCATCATTACATCTCTCACACCAAGAAATCTAAGCTATTGTGGTGGCATATATTTTTTTCTTCTGTGTTGCTGCCTGATTTTGATTGGTCAGCATCATACAGGGGGAAGAAGTACAAGACCTCAGTGAAAACTATCTGACAACACCCTCTTAGACTAAACAAAAGTTAAATAATTAAAAATCAAATAGTTTTATTTATAATATCTCAACACCAAAGGCAAAATAGGAAATAAAATGTTTTATTCTGCTCTGCAGCCACTATTTCATTGTGTATCCAGGGGAACGTGAAACATTTCCTAAAAGATCTTCTTTAAGAAAATCCATTAGATCAATAAATTGTTAAATATTAACAATGTTTCAACTTGTACAATAAGGAAAGTAACGTAAAAACAATAATGATTTTTAAAAAAATATTTTTTATATTGTAAAATTTTGAAGCAGTATTCTCAAAGAATTGCAGATACAATGGATGCTACTCATTAATGTTTGCTAGCTACGAATAAGCTTTACCCTGACCCTCATCCAAATTACATTCTTTGGGACAGATAGTACATTTTTAAATAACCTTTTATGACATTGACTTTATCCTACTCTCAAAAAATGTCTTTTTAATGCTTTCTTGTTTAACTTAATTCTACAATCCTGCTCATCGTTATTGGCATCCATGAAGCTTAAGTACGTAATGTGGAATATCTTCTGAAAAAGATGAAAAACCTAAAGATTGCTGTGACCCTGGTATTGCACTCTTTACAGTAAATTAGTATGGAAACACATTTTGTCTGCCTGTGCTAAATCACAAATTTGAATCACCTGTGATAAATTGTCGGTGCCCATGTGACATGAATGAGCCAATAAATGAGGACTTCAGTGTTTTAAAAAGCCACATGGGAGGCACAGTTCCTTTGTTACAATGGGGAAGACAAAGGAGCTGTCTGCGGCCATCAGAACTGCTATTATTAGCAAATACAAGATTTCCAAGATTTCCAAGATTTCCAAAGTCCATCCCCTAAGACCCTGATATCCCTGTTTCAACAATGCGCAATATTATTAAGAAGTTTGCCAAACATCGAACCGTCAAGAACCTCCCTAGTCATGGGGAAAGAGAAAAATTGACAAGAGAAGGCTTCAAAGGTTGGTGCGAATGGTGGAAAAAGCACCATGTCAAACATCCAAAGACCTGAAGGCCAACCTGGTTTCAACAAGTACCAAACACTGCACACTAAACCAAGCAGAGCTTTATGAGTGAAGGGCAAAGACAAAAACATTGCTGAAGAAAATACATAACAAGGAACAACTGATCTTTGCCAAAGAGTACTTTGGCAAATTAAAATCCTTGAGAGAAAATGTTCTGTGGACAGATGAAACATAAATAGACTGTCACGATTCATGTAGGACTCTGCTGTTGCAGAGCCTTCATAGGTGCCTTGTCCTGCTGTCTGTGTTCTCCAGAGTTAGTTCCGGTGGGAGGAGCCTATCCTTCCGTGCCTCGTTCCCAGGGTCAGGCTGCCTTATCTTGATTTTGTGTTCCTAGGGTCGGCGCCAGTTATAGTTCCTGCTCTGCAGTGTACATCTCTGGTCCCTGTGAGTTTGCTCTGATCCTGCCCACTACCCAGTCCTCATCTCCCTGACTCCCGTCCTCCCCAACTTGTGCGACCTCCCTGTCTCCCTCTCCTTCTCCCTGTTTTGTTGTTTTGTCTCTGTGCCCTCATTCTACTGACTTGCTCTTCCACCCCCCGACTTGGCTTGTTACCTGACTGTGGTTCTGTTCTCCTCTGGCTCCTGATGACACCTCCTGACTTCTGACCTCCAGCTATCTCTTCACTCCTCCGACTCTTGCTCCCTTATATTGTCGTACCTCATGACTCTGACCTCAGCTTGTATGACTATTCCATTACATCTATGCTAGTGACATCTAGTGGGCTTGTTCCATATCATACATACCTGCACTACCTATGTCCAGTGTTCCGGCTCCCCCTAGAAGTAGAATTACATAGACCTTTTTAGCAATGCAGAGCAACAGTTTGTTTACAGTCAGCCCAATGAAACTTATAAGGAAAAGAACACCCTACCAACGGTTAAGCATGGTGGAAGATAAATAATGTTCTGGGGTTGCTTTCCTGCATCTGGTAGTGGAGACCTTGACTAAATTACAGGAATCATGAAATCAGAAAATTATCAAGAGATTTTAGAACGAAATGTCCTATCCAGTATAAGAAAACTTGGTTTGAGTCGAAGATCAGAGGACTAAAGGTCCTCCAGTAAGACAATGACCCAAAGCACATATTCAAAAGTACAGAGGAATGGATGAAAAAGAAAATTTGGACTGTTTTAAAATGACCAGCTATGAGTCCTGACCGCAATCCAATTGAAAATCTTTGGGGTGAACTGAAATCTGCCATTGGGAAAAAGAACCCTGCAAACATTCAAGAGCTTCAACAAACTGCAAAGGAAGAGTGGCAGAAAATACCAGCTGTGCAAGAAGCTTATAGATGGATATGAGAAATGTTTGGAGGCTGTCATCAATGCCAAAGGGTGTGCAACAAGTATTAATTAGGGGCCTTTATTACTGCACATACTGTTCTGTTTCTTCTTTGAAATTGCCACATGTAAGTTAACAAACAATGTTTTATTATTGTATTATTTTGGACCACTAATTAAAAAATCCTGAGGATATAACTTTGGTATATTTCCATTTATTTCTGAAGATATTGTACAGTCTATGAAAAAAATGAAGGGGTGCCAATAATGGTGAGCAGCAATCTTATTCTTTGTACAAATTGTAATATTTAATACTTTTTTTGCAATGGAGTTATATGCTGAAATATGCCACTTAAATGGACACTCTTGCATCAAACATTACAGAAATCAGTAGTACAAGATAACATAGGAAAGTTATCATATAACATATCAGAGAAATCTGCTTCTGTCTCCACTTATAGGCCACGTCTTCCCTTGCCTCCTAACTCACCATCCATTCTTGGAAAAAAAAAAAAGCACATACTTGTATCTGTGTTGGGCAAAACAATTGTGGCGCCACAGGGTACTGCACCTCATCCGAAGTGCAGAATTCATCTTGGATATGGAGGAGGTCATCACCGGTAAACCACAACACATCCAACACATAACACGGGAGCTCTTCCACTGGGACTGGGCTAGGGTAGGTGCCAGTGGTGGCCATCATGAGGTATGGGACCTCCTGCCTACTAGTTCAGCAACCCGGGAGGTGGGGCACCTGCAGGGGAAGTTAGGAGCCATCTCACACAGAATTCAGTTAGCACCAGGCACCGGTGTGCGCCAGGTCAGACTCAGGAACACACGTCAGTCAGAAGTGACAATGACAGTTCGGGGCCCATGGTCAGGAGCTGGAGGCTTGACTCGGATTCTTAGCAAGAAGGGGATCCCAGGGTTCGCGGGGGGTTCAGCAGGCACCCGTGACCCGTTCCACGGCCCAGTAGCTGGGGTGGAGGGAAGACCACTGGAAAAGACACACAGAAGGAAACACTGGCCTTGACCTCTGAACTATCCAGGATTGGCTGAAGCCTATCACAGCGGAACATGGCACTCTTAAGGCGGTGCGATTTCAATGAGTAAAGAACCTGAACTGCACCCTCTGTGTCGTCCCATCATTGCCGGCGTTCCCATCATCACGTCCCTGCGCCATAGGTGACTACTACTCCAAACATCCTCCTTAGGGCCTAGCTCTACCTGTGGAGAGCTGCAACACCCGAGCTGCGTCACCATCTGCCCCAGAAGAGAGACTTCCCGCAGCGGCGGCTAATAACTGACCACATACCACAAGTGGCGTCACGAATAACTACTCCCATCATCCCCATCTTTATTGACACTGCCGAGGTCACGGAACTGTGCCAGGCCGCTGTGACAATCCAAACCGACACCAGTCCGGTGACGAGTAACCCTCGAGGCCCCGTGGATGCGTCACAAGACAGATGTCCAGCACAGTGAGGTGTGACTACAGATACTTTTATAATCTATGGAGAGGAAGGAAGGAGAGGAGGAGTGAGAAATACTCAGCACCTTGAGAAAAGGAGAACAGTTACAGTTTCAAGCAACTGTTTTAACCCACTTTGGTTGGTGCTGGCTTACGAGTATATGACGTCTTCCATGCTGCTGCTGGTGCTTCTGTCTGTGTGTTACAGAAAAAGTAGAGCAGAAATCCATGTCACTGTGTGTACTCTGTATGGAAGATATCATACCAGCTATTCCTCCCACTAGCTTAGATGAAACTGAAAATCAGAGTGGATAACTGTGAAAATGTAGGATACACGTCATATAATTCACTGAACAGGACATCTGGTGGCCTAAGGGGGAGAACGTTTTTTCCTTGTGGAGACTGCTAACTCTAGTAAGGAGACTTATAGGCCATGCAATGCTCCTCTGATAAATTAAATATGCAAATAGCCTCTTCAGACAGGAAGAGGACTTGAACGCTAATGCCACCTATTGAATGTAGGAATCTTAGAAGTCAATATCCACCCTTTAGCAAGCTTTACTTTTATGAATTAAGATAAGAAGCCAAACCAGATACTCCATTTGCAGAAACGTGTTTCTGGGGGTTTGCTGCTCACTCATCAATGCAATACATGATAACTGTTTTGGCTAAGTGAGAGGCCTCTGACTGAGAATTTAAGGGAACGCTCATACGCGTGTATGAATTGAATGAGTGCAATGCGAGAAAATCTCACATTGCACTCGGACCAATGTTATTCAATGAGGGAGAGCAGATAGTCAGCATTTTTCAGTGTCACTCGCACCCATACCAGTCTAAGGGTGCGAGCAAAACATCGGACTGCACTCGGATGATATCCGAGTGCAGTGCGATAATCGCGTCAACTGACATGGAGGAGATTGTCTCTCTCCTCTGCAGCTGTGAGCCGAATGCAGGATCAGATCACAGTTGCATGACACTCAGCTCACGCTGGGAGCACAGCGGGAGCCGAGGGTCATTAGCATAACGCATTTGATGCACTCGCATCAGATGCCATACCATCGTGTGAATCCAGCCTAATGGGGAATGTTTCTCCTTGTGGAGAACACCAAGCCAGAGTAAGGAGACTTATATGCCATGCAATGCTCCACTAGAGAATTAAATATGCAAATAGCCTCTTCACAGTGGAAAAGAACTTAAACTCTAGTGCCACCTATTGGATATTGGATGTAGCAATCCTAAAAGTCCATATTGACCATTTACTGAGTCTTGTGTGCCAATACCTAGTCCCAATACCAATTTACTACAGGATGCAGCAGGCCCTATGATAAAAGGTAGAAGTTGCACAGGTGCAAAATACTGATACACAACCTCTGACACACCTGTCATATTGATTCTGAAACACCTGTCATATTTGATGGCCATTCTTTCTGTGATGTTTTTGTTACAAGTTATATAATGGCAAGAAATAGTGTTATTCCTCATGTAGGACTCTTGGAGAGTCACTTTGACTTCTAGGATTGCTACCTCCAATAGGTGGCACCACAGTTCATCTTCTTCCTCCCTGAAGAGACATTTGAATATTTCCCAGAGGAGCATTGTGGCTTAAAGTCTCCTTACTGGCATGCTGGAATGGTGTGTCAGTCTTCGTAAGGAGAATACCTTCTCTTTTAGTCCTCATGTAAACACACATGACAGCGTACTCTGAAAAGTTACCTGATACAACAGGTATGCTTTAAGGTGAGCATATATCTCTTACTACAGGAGTACCCTATGGTCTTTTAATTTTTTTTCTACCTGCCTTTCAAGAGAACAGGATGAGTTAAGTCTTATTAGGACACATGGATCTTGTAAATTATGGGCCTGTACCTCTCTGGTGCACTGAGTGCCTGGCAGCCCGCCTAATCGATTAGTAGGGACATGTAATAGGCTATTGGCTAGGCACTGTGTTTCACATTGTGTGACTAGTGACCATTTGCAAGCTCCATCTTTATACAATTTTAATACTGGGCAATCACCTCCTCCATGAACAGACAGGTCGAGAATGGTTGTTTCATCAGTATTTTGTAGCAGTGATACTGTGATGATCCAAGCCGGCTTTTCCCTGCTGCTGGTTACACCCAGCTCTAGCCTGGTCATGTTAGGGGTTAACTTCCCTTGCATCGTTCTGGATCCCAGGACACTATATCTTGCCTCTATACCTATGGCTCAGTGCCAGTGATATTTCTGCCTTGCAGCTTGTATACTGGCTCTGGTGAGTGTTCCCGATCTGTCCTGCCTCCCTGCTACTGTGTCCTGACTTGTACCCTCCCTCGTTCGTCTGCCTGTCTCAGCCCCTGATTTTCCTCTCCTGTCTGTTGTTTGTGTTCCCCTCTGCATACCTGATATCCCAACTTCCGACTCGGTTGTTTTCTGACTTGATATTGATCCTCCCTTTGCAGTGACTCGACTTTCCTGACTAGACCCTGACTGTTTGACTACTCTATTGCCCCCTGGTGGCTTGCCTGTTAACTGCTTGCTGAAGTTACTCTGCTATACTTCAGCTGCTTTTCCATTACAGTGTTTCTTTCTCTCTCGTTCACTACTCTGCTGCCACCTAGTGGGGATTACTCTGTACAACGTCTTACTAGCCTTTGTACAGCGTGACAGTTACCTTCTTTATTAAGGGGCATTGCAATATCCTGTCTGTACATTTGTTTCTTTGAACTTGGCTGGTAAATAACATTGCCTTTTGCTATGTTTATAAATGATTATAATTATCTTGGAATTTAAAAAAAAGTCCTTATTTCTTTGTCTATGCTTTCTATTTTACTGTATTATAGGGACTCGCATGAAACGAGGACCCTTGACATTGGGTTGCGAGCTTTCATATTTTGGCAAAAATATAAACCGATACATATTTATTTTCTGCACATTTTATATATTTTTTACAGGGAGCAGCCAGATCTTGTAAATTAGGGGTCTGTACATCTGTGGTGCACCGAGAGAGTGCTGGCCAGCCCGCCTAATCGAATAGTAGGGGCGTGTAATAGGCTATTGACTAGGCACTGTGCTTCACGTGTGTGACTTGTGTACTATTGCAGATTCATCTTTATGCAATTCTAATATTTGGCAATCACCTCCTCCATGAACTGTTAGGATGTGAGTGGTTGTTTTGTGAGCAGCACGGTGGCTCAGTGGTTACCACTGCAGTCTTGCTGCGCTGGGGTCCTGGGTTCAAATCCCACCAAGGACAACATCTGCAAGGAGTTTGCATGGGTTTCCTCCCACACTGCAAAGACATACAGATAGGGACTCTAGATTGTGAGCCCCAATGAGGACAGTGTTGCCAATGTATGTAAAGCGCTGTGGAATTAATAGCGCTATATAAATTAATACAATTATTATTTTGTCAGTATTTTGCACCTGTGTTACCTCCTTTATTAACGGGAACTGCTCTATCCCATCTGTACATTTGTTTTTTTACCTTGGCTGGTAAATTCCATTGCCTTTTTGTTATGTTTATAGAAATATATCTCTCACTATAGGAGTGCCCTATGGTCTTTTTATTTTTTCTACCTGACTATCAGAAGAACTGAGATAGTTAATCCCATTAGGACACATGGAGCCTAGAGGGGGTTCCTCAATGTGGCCACTGCATGGGAATGAGTAGCTCATTTCCCTGCAATGTTTCCTGTGCTTAGTCCATTCCAAAGTCCTTCTCTCACAAATGTGACCCTTCTAAAGATCTATTTTTCCAAGTAATAGCATTTATCAAGCAGCTTGAGTGAACCTTGCTGTGAAGCAGCTGCCCATCGTCCATGTCCTGCTGTGAAAATGTATAGACTCTTTCAGCCGAAGCATAATCCTACCTTCTAACAGCATCAATTTGGCAACGCCATACAGATCCATTACAGCACTGCTCCTTATAGTACTAAACGTACGTACGTCAAATCCTTTGATCAAACATTTTCACATATGTCACTGGCAGATGTAGAGTATATAGTAGAGACTCAGATTAAATTATAATTCCCTGATGTTTTTAACGCTTTACTGTTAAAATTGTATTGTTTTTGCGCATTGCAATGGTTTGGTATAGGAAGGTTATTTTAAAGAAGTTCCTGTAGCATGATATAATCACACAGCTGGAATTCCAAATCTAAAAATGCTGTGAGGTGTAACATGCTCCCTTGTGACCCAAGCCGGAGGAGGACGCAAACCTGCAGGTGTACAGATGGCTGTCTGTGGGGGAGAGAATAGTTTGGAAACTATACTGCAATCTACTTCGTTATGTAGTGTCAGTTCAGGAGATCCACATGGATTGGTGTCCTTCAAACGTCTAGTAAAAATTAAGAGTAACCGTCACTTTCATTTTTTATTTTAGACACACGAAGATAAGTAGAATATTTAATTTATCCAAATGCAGATTTTATATACATACAGTACAGACCAAAGGTTTGGACACACCTTCTCATTCAAAGAGTTTTTTTTATTTTCATGACTCTAAAAATTGTTGATTCACATTGAAGGCATCAAAACTATGAATTAAAACATGTGGAATGAAATACTTAAAAACGTGTGAAACAACTGAAAATATGTCTTATATTGTAGGTTCTTCAAAGTAGCCACCTTTTGCTTTGATTACTGCTTTGCACACTCTAAAACATCTTGATTGGGTTCAGGTCTGGTGACGGTGGAGGCCAGCTCATCTGGCGTAGCACCCCATCACTCTCCTTCTTAGTCAAATAGCCCTTACACAGCCTGGAGGTGTGTTTGGGGTCATTGTCCTGTTGAAAAATAAATGATGGTCCATCTAAACGCAAACTGGATAGAATAGCACGCCGCTCCAAGATGCTGTGGCAGGCATGCTGGTTCTGTATGCCTTCAATTTTGAATAAATCCACAACAGTGTCACCAGCAAAGCACCCCCACACCATCACACCTCCTCCTCGATGCTTCACGGTGGGAGCCAGGCATGTAGAGTCCATCCGTTCACCTTTTCTACCAAGACACGGTGGTTGGATCCAATGATCTCAAATTTGGACTCATCAGACCAAAGCACAGATTTCCACTGGTCTCATGTCCATTCCTTGTGTTCTTTAGCCCAAACAAGTCTCTTCTGCTTCTTGCCTGTCCTTAGCAGTGGTTTCCTAGCAGCTATTTTACCATGAAGGCCTGCTGCACAAAGTCTCCTCTTAACAGTTGATCTAGAGATGAGAAGGTGTGTCCAAACCTTTGGTCTGTACTGTGTATATATATAACTTTTGAACTGCTATATATATATATATATATATATATATATATATATAGCAGTTCAAAAGTTTAGGGTCACTTAGATATTTCCTTATTTTTGAAAGAGAAGTACATTCTTTTTTTCAATAAAGCTAACATTAAATTAAACAGAAATGCACTGTAGACATTGTTAATGTGGTAAATGATTATTCTAGCTGCAAATGTCTGCTTTTGAATGCAATATTTACATAGGTGTATAGAGGCCCACCACTCCAGTGTTCTAATGGTACATTGTGTTTCCTAACTGTGTTAGAAGGCTAATGGATATTTAGAAATCCCTTGAAATCCCTTGTGCAAGTATGTTAGCACAGCTGAAAACAGTTTTTCTGATTAGAGAAGCTATAAAACTGACCTTCGTTGAGATAGTTGAGAATCTGGAGCATTACATTTGTTGGTTCCATTAAACTCTCAAAATGGCTAGAAAAAGAAAACTCTCATGTGAAACTTGACAGTCTAATTTTGTTCTTAGAAATGAAGGATATTCCATGCGAGAAATGGCCAAGAAACTGAAGATTTCCTACAATGGTGTGTACTACTCCTTTCAGAGAAGAGCACGAACAGGCTCTAACCAGAGTAGAAAGAAAAGTGTGAGGCCCCGCTGCACAACTGAGCAACAAGACAAGTACATTAGAGTATCTACTGTGAAAAATCGATGCCTCACAGGTCCTCAACTGGTAGCTTCAATAAATAGTACCCGCAAAACGCCAGTGTCAACGTCTACAGTGAAGAGGCGACTCCGGGATGCTGGCCTTCAGGGCAGAGTGGCAAAGAAAAAGCCATATTTGAGACTGGCTAATAAAAGGAAAATATTAATATGGGCAAAAGAACACAGACATTGGACAGAGGAAGACTGGAAAAAAGTGTTATGGACAGACGAATCGAAGTTTGAGGTGTTTGGATCACACATAAGAACATTTGTGAGACGCAGAACTACTGAAAAGATGCTGGAAGAGTGGTCAGTATACCACGCTCCACTGTATACACGCCCCGCTGTATACCATGCTCTGCTGTATTACACACTCTACTGAATATCATGCTCCACTGTATTACATACTCTGTTGTATACCGCGCCCTGCTGTATACCGCACTCCACTTTATTCTGCGCTCCGCCGTATTCCGCGCTCCGCTGTATACTGCACTCCACTGTATACCATGCTCTACTGTATTCTGCACCCACTGTTTTGCGTCCTCCGCTGTATTCCGTGCTGGGCAACATAAAGGTTGATAACATTTATGGTGACAAACTTTGGATCTTTTGTAAAACACTGTTCTAGTGGCATGGTGTACCCTTTACAAAAAAAACCTTCTAATGTTTATCAATGTATATTATATTATTTCTGAAAAAACCAAGTGATCATACATTGTTCTCTAATTTTGATCTCCAGTGTATGTGCACTACACGTAAATCTGGCCTCTCAGATATCTTAGCTCACGCAGTCTATTCTCCATCTAGCACCCTAAATTATGCACAACAGAGGAGACTTTAGTATTACCATATATACGGTATATTATTGTATCAGCTTTAGTGAGTTACATTATTTAATGTGGTAGATATATGTAATGTGATGCTTGACACTATGTGGTGTAGTGTGATGCTAGTGACTAGGTGGCACTAGATACTACTTGCATGCAGTGTGAACTGAGAGGTAGTCAAACAAGCTGGGGTCAGGAACCAGGATGACACGACAGGACACAGGGAGCAAATAAATAAATGGTCTGCACTCAGGCTGAGTTGAGGATGGTGCTAGTGAAAATGGGGTAATACCCAAAAGTCATGTATGAATAAATTCACTGCACTCGTTATTGAACGTGAAATAATTTTTAATGAAAAGTGGAAAAGAAAAAATATCCAACAACGTTTCGACCCACCGGGTCTTTATCAAGTCGCTGTCTGATGGGTGACTGTATAAGGTGAGGAATATAGTGCACTGAAGCACTAAGACAATTGAAAGAGGTGCCTTAGAGATAAGATGTGCAAGCGCAGCCGCGCCGTTGCTGGAGAATTCTAGTGTATTATCCTCTAATACACTAGAATTCTCCAGCAACGGCGCGGCCGCGCTTGCACATCTTATCTCTAAAGGCACCTCTTTTAATTGTCTTAGTGCTTCAGTGCACTATATTCCTCACCTTATACAGTCACCCATCAGACAGCGACTTGATAAAGACCCGGTGGGTCGAAACATCGTTGGATATTTTTTTTTTTCCACGTTTTCATAAAAAATTATTTCACGTTCAATAACGAGTGCAGTGAATTTATTCATACAGGACACAGGGAGCAGGCAGAAACGAGATCAAGATACAGGCCGAGTGTCAGGATTCCAGGAGAGTACATGTAGGATACAGGGAGCAGGAGGAGACGTTGTCAGGAAAAGGTCCAGGTCAGAAGCCAGGAGGTAACAACAAATTTAGGGGGCAGGCAGTGCAGAGTCAAATACAGTCCAGGGTTGACAAGCAAAGTTCAGATAAATGTACACAAACGGGAGCCAAGAAAACTTACTGCGGAACCAGGAAATACGACTGGCAACATTCCAGGCGAGCATGCTTCCTTATGAAGCAGAGCAATCACCAGGAACGAGGAGCCCCTCCCAGCATCAGCGTAGGACCCAGTGCTGAGAAACAACCCGTCCACAGGAGCTCAAGACAAACAGCAGAGCATCTAAACCTGCAAAATGCTCTGCACGACGGAACAGGTAAGTACCAGCTCTGCAGGAGAGCATGGCAGAACATAACAGAGCACAAGATGCTCCGCACATCGGAACTCTGACATGTACATTTTATGTATTTTTTGTTATATCAAGATCTTTATTAAAAAAATTAAAATAATAGATTTGCAACTTTTTTGCCCTGTTTGTAAAAAAATAAAATTAAGAAGTCGGTGATAAGTTTTGAAGCTGAAGAAACTTATGCAGATTATTCTGACTGTAATTATCATCATTTTACAGTTTACAGTGAAATTTTATGCTATTTTTTGCTAGAACGTTGGTACGGGTATCACCATTACTCCCCCTACAATAATTATGTATGAAAGAATGGGACCTTTCTTTGCAATTCTGCATGAGATGGATTTTAACTGAGTTCCTACTCCTGAAGGGAGCAGGTTAGTTGGGATACTGTTAATTGATTCGGGGGAGGTTCCTCTCTCCCCCCCGTTTCGTAACATCAACTTTGGCCTAAAGAATATACACTTAATTGCCTAGATCAAGCCTATACGGAATATAATTCCCCTGTACGCGGCCCTACCTAGCTTGCCGGGTGCTCACTCCAAAGTTGCGGTAACCTTGCAGCGCCTGCTGTTGTGTTTGGTTGCCATGGTAGTAATACCGAGGCGGCTGACACGCAGCGTGCGTTTCAACCACCGCAACTTGGAGAGGGCCGTGATACACCCGGAGGTATAGACGGGTCCGCGTCACCAATGGGGGCAGGCCGGGCATACGTCATTGCACACACAGGAAGGAGGCTCTGGTACCGCGTCATCTATGGGGGCGGGGCGGGCATACGTCACTGTACACACAGGAAGGAGGCTCTGGCACCGCGTCACCTATGGGGGCGGACCGGGCATACGTCACTACACACACATGATGGAGGTTCCGGTACCACTATAAAAAGGCGCATTTTTCAAAAACATGTACACACGTCCCCTGAAGAAGTGGGAAACGCGCGTCGGGATAAAGGACGGTCACGCCAATTGCTACCACAGTCAGGTCAGTGTATCGCTACATTGCCGTGAATTGCTTCAGCCACTTTGAGGAGGTAATTGTCTGAGGTGGAGACGCTGTCTATACTGGGGGTTAGCGCACTTGCAATGGAATCACTAAGGATTTACTTGTATATATGACTGTGATCAGCCTGACGAGGTCAGGTAGAATCCTTTTAAGTACGGGATTTATAATATCAAGGATAGTGATAACAAAATTATCTGTCGTACTTGAGTATTAATTACATAACCAGCTGTACACCCAGTTGTCATGGCAGGAACTACAGGTTAAGCTTTATAATAAAATACTAGCTATTGGAGGATTATTTTTGTTCAGACGGCATTGTGGAGATTACTGGTATAATGTTGGTATGTTGACATGTCCAGTGTGATAAGTTCGATATTTCTTGTTTGACACATGTGATTGTTAATATTTTTATATGAATAAATAAAGTCTAGCTTTTTAGGTTAAACACCGTCCCTAATGGTTCTTTGTGGCTATAAGTTTACAGTGAATGCAGGTAATGTCTTCCTATCAAAATTATGGGTTGTAGACATTTATCACTTAGTATCATAATGATTTATTAAGGTTTTCAAATGTGTCCATAAAATATTGTCTGTGATTATTTTTTAGCAAACTGTCCAAAAACAATAAAAAGTCAAGTTGGAAACCCTGCTGATAACACAGGATCTACCAATCACAGAGCCCTGTTTCCCTTCCCCTCCCAATAACCTTAAGGCCCCTTTCACACGTCAGTGATTCTGGTACGTTTGTGCTTTTTTTTCTACGTACCAGAATCACTGACATACGCAGACCCATTATAATGAATGGGTCTGCTCACACATCAGTGATTTTTCACTGCACGTGTCTCCGTGCGGCGTACCCGCGTGTCCGTGATTGCCGCACGGAGACATGTCCATTTTTTTCTGGCATCACTGATGTCCCACGGACCACGCAGTGGTGTGGTCCGTGAAACACGTGCCAGAAAAAAATGTGCTTCTAAAATAAAAATCATTTTTACTCACCCGGCTTCAGCGGCGCTCTCTGCAGCCTGTTCTCCCTGCTGCTTCTGAGCTGGCTCATTACTGTCACGCATATTCATGATACACGACACAGCAGACCCGGAAGCAGCTGCTGCAGGGGTCAGCGCCGGCCGGATGCTGCACCGCGGGAGCAATCAGCACCATGGAGAGCGGGAGCACGCACAGGTGAGTTAATCTCTAAGTGCAATCACGGGCCACAGAGAACGGAGCCCGGATTGCACTTAGACAACCCACGTGTGCCGTAATTCACGGCACATGGAGGGACATGTGCGTGTTTTACACGCCAGTGAAAAACCTCAGTGTTTTTCACTGACGTGTGAAACGAGCCTTATACAGACAAATTAGCCACTTCGATACAAAAGATAAAGTTGGGGTCTGATCATTGTGTCTATGTACGTGTATTGTTTCCTGACACAACACAAAGTATAAGTCTATAAAAGCCCCAGTGGCCAACATGAAAATTGCAAGAACTCTATTTTTTATTTTTAATACAGATTGTAATATGTAAAAAAAAAATACCATCAATTTACTAAAAAATACATTTAATACTAAAACCTGATTTATTCAATTGTCGGTTCCTTTTTTATTGCCTCTGGAATATGGGTGACCAAAGTCCCCTATGGAAGGAAATGTCCGAATTAATTATTATCGTTAAACCTACAAATAAAAATGTCTGTAGAACAACAATAAAATTATTTTATTTGAATTTGTACAATCTGCATTTTCGTGGATTCTTGTCTTTGACATATTTTGGGTTTCCAGCTGGAAACAAGTCACTGTAGTGCTGAAATTACGAGAACTAATAAATCGTTGAAGGCAGGGAAGGGTGGGTTCAAACATAGGATGTGCTCATGAAGAGCAGCATGAGAAGAGACTTCACTGCCATCAATGGTATATAGAATATGGAGGATAGTGAAGATGTATGGGTAGCTTGGAGAACAAAGAGGGGACAAGGCAAAACAATGAGGAGGGGACAACACATGAGTCGATTCAACTACACTCATCCCTACTGACAAATTTCTACCAGATATGTGCCATTGAGTTTTTTTGTAAGGCGTTCGAAAACTACGAGTTTTTCAAGCATAAACTATGTCAGGACACTTTTTTTCTAAGGACGAGGGATGATGTTCGAGTGTTTCTTCTCCTGAGGAGTTTCCTCAAGCAGTTTTGAAGAGATTCGGAATAGATTTTTATTTCCTGAAAAGTTGTTTTTTTCATCTTTTTGATTGTTGTGTGCCCGTTTTGGAGAGTTTTCTTTGAGGATCTGATTCAAAGAAATGACATGCCATTTTTTTCTCCACCAGGCAATTTTAAAAACCATCATCAAGGTAAAAAGAAATTGCTCAACAAACTCCTCATGTGAACACAGAAGTGGATTTTCAATAGAAATTAATTGGAAGTGTTTTCCAAAAGTTTTTGAAGTGGTTTTTGAGGATGATATTGGACAGGAACTGCTAATAAAATCTAAAAAACAAAGGATGAGCATTGTGAGGTAGCTTCAAACCAAGGCAGGGGTTAGAGAGTCTGGAGAAGGGTGAGGAATCCTCCTGAGAAATTTACCGTAATTTACAGTGGTGAAATAGAGCAGCGGAACTTCCCTGTTTGATGATGTTGTGCATGTAAAGCAACAGCAAGGAAACCAAAGATACGTTTTTGCAAAAGATACACCAAAAATTACACAAAAAGGGTATTCAAGTATATTACCATGCTATATATGTATTATTTTCCATTTTCGGAAGTTAAATTACACTTTTAAATCTACTGAAAGCATCTACTGAAGTGGGGAAATAGAAACTACAACAATAAGGTTTAAAATATAACTTTTAATAGTGCTTACTAAAATGATATACAATCAAGATAAAAACGTGAATATAAAATGTACTCCCTGATTCTAGGTCACCAAGCTCAAATGGACCAAAGAATCAGGTACGACGCACACAGAGAACTTCCTCTCTAGGTCAGGCTAGTCGCCACAATACCTCACTTCTCTCAAAAGACAGTCATCACAGGGAAGCACCCTCCACAATCTATCTTAGAGATTTAACAATTTTATGAGGAAAATTGGTGATATAGAAAACCAATATTTATACATATGTCATTTTTTTTTACCATAAATGACCATTGTAAAAATGGAATAATCTCACCACATAGCGGGCTTAATCAAAGTTTCATCAAATTTCCATTGGACGTGGAGAAATTACTGATAAGCCTCCTTGGCTATCTTATTGCTCCATCCTCCAGGTTATGAACCAGGCAGACATCATGCAACTCCCAACGCGTTTCTTTCACTTCAAAGTCATCAGGGGAGCCTGTGTTGCTTAGACTCTGCACGTCCAGATTATCACCACTCAATTCCACATAGTGGCCTTTTCAACAATAATAAGTGCCCACAACGGACATAACGTGTCCACAGACATTCTGCGCAGAATTAATATGTGAATATGAATTAGCTCTATCACATATTATTCATAGTGGCCCTTTTCTTTGAGAAGAGCACAACATAAAAGACTTTATCATTTTAATTTCTGATGGTGCCTTTGAAAATCCAACATTTGGACAGGTACCAGGAGACTCGTCCCCGATCTGCTGCAACATACAGCAAACATATGAAGAAGTTCTAAGTGTTATTTGTACTTATAACAAGGAGTATATGTCCTCACAATTGGAGGCAGACAATTAATATCTCTTGTTGTAAAAGAGTTAAGGGTGTAAATTTGTACCAATTTGATGACTTTATATAGGCCATGAACCAAAGTCAATCTCGCATGCGTTTTCAACCTTGCGTAATCTGCTCAATTAAACTTTCAGGACATTGAGCCCTTTTCATTCGGCCTCCCTGCAGCTTGTGAAATAATCCAGCCTATTCAAGTCATTCTGGATTATACTTCACTTTATTCACTGGGACAATTAGTCCCCTAGGAGCGTCATAGTTTCCAAAACATATGTCTTTGTCCACAGTTGTTGCAGTGTTACTCTTTTATACAGTGTAATTCTTTTCTTCCTTTATATTCATGGGTGGCCTAGTTTTTCTTCCAAGATGAATTTTGGAGCTGTGGTGCTTGCAGGAGAAATTGATTGTCCAACTCATACAACCAGCAACATTAATAAGAAACATCCATTTTTATGCTATACTATGTGTTATAGATGTTACTATTGTACCTCCTATTGAGAAGGTACAATTTTACAAATGATGATTCTCCACTAATTTTGGGAAATATAAGGGATTGTCTCATAAACAACATAAACATAAACCTTCTATCCACAACATTGGTGTTTAATGTATAATTGCTGGAGGATTTTACCCTACCATTCATAAGAATGGATGCCCCAAGATGGGAATGGAGCAGTAGTAGGGCTCAATTTGCAGTCTATAGGAGTGGTGGTCATATTACTGCTTTATCACATAGGGGACTTTCTTTGGATCAGTGAGTGTCTCAACATATGGATGCCCAGGGGTCAAACATTCATTATCTATCCTTTTGATATTCTTTATGGTACAACTCCTTTCAGTTCAATTGGAATACTCCACTAAAATGGTGCCCCGTAAAAACATATCTCACCTATCCAACCTTTTTCTGTTCAAGTGGAATGTTCCAGATTAGGCAATAAATGTATGATTGTTTGTTGTTGAGCTTTTTGTCCAATATTTTTGGATAGACCTGTGACAGAGGGTGCTAAAACATCTTCCAAAGCAGCTGTGACAGAGACTTAGAGGATCATGATGTATTACTAGCAAAAACTTAAAGGTTTTTTTTACCCTCTTGCCATATATCATAGCTCTTCCAAAAAATACCATTTGTAATATACTTGTATTGGATATATAGCTTCTATGAGAGCATCTCAGCAGAGAACACAAAGCACAGTATAGTTATGCAGATTCTTCTTCCTCCTCGGTTATGTCTGATACTTCCTTTTCCAGCACAGAAGTCAGACAAAACAAAAGTAAGTTGTCACTTAGGGTACTTTCACACTTGCGTTCAGCACATTCCGTCACTATCGAGAATAGCGCAGTCCGTTAACGCACTGCGCTATTCTCCATAGACTTATATGGATGACGCACTGTAACGCAAGTGTCTGCGTTGCATCCGCTGGACGACGCAGCGTCGTTATTTTGACGCTGTGTCGGGCGGATGGAACGCTGCATGTAGCGTTTTTCTGCGCTTGGCGGAGTGTCAAAAAAACAACCTGCAGGAATCCGTTTGGCGTCCGTTGTTTTTTATAATGGATGCCTATGGTGGCGGATTCCGTTAGAATGCGTCATTTGACGGATTCCGATAACGCATCCGTCTTTACACAACTGCGCATGCCAAGATGTGTAAAGTCAAGGAAAAAACCTACAATGGATTGCGTTATTTTGTACGATCCGTAGCATCCGTTGTGCCACTATATGCAACGCATCCGTTGCATGCGTCACACAACGCAATGCTACGGATCCCGTCCAACGCAAGTGTGAAACTAGCCTTAGCTCCTCATGATGGGTGCGGACTATAAGGAGTGAAGACAGCTTGCTTGAGCAGGAGCCTGAAAATACAATTAGGGTATGACCGCACTTTGCGTTTCCGCTGCTTTTTAGGTCCGTTTTGAACTGCAGCGTTTTCATGCCAAAAGACATGCGTTTTTCTTTTCCATAATAGTCTATGGAAAATGTAGATTTCTAGTCCTCACTTTGCGTTTTAAAACGCTGCGTTTAACTTGCATAATTTGTGGCAAAAACCATGCGTTCAAAGAAGCAGCATGTCAATTGTTTTTACCATTTCTGCAGCGTTTTACTAACATTGAAGTCAATGAGAAGTGTCAAAAAGCAGCAAACATCAAAATTCCAGCGTTTTACCTGCTTTTTAGGTGCAGAAACACTGCGTTTTTTACTTCAAAAACGCAAGCTTTTCAGACATTAAAATAATGGAATAATATGACCCTTTACATACACATATAGTCCGACAATTACATTTTTGAAAATTATGATTTTATTGCTATTTTAGCAATAAATATTATAAAACCACTATAATTTCATGAAATATAACTATTTTCTTAAATAATTCAAAAATGATATGTTTTGCTTTTTATTCTCTTTTTTCATTCTGTTTGACTATTTAATCTTTATTTAGCAGTGTCTTGATGTTCAAAACGCATCTGTCAAAACACAAGGGAAAAAGCATGGGAAAAGCGCTGAAAACGCATCTAAAGCGCGGTAAATACGCATGCGTTTTTAGCGCTAAATTTCTGAAAAAGGCAACTTTGGCTAAATCAATTAATTCCAAAACATGCGTTTAGAAATGCAATAAGGACGACGCAAAGTGCGGTCATACCCTTAGTCTGCCTCCCTGCCTCACACAAGCTAAGCAGACAGTTTCATTCAGCAGCAACAGCAGCACCTTTACTATTGATGTGCTGCGATCTGCATCTCAAATGCAAAGGATTTAAATAATCTAATCACTGACATGAACAGTTGAAAATAACTGAAATTTGCATAACAAACACAGTGACAGGGCTGTACTGGCCATTGGCTGGTACCTACCCTAGGCTGCTCTGACACTTGGTATTTCCCAACATCTTCATCAGTGCAGGGTGGAACATGGAGAGGGTGTGCTAAGTGCTAGCTCACAGGCCACTGCAATACGTGATGGAACTTGCAGTAATAGAGCACAGTAAGCATGGGGAGAGTAAAGGATGGAAATATCAGGGCTGCATCTGGCAGATACAAAGTGATGCTCTTTGCATGATATTTGGCTTATATTACTATAATACGAGTATGGATGCATTTAATGGCACATAATAGCACAACTGAAGAATAAAAAATAAAATGAATTATTGTAGTGGATAACTTCTTTAAAAGGAAAAAGTAAGCCCAGGCTCCAACCACTACAGGTGGAACTATGGAAACAACTGAGAGTGGGTGAGCTAGGTCATTTCCGTACCTCCTATAGAAATAAATAGAAGTTACTGAAACAGAACAACATAGTGACCTGCATTGTGTCTGTAAAGTTGAAGTTACATAAACAGCATTTCTTGTCATTTCTGTAGTTCTATATCCAGAGGTTTGAGCCCGGGCAGAGTTATTCCTATCTTAGCCATGAAAGGATGAGATGGGAGTAAAGCGGGCTTTACACGCTACGATATCGTTAATGTTTTATCGTCGGGATCACGTCGTTAGTGACGCACATCCGGCATCATTAACGTTATCGCAGCGTGTGACACTTATGTGCGACTTAAAACGATCGCAAAAGTGGCAAAAATCGTTTGCCGCGGAGAGGTCGTCCTAAAACCAAAAATCGTTCACCTCTCATTAGCGATGTTTTTCCTCGTTCCTGCGGCAGCACACATCACTGTGTGTGACACCGCAGGAGCGAGGAACATCTCCTTACCTGCTTCCACCGGCAATGCGGAAGGAAGGAGGTGGGAGGGATGTTTACGTCCCGCTCATCTCCACCCCTCTGCTTCTATTGGACAGCTGCCGTATGTGTCGCAGGGCAGGTAAGCCGTGTGATGGGGGAGTGCAATTTTGTGCACGACGGGCAGCGATATGTCCGTGTCGCACAAACGATGGGGGCGGGTACGCACCATAGCGATATCGTTACCGATATCGCTACCGTGTAAAGCCCCCTTAACCCTTTAAGTAGAGGAGGTTGCATTCAGTACCCTTTTTCACAAGTATACTTGATGTAATCTTCAGTGAAAATGTTAAGAATACTTTAAGATTTAATACATTTCCTTTTACAGTGTTCATGTCTCTAGGTCCATGAGATACAATAATATTCCAAATACAAAAATTTATTTTTCATTGATTGCCTTTTTATGGTGGTTTTGTTAGGGATCAGTTCAAGACTTTTGGATTAACTAAGCTAGGGCTAACATTTCATAGCACATGCACGGAGATGATCTTTAGTACTTTGATGAACACTAGCAGTAGTAGAAAGATCTCTGGAAACCATTTATCATCTTTGTACAGGATACGTGATAAATGATTGATCATTGCGGGTCCCACTGCTGAGACTCCCGCTGTTAAGTTAAACAGGGAACCTTAGAATGGAGTGGAGGTCAAAATTATGGCTTCATTCATTCTCTACAGAACTTACTGTAGATGGGTCCCAGAGAGAACATACATTAATCAGCATTGCAGATAGATTTCAGGCACAGTCATAAAATGACATGTACAGAGAGGGCTGAGTATTAATAATATTTGTATTCTACTGTATACATCACTAAATGATTGCTAAGTACACAAGAAGGCATCTCATAGGAGTTACTCAACCTGTGTTAAGATCCATTTGTGAAACTTTGTTGCACAAATCAATGAACCTTGCATTAATTAACATAAAAAATGAAAAACTATTGTTGACCTCATATGTACAAGGATCAGTGTCTAATTCCTACTACTACCATCATATATATGCACACAATGTGATGCTCTAGATGCGTATTGTGTGACGTATTTAGCCATGACACAATGTAAAAGTCTTTGTATTAGTATTACTGCACAGGTACGAATTAGAGTAGTGGTTTCTTTTAAATAGAAGTAGATGATAGTCCTTGTCAGTATGTGTAGAAGCCAGGTTAGGGGATGAACATTTACATTCTGATTGTCTATTCACCAAAACCTGCTCGAGTCTCTGGTCTCAAGGTCTGAACACTGCTGAGGAAATGTTCATAGGCTATGTGCGCATATTGCGTAATGTCACTGCAGAAATTTCTGCAGCAATTTGAACAGCACACGTGCGCTTCAAATTGCTGCAGAAAGAGTCCATAATGGAAAAAAAAAAAGCCGATTCCATGCGCTCTGCATGCAGCTCCTGCCATAGACAGAGCGGGGACTGCATGCAGAGCGCAGGAAAGAAGTGACATGTCACTTCTTAGAACGTGCGCTTCAGGCAGCAGCCGAAGCGCTGCGCTCTAAGACGCCACGTGCGCACAGCTCCTGCATAATCTTCATAGATTATGCTTGGGACGCATTACGCATGCAGTTACGCTGCGGTGCAGATCACAGCGTAACTGCATGCAAATACGTGCGCACATAGCCATACACTGACCAAGAAATAATCAAGTTTCTATCTCCCACTGGCAGTAACTTACACATACTAATTTCATCCCAATCCAAGCACGTCCTTAGGATCACAATCAGCTTCCCACATTAAGGCCATGTTCCCACCTTCAGAATTGGGTCAGTATTTTTCATCAGTGCCAAAACCAGGAGTGGGTAAAACATGCAGAAGTGGTGTCTGTGTTTTTATTATACTTTTCCTCTGATTGTTCCACTCATAATTTTGGTTTAAAAATACTAATGTAAAATACTGACCAAATACTCAACGTGTGAATGTGACCTAAAGAAATGCATTCACGCAAGATTCTAATAGTAAATTGCACCTGAAATTTGGCTTTGTACCAGTTTTAAAACAAAAATTCTTCAAAATTAGCAGTTAAATTTGACAAGCTCGACAATATTGCTTTATTTGCTCAAAAGTGCATGTGGCTACATTTTCAATACATTTATTAAAGGGAACCTGTCACCAGTTTTTTTGCCCTATAAGCTGCGGCATCCACCAGTGGGCTCTTATATACAGCATTCTAATATGCTGTATATAAGAGCCCAGGCTGCTGAGTACAACATAAAAAACACTTTATAATTCTCACCTAAACCGGTCACTGCGGTGGATGTGGCTCAGATGGGCGTCTTCATCCTCCGGTGTCGGCGCCGCCTCTTTCGGCCATCTTTGTCGCCTCTGTCGTCCTTCTGAGGCCGCGGTGCATGACGCGTGCCCTGAGCAGGGTAGATCAAAGTATTGTAGTGCGACTATGCGGGACCGGCGAGTGTGTATGACGTAGATGCGTCATGCACCGCGGCTCCAGAAGAAGGACGAAGATGGCCGAAAGAGGCGGCGCTGGCACCGGAGGACGAAGACGCCCATCTGAGCCACATCCACAGCAGCGACTGGTTTAGGTAAGTATTATAAAGTGTTTTTTATGTTCTACACAGCGGTCTGGGCTCTTATATACAGCATGTTAGAATGCTGTATATAAGAGGCCACTGGTGATGGCCGCAGCTTATATGGTAATAAACTGGTGACAGGTTCCCTTTAAGCCGAAAATTAGAATCTGTATTAAAAATATTGGTGTGAAGAAAACAAAGTTTAAATTGATGTAAAAATACAGAGGTTCTCAGTAACGCAGTTAATATATTTATTTTTTTAAATTTATACTTGTTAAATATGGTAGTTTTCTTTTTTTATTTTAGAAAGCTTAATAAATATAACTTATAAATGGGAAAATTACATAAATGAAATAAAAATAAATTATTAACCTAATATTATTTTCTGCATTTGAATACTTATCACTATTTATCTAAATATTAGCAGACTTGCCTTCTACTTGGTTAAACTAAAAACATATTTTAACCAGATTTTCAGCATTAGACATATAGTTTTATTCACGCACAAAAAATAAAAATCAAAATACATGTACCAGCAAGTAGTATATATAGGTCAGTATATTCAACTTGTAAAGAAACTTACAGTTGTTCCTCACCTTTCGCTGTCATAACAGGTCGTGATAGGAGTGAGTTTGTAGCATGGTCAAGTCTCAGCACATGAAGCTGAAAATTACATTTTTTTGCACCTCTACGATGCTGTCTTCTTATGATTGGGAAGAGTCATAGAGGGGAAAAGTAAACGCCCCCAGAGAACAACCTCTATTAATGTCTCCTTGGTTCATGGAAAAATTTACATATTGGGCAAACTAAAATTCAGAAGCTTATATCTTCACAATGGAGGGGAATAAGAAAGGGAAAAAAAACTACCACATTTTAATCAGTACTTCAGCTATTTTACAATGAAGAAGACAGGTATAAATAAAAAAAGAAGTGAAAAGTTTCTTGTAAAAGCACTTTTTTAACTGAACTGTTGAACACAAGGTGACTTATTCGGGCCTACATAGTTCCTTCATTTGAGGACCTCTTGCAGTGTGCCTCTGGAAGTCCATCTGTGTCTTCTGGTTTAACAAAAACAATGTTAAAATGCAGACAATAGTTTTTATGAAAGATGGCTCAGTGCGTGAGAACAAAAGGTTAACATGTAATCTCTGTAAGGTCTGATTGAAATTGTTAAAGGGATATTCTCATCTGCAAGATCCTATCCCAATAGTAGGTGTAATAATAATTACATTAGCAAATACCTCCAATTAGAAATGTATTAATGTCACCTGATTAGCTATGTCACTTACCTCATGTGTAGGGCATTGTAGCTTAGGTAATGTCCACTAGCAACTAACTAACTGTCACTATATGCCATGGTTGTAACCATGTATATGTAGGAGGTTGTCAAGCCCTCTACAATGTAAAGGATATGGTTATGTAAAGGGTAATATGTTGTAAATGTGTTAGCAATGTGTATTAGTCACATATAGCAGAGTGGAGAATGTTAAGTAGGATGCAGCGTAAGGTAAAGGTTTAGGAAGTCATTTATAAGAGCTAATGTAAAGCATAGAAATGTTATGTAGATAGATTTTGTTAGTAATAAAAACTGTTCATGTCAGGGTCAACTCACTGGGGGTGGAACGATTGTTGAGCAGGGAGTGAATTCCTGGTTACAGAGAGAATTGAGAGTCAGTTCTGTATGACAGTATGTGGTTTAAAGATGCGGCATGGACTGATGGCCGATCAGAGAACCCGGAGGTATCATCATTAGGTCCAGAGCCTATGGCTCACCCCAGTTGGGCTAAGGGAAGCCGTTCAACTGAACAGCCATCGGGGCAGAGAACCGGACAGCGCTGAGACCAGAGTGGGGGAACGGAGGAACAGGCACAGCAGCTTGCGGAAAAGAGATCTAAAATAGCAGGTATAGGCCAAGAGGGAGTACCCCAGAGAAAATCAGAAGCAGAACTGTAGGAGTGAGGTCATGTCTGTCATAGCGGTAAGAAGGAAAATAAACTATTCAAGTTATGGTTGCCAAAAGAGCTCCTGTGTCAAGTGTTTCACTACTGTGTCTATGATGGGGACCGTATGTGGGGTGATGGACACCAGTAAATGCCATACACCCCGCTCAAAGTGATCCACACACGCAGACTCTTTCTGCCGTAGGAGTATAGAGCCCCCACTACCTGGCAGGTGTACCTTCCTACATATACCTAAGCTACTGTAATGCCTTGCCCTTGACGTGACATAGATAATCAGGAGAACTATACTACATTTCTAATTGGAGGTATTTGCTAAGATTATTATTATTACTACAGCTACTACAGTACATATTGGGAAAGGATAGGATGGGAATACCTCTTTAAGTCTTATGTCTTTTTCAACTTGGAATTGTGCCGCCCCCGTGCCAGCAGCCGACGCTGCTCGGATCCGGGCCTTCTGGGGTGGTGCCTCGGGGGTCTCCGGACCTGGGGGTCTCGCGGACATGCGGAATAAATGGGGGGACGTAGATGTACGGGCTAGGCCGTAGTAAGTTTGTGACGCCACCCACGGTGTGTGGTGAAGTGGGACACCACCGCTGCTGTTGTAGGGCACCCGGGGGAGATGTTGTGCAGCAAGTTGTTAACCCCTCCGTGGTTAGGGATGGTGGCCCCGGGACCCGGTGTCTCGGCGCAGAGGATAGTGACCGCAGGGAGTGTTAGTGTACTCACAGTTATTAAACCACACAAGTCTCTGGTAAACCAAGGTGATGGTGGCCGGTGCCGCGGCCGGTTGCATTCGGGTCCCCCACCCGGCTGGTGGTCTCTATCCTTTTTTCTGTACTGTTTTGTGTAAGGTGGACTTCCTAGCGTGAAACTCACGAGTCCGCTCCCGGGTAGATGTGGCCTAAGGAGCCGTGCCCGCAGACGCTGGCCCGTGGGATCTATGGGCCCTGGCGGTGACCTCTTATCCCTATCGGTGGGCTGTTGTCTTCTATGAGGGACTTTGGGTGTGACCGAACCTCTAGTCCTGGCCTCAATCGGTGAATTAACCAGTCCGCTTGTTTCCGGTTCTGGCTTCAGGGTCCGAGTACCCCCCTTTGTGCTACAGTTTCCAGGTCGGTTCCAGATGTCGGTACCGGTGGGCTACAACCCTGTCCCGGTCCACTTTGGTTCTACCGAGCCCTCTTCCCGTCTCCTGCTGATGGAGACCACCATCTGCCTCCTAGCCAGTGGCACCAGGGCTCCTACCCTGGTACCGTTCAACTTGAACTTTCCTGCTGGAGCTACACTTAGCTCCAGCCCCAGACCACACTCCTCCCCAAATTGAACTTCAGACTCTTCTGTTTTTCTTTCCCGCCCCGGGCTGTCTGGACCCCTGGGTGGGCGTGTCCCAACCGCCTGGTCACGCCCACTGGTGTGTCTATCTTTCCCTAAGGGGGGGGTGACTAGGGTTTCTGGTTGGCTGTGTATTTCCTAGTGAGGGAAGGTGTTATGTGGGGGCCTATTTGTGACTACCTGGTTTTGCCAGAACAGAATCTTTTAGAATTTTCAGTTTTGAATATTATTTGCCGAGGGAATAAAGTGGTGATCATTTTTCCAATCATGTTTTTGTCGAACAATGAAATAAGCCTGTTATTAAACATTGTACAATGTAATGATCATGAGTGCGAACAGGAGTGTACCCCCTAGGCTGCAGCATCGGTTCACCTGAGGGGCGTGAGTAGGCGCACACCAGGTTTTCACCAGAGCCTGTGATGGTGAGAATGGTCTGGGCTGCCGATAGCCACTATAACAACTCAGGGAGACATGGTACTGCACAGCTGGCTCCAGTTGTCGGGGATACGGATAATCTCTGATAAGGACCCATGCAGCCAGGGCGGCTGATACAGACCGGACGACAGGGGCCAGCACATTTGGAGATTACGGCTAATACGGCAAGTGTAGCTGGGATGGCAGATACCAACTGGTGCAGTGGACATAGTCGGTACAGCAGACATGGCCCTTATGGATAGATGGAGCACATATGGCAGGTACAGCAGGCATGCCAAGTATGGATAGGTGCAGCAGCAGATACAGCAGTTACTATGAAACAGACAGGTGTAAGTAACACAGCATCAGCACATGGGTAAGGGACCTGAACAACAATCAACACATCTCTAAGGTTAGACCAAGTTACCCAAGCATAAGGGGGATGCCTTAAATACCTGGTGCCTCTCAGCTATAGGCTGAGGTTTATGGGGCGCTGGCCCTTTAACAATAGGTTCATGTGAGTGTGCTCTATGTGTGCTCCCAGGAAACCTGCGTGGCGTGCACATGCCCTGAGAGCCGGTGGCAGGAACCAGGGGGTGCAGAAGCTATCGCTGAGTGACCGGGAGGATGAGTGTGCCGGCGTCCCCTCCAGGGGAGGGGAACAAGACAGAGCGGGGACGCTGGTAATGGCATTACATACAACATTAGATCTTTCAGGCAAAGATATGGATATCTTGGTTAACTGTCAAATGGATTGGAAATAACTTGTTGATCACTGGAATTTCAATTGCTGAGACCCCTAGCAATCCCAAAATTGAGACTCTGAAAGCAAAAAATGGGTCCGGAAACCACTTCCAGAATGGAGTAGACGAAGATACCCTCAACTACTGCTTCATATGTTGACTGTGGGACTGCTAAGTACAGGAATTGGCTATCTACGACAATACCATAAACACTGAATAGAGCTAAGGCATAGCATGTGCCCTTCCGCTCCATTGAAGACAGGGCTGCAGAACCCATTTCTCGAGGTTTCAGAGCCAGACTCGAATATTTTTGATTGCGCTTTTGTAATGGTCTGAACTGAGTGCGTCTAAATGCAACCTAAATGTTTGAGTTTGATCTTGCAATATGTTGGCATTTTGGGCCCCACTTTAAACTTTTACCCAGGGCCCCACTTTGTGTAAAACTGGCCCTGATTCCATGCAGGACTCCACAGGAGAAATCCTTTGTCCTCAGATGTAAAAATATATTCTTTGGCTTATACAGTACTGTTTCATGCCTATATCGGGTATCATTCTTATGCTTCCATGTCGACAAGTGATTCACGGCAGATTTTTACATTAAAAAGGTTCTTTGAAGGTCACAAAGACTTGAATGGTCTTGCAGTATCTCATGGTGCATTGTATGTTATGCTCTTCACAATGGTTTCCTTTTTCCTGCCAAGTGTTGTGTTCTACAAGGGTTACAGTACCCTCTTTGCCAACTCCATGTGACATGAAAGATATGAAACAATTCCATCCACTGACGGCTTCTCCTGCCTTCCCCAGCCGGAGAAAATTCTCATTGCCAATCCCCCTCTGTCTGCTCTCTGTATTTTTTATCAGCAGTGTTCCAGCTGCTTGTCACCCACTCAGCAATCCGCTCTAAGAAAAGCCATTAAAGAGCTATTTAGAGAAAGCTCAGCACTCCATTAATACAAACCACAGACTCATTACATTCCATTACCAGACAGGGCTACCTTTCCAGTAGACACATCGGCAAGACATTTCTGAAAACCCATCAACAGGTAACTAAGGTGAGGTAAAAACAATCCATTATTTCAATATATTTTCTAAAATTCCCTAGAAATATCAGACTTTTATTGGCTAATATTAGAAACAAATATTCTGCAGTGTTTCATCATTGGTTAATGTTATTAAATGTGAAGTGAGATAATTTAGGTCCATTTGCTCTTGGACTCCCACCCACAATGTACTGGTGACCTAAGTGGCAGAAGGGATATTCTGGGTTCTGGTCTGAAGTACACATATGCTTAAAAAATTGCATTGTGATATCTTGTATTTCACATATTTGTGATCAAGCTCCCTAGACCATCTTCATTCAGAACATAGAGTTAGCAGGGCTATAGGTATTGCATGACATACCAAAGTATTGTAGCTCATTAGGGAGGGTATTACTAATAGACAACCTAATTTAGGAGTTCAGGAGATAGATTAGAAGGGGGGGGGTCATGTGAACTTGGGACTGAATAGTGCAGGTTTGAAAAATGGCTTTTATCCTGTATTGCATCTTAGGCCCATGACTGCAGTATTATAGAGGCTCCCCCTCTGACTGATCCTACTACCCTCCAAATAGGGATGAGCGAATGTATTCTCCGCTATTCGGTATCCGACGGATAATGGGGTATTCGAGGTATTTACTATCCGACGGCTAATATGGTATTCACTCCAATACTTTCATTTTGATTTCTGGACTTCCTGGCACCTTTTTCCAGCCAATGAACACCTCTGATGTTGCTTGCCCTCACAGTAACAACGCAGCCATCTTTGTTGTGGTGTTACTATGATTGGCTTGGCCGCACAGCGTCATAGGGGCTATATAAGCCAGCGGCCATTTTGGTCAGTCGGTGTCTCCCTCTCTCTTTCTTACTCACCGATCACGGGCGTGGCACTGCACGGCTGTCACACTGTGGCGGGTTCTCCAACTTTTGAAAATGCTGGCCGCATATTATTCCATCTCGTATTCCCTGCTTCCCCCACCCACAGGCGCCTATGATTGGTTGCAGTCAGACACGCCCCCACGCTGAGTGACAGCTGTCTTACTGCAACCAATCACAGCCACCGGTGGGCGGGTCTATATCGTGTAGTAAAATAAATAAATAATTTAAAACAACGACGTGCGGTCCCCCCAAATGATACCCAGTCGAGGTAAGCACACAGCAGCGGGCCGGTATTCTCAGGCTGGGGAGGGCGAGGGCCATGGTTCTGGCCCCCTCTCTGGCAGCCGAGAATATCAGCTTGCTGCTGCCCCGAGAATGTCGCATCCATTAGATGCGACAATCCCGACCTGTCACCGGCCCTTCCCGATTGCCTTGATGCGGTGGCAAAAGGGATAATAAGGAGTAAATAACAACCCATAGCTGCCACTAAAGGCCCCGTCACACACAAAGATAAATCTTTGGCAGATCTGTGGTTGCAGTGAAATCATGGACATATTGTTCCATTTGTACACAGCCACAAACCTGGCACTGATTGTCCACAATTTAACTGCAACCACAGATCTACCGCAGATTTATCTCTGTGTGTGACAGGGCCTTAAGTCCAAGATTAGTAATGGCAGCGTCTATAACACGCCATCACTAATCTGTAAGTAAAGTAAATAAATACAACACTGAAAAATCCTTTATTTGAAATAAAACACCAAAAAGCCCCTCTGTCACCACTTTATTAATCCCCCAAATATCCAGGTCCGGCGTAATCCACACTGATTCAGCGACGTCTGTGAGCGAGTGCTCAATGCAGCCTCATTCCGTGAACGATGCTGCACGGGTAACTCCAGGTCATTTCTCATGGTCGGTAAGGTCAACAGTCACATTACCGCTCGCAAGAACTTCAGTGCTGCCGTAAAACACAACTCAGAGTGACGTCACTGACCGGCAGTGACCCTGCGGGAACTCAGATCCAAGCTCCCACAGGGTCACTGCTCCATCACACATACTGTTGGGGGGGAAACACATACATCACAAATAAAAGCTGTAATATCATCTATCTATCTATCTATCCATCTATCTGTCCATCTGTCCATCTCTCTATCCATCCATCCATCCATCCATCCATCCATCTATCTATCCATCCAAGCATCCATCTATCCTTTTATCTATCTATCTATCTATCTATCTATCTATCCATCCATCTATCTATCCATCCATCTATCTATCCATGCATCTGTGGTGCCATGCCCTCCGAACACTGGCTCACAGTAATGGCCGCCCGAGGCGTGGTAGACGTCAAGAAAGGGAAAGTGCCCGTACGGGTGTTGAACTGCGGGGAGGAAGAGGTTAGGCTTCCCCGGTACGCTACCCTTGCCAAGTTGCTTACTCTAGATCCACACACCATCCATGAGGCCGTTCCCCCGATCTCACCGCCCACTGCCAGTTCTCACCCATCCCTGGGGGAGTTAGACGAGTGGTGTCGGGAGCTACACGTCGGCACTGATGATACCCCCACACATCACAAGGAAGGGGTATACCGGGTGGTAAAGGAGTATGAGCGAGTTTTTAGCAAACATCCTCTAGATTTTGGGCAGATTAAAGGGGTCCAACACCACATCCCTACTGGTGAACACCCCCCTATTAAAGAGAGATACAAGCCTATTCCCCTCGCACACTACCAATGCGCCAAAGACATGAAGGAGGCGGGGGTTATTAGGGACAGCTGTAGTCCCTGGGCCGCTCCGTTGGTGCTGGTTAAGAAGAAGGATGGCACCATGCGGATGTGTGTGGATTACCAGAAGATTAACCAGATAACGCATAAGGATGCTTACCCTCTGCCCCTCTGCCCCGTATTGAAGAGTCCCTGGCCGCGCTGAGAACCGCTAACTACTTCTCCACCCTTGACCTCACCAGTGGGTACTGGCAGGTGGTTTGAAGACTGCCTTCACCACTCCTATGGGACTCTGTGAGTTCAACAGCATGCCGTTCGGGCTGTGCAATGCCCCCGGAACCTTCCAACGGCTGATCGAATCCTGTCTGGGGCACTTAAATTTCGAGACCGTCTTGCTGTACTTGGATGATGTGATTGTGTACTCACAGACGTATGAAGCCCACCTGGAGCACCTAGCCGAGGTGTTCGCGTCCCTTGCTAAGTATGGGATGAAGTTGAAACCCTGAAAGTGTCATCTGCTGAAGCCCAGAGTGCAGTACCTTGGGCATGTGGTGGGTGCAGAAGGTGTCGCCCCCGACCCCGAGAAGATCACTGCCATCCAAGACTGGCCGAGACCGACCACAGTGAGGGAAGTGAGGCAGTTCCTGGGCCTGGTGGGATATTACCGTCGCTTCATTAAGGGGTGCACGAAGATGGCTGCCCCCATGCAAGACCTCCTCGTGGGACAGACCAAGGGTGGTAGACCCCTAGGAGCCCCATTGGTGTGGGAAGAAAAGCATGAAGAATCCTTCCGCCAGCTGAGAGCGGCTTTGACCGGGGAAGAAATCCTAGCGTACCCCGACTACAGCCGCCCATTCATCATCTATACCGATGCCAGAAATGTGGGCTTGGGGGCTGTTCTATCCCAGGTCCAAGACGGAAGGTAGAAGGTGATTGCTTATGCTAGCCGAAAACTCCGACCGACAGTGAGGAATCCTGAGAACTACAGCTCTTTCAAGCTTGAGCTCTTAGCACTGGTGTGGGCTATCACCGAGCGGTTCCGCCATTACCTGGCCGCAGCCAAGTTCACCGATTACACGGACAATAACCCGCTGACCCATCTAGATACCGCCAAGCTGGGCGCGTTGGAGCAGCGGTGGGTAGCCAGGTTAGCCAACTACGATTTCACCATCAAGTACCGGGCCGGCCATACCAACGTTAATGCCGATGCACTCTCCCAGATGCCCCACCTGTCGGAAGAGGGACCAGAGGATGACGACCTCGAAGAGATCGAGTTGCCTGCTTTTCACCGGCCGCTAACTGAGAAGGTGCATGTCCATCAACAACGGGTGAACCTAGATCCGCTGCCCAGTCAGGAGTGGCAAGAAGCTCAGGACCAGGCACCTGTCCGCCTGGTCAAGACCCTGGTGGAACAGGGTTCTGCTGGGATAGACCCTGCCACTCCTACCGAAGCCCAACGTCTGTGGCGAGAACGGACCCGGCTGTACCTACACCAGGGGAAGTTGTATCATGAGCTGATTAACCCAAAGACCCACGAGAAGGTTCGCCAACTAGTGATTCCCCAGGCTAACGTGCCCACCGTCTTGCAAGCATACCATGATGGTGCTGGGCACTTCGGGTGGAAGAAGCTGGAGATGTTGTTGAGAGAGCGGTTCTATTGGAGTGGAATGCGGGAATCCGTGGAGGCCTGGTGCCGAGAATGTGGCCCCTGCGCATTGAGAAGGAAGGACGAGGCCAGCCAGAAGGCACCCCTACACCCGATCATCACGCATCAACCGTTGGAGCTGGTTGCCCTCGACCATGTAAAGCTCACCCCCAGCCGAAGTGGGTACACCTACGCTCTGACCATTGTAGACCACTATTCAAGGTTCATGGTGGTTGTCCCAGTTAAGGACCTAACTGGCCGTACCGCCGCTAGAGCGTTCCAGGCTTATTTCTGTCGAACGCATGGGTACCCCGAGAGGGTGCTTACCGACCAGGGTCCGGCCTTTGAAGCGGAGGTATTCCAAGAATTCTGCCAGTTGTACGGCTGCAAGAAAATTCGGACCATGCCTTACCACGCCCAAACCAATGGCATGTGTGAAAAGATGAACCACTTGGTCCTGGGCCTCCTCAAGACGTTACCGCTGGAAGAGCGGAACCTGTGGCCGGAGAAGTTACCTGACTTTGTCGATATGTATAACAACATCCCTTCCAGCTCTACGAAATGCACTCCAGCATACCTGATGAGGGCTCGCCCCGGCCGACTACCAGTGGATCTAGAAATGGGGTTGGAAGCCCCAGAAGCACTCCCTTCGACAGCTGAATGGGACACTCGGCGGAGAGCACAGTACCGACAGGTCCAGGAATATGTTGAAAGGAACTTGTGCCGGAGTCGGGCACAGCAGGAGCAGTGCTTCAACAAGAAGGCGCCTGCCGGTCCCTTCCAGGGGGATGTAGTGCTAAAGTGAAAAAGAAGGACCCATAAGCTGGATGATCAATGGGAAAAGACCCCATATGTAGTACAGCCCACTGGATGGGAGAATGGGAAGGCCTACCAGATCAGCCGTGACCAGGGGAGGACTTTGGCCACGGTTTCCCGGGACCATCTAAAGAAATGCCCACCACCATTGTGGGTAGCTGCTGAAGCTCCAGATCCCAGACCGGCGGAGAAAGAAAAAGAGGTAATCCATACCATGATGGGTGATTTACCGGCAGACTGGCCTACGCAGAACGGCGCGGTGATTCTTCTAGTGATACTGTTCCCACAACCCGTGGATGAGGAAGTGATGGAAGTGATTGACCATGAGCCAGTGCCCAGGGATGTACCTGTACCCAGCTCCCCTCCGCCTCCGCCTGCCCCACACGATAGCAGGGAGGAGGAACTAGTTGTTCCCTCTGCCCCCCTGCCTGCCACCACTGACACTGGGCCCCGAAGGTCCACTCGTCCCAACCTAGGTAGACCCCCACTTAGGTACAGGGAAACTACTCTTTAAAGGGGGCTTTGTGTGTTGAGTGTATAGATGAAAAGTTTGAATGATAAGTGAATTAACTGAAGATGTCACCTGATTGGAACTTTGATTGCACCGGCCACTGCCGCCAACTAGTCTCCGTAGGGACTTTCTGCAACCGTTGCGTAAGGGACTTCTTACGGACAAGCCAGAGAACTGTCAGGGCAACCACAAACTTAGTGGGATGTAAATAAGTGTTGGCTTGAAACCGTTACCTCCTCCGGAGAGGCTGATTTGGGAGGATGGGCCTGGAGGAAAGGGATGGCCCAGGCCCGCCACTACCGTAACCGGTGGCGATCCTCCGGGGGTTCAGGGGTCCCCATGGACGCGGGTCTCCTGAAAGAGACAGTACCCGCTCGAGCAACTTGGTTCTGGACTGGGGTCAAGGGGTGCTGCCCACTTCTTAGGGGCAGCATCAGGGCCAGGTTCTTTGGATGGGAGAAGAGCGGAAGCCGTACCATTATAAAATGTTTGTGATGTTTTTACATGTTTTACCATTTTTCTATCTTTGCAGTTAACAAAAATAAAACCGGTGATGGACGGGCAGCCCGCGGACGGTCTGCATTTTACTAAGGGGGAATGTGGCGTCCTGGACAAGCCAGGACATCACAGGTACTGCAACAACACACCCCACACCCCGGCTAGGCACATCGAGGTCAAACAAAAATCCTTGTTGCCTCCCTCCAGGGGCTGATGGCCACACCAGGGGGTGGAGCCAGGTGGTTGGCCCCACCCACCGAGGAGTTCACAGTCCTGGAGGCGGGAAAAGGAAGCAGTTAGTTAGTTAGTGGAGTTTGGAGTTGGAGGAGTGGAGTGGTAGTAGAGGAGACTGACCGTGTCCAGGTGTGTGGCCCGGGCACATACAGCAAGGTTGGCAGACGGTGGTGACCGTCTGCAGGAGAGGCTGATTGACGTGAACCATAAGGACCGGGGACGGGCGGTGGCCCGCCGGTACCGGATCGGGGAGCGAAGAGAAGCCAGCACCATCCGGCAGGGCTTACGGACCCCGACCAGGCTAGGAGTCACCGTAAAACCCATCAAATCCGTTAGCGAAGGGAACCTCCGGGGCTTCCCAGCAGTCAAAACCCGATTGAAGGCAACAGCTCAAACCGTGAAGGGAAATACAGTCACCGCCAAGGCTACAGTTCCCAGGGCCAGAGCCTGCGGGCAAAAGGGGCTCCTTCAGCATCCATCCAAGCTAGGGAGCGGGTTACCGGTGGGAAGCCACCAGAACCGAGAACATAACACAGGTGCAGGGAAAGGCAGTCACCACCAACCTACCGGGAGAAGAACAACCGCAGCCGTCTGTGGGACCCGTCCATCCAGCCGTTTGTTTTACCGGAGACTTTGCATTCGTCATTGGCTGAGTGAGTACTACCGTGCCGTGCGGCACCGCGCTGCCCCCGCGACCCTGCACCTCACCAGGCCCCGTAACCCGCCTGCCAGCCCTCCCTCACTGGGCCCCGGGACAACCAACCCCCCTACCCACGGAGGGGAAGAACAACATCTAAGCTGCTCCCTGTCATCGCTCCCGGGATCCCCGTCCAGAGCAGCGGTGGTGTCACAACCTCACCACAACCGTGGGTGGCGTCATGGACAATAAATCCCCAAAACCATTCCCCTTTTCACTCACGGGCGAGGAGCACCGCTTGAGTCCCCGGGATCCGGCCCACCGCTCGAGCCACCGAGCAGCAAGCGAAGCAGCAGCAGCCGGACTCGAGCAGTGGGTGAGCGCATCGTCCCCTCCCCGCCCGCGACACATCCATCTATCCATCCAAGCATCCATCTATCCATCCAAGTATCCATCTATCCATTTATCTATCTATCTATCTATCTATCTATCCATCCATCCATCTAGCTATCTAAATTGGCCTTTATTAAACAAACAATACAATAATAAAAATGTGAAATAAGCGTGGTCCGCACGGAAAGGCTTGGGTCCGGGCCAAGTACATACATGAAACAAGCAAAGGAGTACAGTGGTAAAGGAAATCCAGTAGCGTAGATGTAAATTTGAAAGCTTTAATGTGCCCAAATAAAAAAAAAAATTCAAACAGACAATGACATACCAAAAATACAAAAAACGAATGTGAGGGTGCCCTCCCTGTGACCAACGCGTTTTGGCAATGCCAGTGGCAATACCTTAATCATGATTCAGCACATTAAGGATACGTGCCCACGATTAGTGTACACAGCGTTTTAGACGCAGTATGCTTCAGCTGTGTCCAAAACGCTGCATTGTACAGTACAAGCATAGTGAATGGGATTTCTAGAAATCCTGTGCCCACTGTGCTTGCTTTTTTTTTTTTGCAGCAAACACTGACCTGCGGTGCAGCTTTCCAGGCCACATCATGTCAATTGTTTGATGTGGAGTCATAAGTGGATGAACACAAGCGAGAGACTGCAGCACCCTGAACCCTGATCATGGGCACAAGCAGCTACGTTCTCCTGCGGAGGAGTCCTGATCGTGGGCACATACCCTAAAGCTTTCAAATTTATGTCTACGCTACTGGATTTCCTTTACCACTGAAATTCTTTGCTTGTTTCATGTATGTACTTGGACCGGATCCAGGCCTTTCCGTGCGGACGAGGATTCCCATTACGAGAGTGGAAGGATGAGCTGATGTTTTTTGTTGCTTTATCATTGTCAATAATAAGTAACTTGAAAGTAAGGAGGTTTTTGGAGCTCCAAAACCTGGTGGAACCAATTTTATAATAAGTAGGCTATCTAGCATTACCATCAACTGTGACCACAGGCTCAAGGGCACCTCTGTTGCCGGAAAACCTTTTCCACATCCCAACTTCAAGAGACCCCACCCTAAAGAGTCCAAAAATCTTTCAGGTAATTAATCAAAACCAAAACATAAAGGGGAGGTTTCCATCCACCCGATGTACAACCATCCCTCCACAATTTGCCTCCAACTCCAAGAACCCTCTCAGTCACCACCACTAGCCGAAATGACAAGAACAAAAACACTCCCCCATACATTATTTCCAAACTTTCTGAAGACTTAACTCCCCCCAATTAAAACAAGGGTGTGACCTTTCCTTATGGTGCCTTGTGTGCCGTTTTATAATTTCCACCCCCTACCTGATCATATATAGGTCCTACTCATAACTCAACCACTCCCCTTTTCCAACTTCTTAAACTTTTGATCCCACAAAAGCAAGTTCTTTAGATTTATTTCTTTAACCCCTGTTTGTCCTACAAAACTGAGTCATGGGTCACTGCACCCATGGCCCCTGCTGTGGGCTTCGTTTTGCCTTTCACTTAGGGTACCGTCACACTTTAGCGATGCAGCAGCGATCCCACCAGCGATCTGACCTGGTCAGGATCGCTGCTGCATCGCTACATGGTCGCTGGTGAGCTGTCAAACAGGCAGATCTCACCAGCGACCAGTGACCAGCCCCCAGCCAGCAGCGACATGCAAGCGACGCTACGCTTGCACGGAGCCGGCGTCTGGAAGCTGCGGACACTGGTAACTAAGGTAAACATCGGGTATGGTTACCCGATGTTTACCTTAGTTACCAGCGCACACCGCTTAGCTTAGCGTGTGCAGGGAGCAGGAGCCGGCACTGGCAGCGTGAGAGCTGCGGAGGCTGGTAACGAAAGTAAATATCGGGTAACCACCTTGGTTACCCGATGTTTACCTTGGTTACAGCTTACCGCAGGCTGTCAGACGCCGGCTCCTGCTCCCTTCACATTCAGGATTGTTGCTCTCTCGCTGTCACACACAGCGATGTGTGCTTATCAGCGGGAGAGCAACAATAAAAAAACAAACCAGGGCTGTGTGTAACGAGCAGCGATCTCACAGCAGGGGCCAGATCACTGCTCAGTGTCACACACAGCGAGATCGTTATTGAGGTCACTGCTGCGTCACAAAAACCGTGACTCAGCAGCGATCTCAGTAACGATCTCGCTGTGTGTGAAGCACCCCTTAGACCCCTTGGTAATAGCCTCCATACATCTGCACACATGGATGTATGCATTATCTAAATGGAGCATTTTCAGGAGGTAAGCTTTTGCCATACAGAGTGGGTGCTAATTGCATTATCCAGTTTGCACCTGATAGTAATGGCTGCAATCGGTGCTACCTTCAATTGCAAAAGTTTAACCTCTTTGATGCCTCTGTCAATCGTGATAGTGGCAATTAGACGGTTATGGGGTTATTGGTGATTGGGTTCTTCCAACATTCATCTCCTTCCCCTAACAATGCAATCATTGGGGGCCAGTAAGATATCATAGCAGCTGGGGGGTCTACTGAAGTATTACTTACAGCAAGATGGTCTGCAGTGTGTACATCGCCCAGGTCAAAAACTAGTGTGGAGGTGTGTTTGTGATTTGCTCCTCCTGCACCTGTGATGCTTCCACTTTAGTGGGGGTTTAGCTGTATCCTGGTAGAGTACTCGTTTTTGGCCTGGGCGATGTACACACTGCAGCCCATCTTGCTGTAAGTGATACCCAATTTTTGGAGGACATTTTCCTCTTTTTGTTGCTATTTTTATATTTAGTGTAGGGACCTACAAGCATGAGGTCCCGTGACGAGGGTTGTAGACTTACGTTTTATGGCCATAAATACCAACAAAAACCTCATATTTGTTTGTACAGGATACAGCCAGGCCCCTATCTGTTGGGCCTTGCATTGTAGGGTTTCTGTCCGTGCATGATACACAGGTGGGGTATGGCTTGGCAGCCCACCTGATCTAATAGTATGGGCGTCACCTAATAGGCTGCAGGTTTGTGACTGTGTTATCTGCATGTGTGCAAGCCACTAGTGTGCAGTTTTATCATCTAGCCATCGCCCCACTCCATTCCATGTAGGTGTGTGTGTGATTTGCTCCTCTTGCACCTGTGATGCTTCCACTTTAGTGGGGGTTTAGCTATATCCTGGTAGAGTACTAGTTTTTGGCCTGGGCAGGGACGTATTTACCATTAGGCACCGGAGGTCCGGTGCCTGGGGCGGCGGGTTGCGGGGGGCGGCGCCAAGGGCGAGAGTAAAAAAAAAAAATATATATATTTTTTTAAATTTCCCTCCCCAGACTCATAACTAAAACCGGAGTCTTTGCGGGGGGGGGGGAAGGGGGGGAGTTAGTTGGTCCGGTGATTAATTTGTACTAGCGTCTTAAACGCTAATACAATTCATACTCCATACCTGCTCCCTGCACGCCGGCACTTCCGGGGTCAGGAGCTGCAATCAGCTCCCTGGCCTGGCGCGCTCACTGATGACGTCACAGGCAGCGCGATGAGTCACCTAACCGCTGGCGGCGTCTCTGCAGACTGAGTGTCGCTGAGGAGCTGAGAAGTCACCGGAGCCGGGAGGTAGGCGCTGTAGAGCCGAAGATAGCGGCGGTAGCCGGCGGGGTGTAATCTGCATGGGACGGGGCAGCCATAGGGAGCGCTCTCTATGGGAAAAGGAGGTGCATGGGGTGTAATCCGTGTAAGGCAGTGGTAGCAGCCATAGGGGCGCGCTGTATAGGAAAGGGGGTGCATGGATGGGGATCTCTATGGGGCAGGGGTAGCAGCCATAGGGGGCGTGCTGTATAAGAAAGGGGGTGCATGGAGGGGGATCTCTATGGGGCAGGGGCAACAGCCATAGGGGGCGCTCTGTATAGGAAAGGGGGTGCATGGAGGGGGATCTCTATGGGGCAGGGGCAGCAGCCATAGGGGGCACGCTGTATGGGAAAAGGGGGTGCATGGAGGGGGATCTCTATGTGACAGTGGCAGCAGCATAGGGAACGCTCTGTATGGGAAAAGGGGGTGCATGGAGTGGGATCTCTATGGGGCAGGGGCAGCAACATAGGGAGCGTTCTCTATAGGAAAAGGGGGTGCATGGAGGGGGATCTCTATGGGGCAGGGGCAGCAGCCATAGGGGGCGCTCTGTATAGGAAAGGGGGTGCATGAAGGGGGATCTCTATGGGGCAGGGGGCAGTAGCATAGGGAGCGCTCTGTATGATAAAGGGGGTGCATGTAGTTGGCTCTGTGTGGGCTCACAGCATGGGGTGTCATCTGTATGGGGCAGGGGGCAGCCTGCGGGGTGGAATCACTGTGGAAAAGGGGGCAGCGTGGGGTGGGCTCAGTATGGAAAAGGGGGCAATGTGGGGTGGGCTCAGTATGGAAAAGGGGGCAGCATGGGGTGGGCTCAGTATGGAGAAAGGGCAACATGGCTGATGGTATGTAGATGGTATGTAGAAGTCTAATGTGTGGGAGACAGTTCGAATAGGGGGCAGCATGTGGTGCAGACAGTTTGGAGATCGTAGTTCCTAAGTGAGGAGGGTGTAGTGGGTGTAACTCATGAGAGAAGACGGTGTGGTATATAAAGGGGGCAGTGTGGAAGCCATGTACCATAATATAGACAGTGTGGGGGTCATTTTTTTGTGCAGGGATTAAAGTGATGGACAGTTATTTATTTTATTTATTATTTATTTATTTATTTATTTTATTTATTATTATATATATATTATTTATTATTTATTTATTTTTATTTTGGGGGCTTATTTAGGGAACAGCATGGGTTTTTATTTTTATAATGACATGTTATTTTTAAGGGCACTGTGTCGTGATTTGCTGTAGAAGAGCAGAGAAGATGGAGGTCATCATGGCGCCAGGACCTGTGAGGTACCGAGGTTTGAGGCTGGATAAATGCCGGTGGTGGCTAAACACATTGGCTAAATGCAGGTTTTAAGTGATCGCTGATCTATATCCAGCAGATGGTCAATGCTTTAACAGCTGCTGAGCCTGTGACCGCACTTTCATGTGCACAGTACGATCTTTACCATGATCGTCCTGTGCACATAGAATAGCATTGTTCTTGGCAGCATGTGTTCACAGGACAATGTGTGGCCAAGAAAGATATTTAAAGGCGTCTGTCAGCCCCCAAATGCCAATTAAACTGTAGAAACATTTTTTAGGGAACACAGCCCATATAAAAATCATGCCAGGTAGAAACAGTGTAACCTAACAATAAAAAATCTTCTAATTTATTTATTTATTATTTTTGCAGTGAGGGGGCATTGTACACTTTTGGAGTGGCCTATGCCATAAACAAAAGTGAATGTTTTATCAAATGTTAAGTTGAGCTGTATACACCTGGTGTTATTTCTGTATGGGCTATATACACCTGGTATGATTTCTGTATGAGCTGTATACATGCTGGGCGGCATGGTGGCTCAGTGGTTAGCACTGCAGTCTTGCAGCGCTGGGGTCCTGGGTTCAAATCCCACCAAGGACACAATCTGCAAGGAGTTTGTATGTTCTCCCCGTGTTTGCGTGGGTTTCCTCCGGGTACTCCGGTTTCCTCCCACACTCCAAAGACATACAGATAGGGACTCTAGATTGTGAGCCCCAATGGGGACAGTGTTACAAATGTATGTAAAGCACTGTGGAATTAATAGTGCTATATAAATGAATAAAATTATAATTATTATTATTATACACCTGGTGTGATTTCTGTATGGGCTGTATACACCTTGGTGTGATTTCTGTATGGGCTGTATACACCTGGTATGATTTCTGTATGGGCTGTGTACACGTGGTGTGATTTCTGTATGGGCTGTATACACCTGGTGTGATTTCTGTATGGGCTGTATACACCTGGTATGATTTCTGTATGGGCTGTGTACACCTGGTATGATTTCTGTATGGGCTGTGTACACCTGGTGTGATTTCTGTATGGGCTGTGGAAACCTGGTGTGATTTCTGTATGGGCTATATACACCTGGTATGATTTCTGTATGGGCTATATTCACCTGGTGTGATTTCTGTATGGACTGTATACACCTGGTATGATTTCTGTATGGACTGTATACACCTGGTATGATTTCTGTATTCAGCTGTATACACCTGGTGTGATTTCTGTCACCCCCCAAATGCCAATTAAACTGTAGAAACATTTTTAGGGAACACAGCACATATAAAAATCATGCCAGGTAGAAACAGTGTAACCTAACAATAAAAAATCTTCTAATTTATTTATTTATTTATTATTTTTGCAGTGAGGGGGCATTGTGCACTTTTGGAGCGGCCTATGCCATAAAACAAAAGTGAATCTTTTATCAAATATTAAGTTGAGCTGTATACACCTGGTGTTATTTCTGTATGGGCTATATACACCTGGTATGATTTCTGTATGAGCTGTATACACCTGGTGTGATTTCTGTTTGGGCTGTGTATACCTGGTATGATTTCTGTATGGGCTGTGTACACCTGGTGTGATTTCTGTATGGGCTGTATACACCAGGTGTGATTTCTGTATGGGCTGTATACACCTGGTATGATTTCTGTATGGACTGTATACACCTGGTATGATTTCTGTATTCAGCTGTATACACCTGGTGTGATTTCTGTCACCCCCCAAATGCCAATTAAACTGTAGAAACATTTTTAGGGAACACAGCCCATATAAAAATCATGCCAGGTAGAAACAGTGTAACCTAACAATAAAAAATCTTCTAATTTATTTATTTATTTATTTATTATTTTTGCAGTGAGGGGGCATTGTGCACTTTTGGAGTGGCCTATGCCATAAACAAAAGTGAATCTTTTATCAAATGTTAAGTTGAGCTGTATACACCTGGTGTTATTTCTGTATGGGCTATATACACCTGGTATGATTTCTGTATGAGCTGTATACACCTGGTGTGATTTCTGTATGGGCTGTGTACACCTGGTATGATTTCTGTATGGGCTGTGTACACCTGGTGTGATTTCTGAATGGGCTGTATACACCTGGTGTGATTTCTGTATGGGCTGTATACACCTGGTATGATTTCTGTATGGGCTGTGTACACCTGGTATGATTTCTGTATGCGCTGTGTACACCTGGTGTGATTTCTGTATGGGCTGTATACACCTGGTATGATTTCTGTATGGGTTGTATACACCTGGTATGATTTCTGTATGCGCTGTGTACACCTGGTGTGATTTCTGTATGGGCTGTATACACCTGGTGTGATTTCTGTATGTGCTGTGTACACCTGGTTTGATTTCTGTATGGGTTGTATACACCTGGTGTGATTTCTGTATGGGCTGTGTACACCTGGTGTGATTTCTGTATGGGCTGTGTACACCTGGTTTGATTTCTGTACGGGTTGTATACACCTGGTAGGATTTCTGTATTTAGCTGTATACACCTGGTGTGATTTCTGTATGGGCTGTATACACCTGGTGTGATTTCTGTATGGGCTGTGTACACCTGGTGTGATTTCTGTATGGGCTGTGTACACCTGGTGTGATTTCTGTATGGGCTGTGTACACCTGGTTTGATTTCTGTATGGGTTGTATACACCTGGTAGGATTTCTGTATTCAGCTGTATACACCTGGTGTGATTTCTGTATGGGCTGTATACACCTGGTGTGATTTCTGTATGGGCTGTGTACACCTGGTATGATTTCTGTATGCGCTGTGTACACCTGGTGTGATTTCTGTATGGGCTGTATACACCTGGTGTGATTTCTGTATGTGCTGTGTACACCTGGTTTGATTTCTGTATGGGTTGTATACACCTGGTGTGATTTCTGTATGGGCTGTGTACACCTGGTGTGATTTCTGTATGGGCTGTGTACACCTGGTTTGATTTCTGGACGGGTTGTATACACCTGGTAGGATTTCTGTATTTAGCTGTATACACCTGGTGTGATTTCTGTATGGGCTGTATACACCTGGTGTGATTTCTGTATGGGCTGTGTACACCTGGTGTGATTTCTGTATGGGCTGTGTACACCTGGTGTGATTTCTGTATGGGCTGTGTACACCTGGTTTGATTTCTGTATGGGTTGTATACACCTGGTAGGATTTTTGTATTCAGCTGTATACACCTGGTGTGATTTCTGTATGGGCTGTATACACCTGGTGTGATTTCTGTATGGGCTGTGTACACCTGGTATGATTTCTGTATGCGCTGTGTACACATGGTATGCTTTCTGTATGGGCTGTGTACACCTGGTGTGATTTCTGTATGGGCTGTGTACACCTGGTGTGATTTCTGTATGGGCTGTGAACACCTGGTGTGATTTCTGTATGGGCTGTATACACCTGGTGTGATTTCTGTATGGGCTATATACACCTGGTGTGATTTCTGTATGGACAGTATACACCTGGTATGATTTCTGTATGGACTGTATACACCTGGTATGATTTCTGTATTCAGCTGTATACACCTAGTGTGATTTCTGTATGGGCTGTATACACCTGGTATGATTTCTGTATGGGATGTATACACCTGGTGTGATTTCTGTATGGGCTGTATACACCTGGTATGAATTCTGTATGGGCTGTATACACCTGGTATGATTTCTGTATGTGCTGTATACACCTGGTATGATTTCTGTATGGGCTGTATACACCTGGTATGATTTTCTATGGGTGACGTTCCCTATTATGAATATTTGTGCAGGGTGATCGGCATTTTGTGGGTGACAGATATTTTACTCCTGCATCAGGTGATTGACAGCTTGTTGAGGTAGACCAATAATCCGCAGCAGTGTAAACGCACCTTAAAGAGAGACTTAATGTTTTAGAAATTATTTTATATGTTTTTGGGTAATTAATTTTGAGCAGATCTGAGGGGAACCCGGTCCCGAGTCCCCCACAATTGCTCCAAAGACCTATTAGGAAAGTGCAGGAGAGCAGACAGAGCAGCGCGGATTCAGTAGAAAATCAGAGTCCTGTCCCTGAGCCGTGCACTTCACCTATGGGGGTCTCAGGACACATTACTGCACCAGTGTAAAGGGTGCTTTACACGCTGCGACATCGCTACCAATATGTCATTGGGGTCACGTCGTTAGTGACGCACATCCGGCGCCGGTAGCGACATCGCAGCGTGTGACACAAATGAGCGACGATCAACGAGCGCAAAAACGTGCAAACTTGTTGCTCATTGACACGTCGTTCATTTCCTTAATATCGGTGCTGCTGCAGGTACGATGTTGTTCCTCATTCCTGCGGCAGCACACATCGCTATGTGTGATGCCGCTGGAATGACAAACATCTCCTTACCTGCGTCCACCGGCAATGAGGAAGGAGGTGGGCGGGATGTTTGTCCCGCTTATCTCCGCCCCTCCTCTGCTATTGGCCGGCCGCTTAGTGATGCCGCTGTGACGTCGCTATGACGCCGAACGCACCGCCCCCTTGAAGGAGGGATTGTTCGGCGGCCAGAGCGTCGTCGCACACAAGATATGTGCGTTTGACGCTGCCGTAGCGATAATGTTCGCTACGGCAGCGATCACTAAATGTCGTACATACGACGGGGGCAGGTGCTATCGCGCTCGACATCGCAAGCATCGGCTAGCGATGTCGCAGCGTGTAAAGCACCCTTAAGAATTAATGGACCTTTTTGATGACCCTTCTTTTGAGAATCCTAGAGCATGGTTCATGCTGGGATACTTGAAAGAGGCGTTATCATGGGGCAGAGGCTGCAGTCACTGCCACAGCCACTGTCCCTCTCTGAAATGACGCGTCATCAAGGGACAGACTAGGAAATTATTAATGCAAGTATATTAAAAAAAAATTATATTTTGGCACTAAATATAGGGATTTAGAATGAAAATGACTTTGCCTTTGGACCAAATCTTTAAGTTACTCTTTAAATGTTCACTAGTGCAACTACTAGCAACTAATCAGTACTGTGGTACCTAGTTTGATGTTAGTTGGCAACAACAATTTCAATCATCTCCTTACCATTATTAAGGTATACAAGTTTATATGATAGGGGCTAACCTGACATTGAAAGTGATCGCTGTATAACGTTGGTGGTGTCATGTAATGACGGTTGTTCTCAGGCTGTATTTCTGTACTGACAATTGTTCTAGTGATGCAGTCATGTACTGACAGTGGTTCTGGGGCTGTATTTCTGTACTGATGATTGTTCTGGTGATGTAGGCATGTACTGACTGTGGTTCTGGTGATGTATTCATGTACTGATGGTTGTTCTTGTGATGTAGTTATGTATGAACATAGGAACGCAGCATGTAGCGTTTTTTGAGCGTCGGAATCCTTTTTTTTCTACTGCACATGCTCAGTTCTTGTGTTTAATAATTGAAATCAATGTTTCTCTCTCGGCAGCCGAACGATCAGCTGATCGCACGGCGGCTGGATTTTAAGAGCGATCAGCTGGCTTTTGAGAACGATCATCTGATCGCTCGGCTACTATGAACAATCAGGTGATCGCCCAGCAGCCGGCCGCCGGGTGATCAGCTGATCGTTCACAAAAGCCAGCCGCTGGTAAAACAGTAAAAAAAAACAAAAACAAAACAACGGATCATTGTTTTGCAGCATCAGTCACGTCAGTTGTGCCACTATCTGCAACGCATTTGTTGCATAAGTCACACAACTGATTGTGACGGATGCAAAACAACACAAGTTTGAAAGCAGCCTTTCCAGATTGGGGCGTTACAACTTAAAGTGCCTAGGGCAGCATGAATGCCAAATACGGCCCTGGGCCTGGGCGATGTACACACTGCAGCCCATCTTGCTGTAAGTAATACTTAATTTTTGGGGGGTCTACTGAAGGCACCTGTGGCTGCATGTTATTGCTCTTGTGACTGGACTTCATAGGAGACTAATAATTATACAGTAGACTACAATGCTACACTATTGCAGAAACCAAAAAACTGCATCTCCAAATATAGCAAGTGAGAACATGTGTTAACTGCTAAAACTACATGAAACACAAACAAAGAGATACAGCAGCACTCTGTAAGCGCCAATACATATCCAAACATAGAATATATTAAATTTAAACAGCATTAATGCTTCATAAAATATACTAGCTGTAGTACCTGGGCGTTGCCCGGGATAGTAACTGTCTCTTTGTCTCTCTCCCAGTCTCTGTCTGTGTCTGTCTGTCTATCTCTGGTTGTGTGTTTGTCTCGGTGTGTGTATGTGTGTGGCTCTGTCTGTGTGTCAGTCTCTTTCCCTGTCTGTCTGTCTGTCAGTCTCTATCCATGTCTGTCCATCTGTCTGTCTGTGTCTATCTCTCTGTCTGTCTCTCTATCTCTGTGTCTGTCTGTCTCTTTTCCCCTCTGTCTCTTTCCCCCTCTGTTTCTTTCCCTCTCTGTCTCTTTCCCCCTCTGTCTCTTTCCCCCTCTGTCTCTTTCCCCCTCTGTCTCTTTCCCCCTCTGTCTCTTTTCCGCCACTGTCTCTTTTCCCCCTCTGTCTCTTTTCCCCCTCTGTCTCTTTTCCCCCTCTGTCTGTTTCCCAGTCTGTCTCTTTCCACCTCTGTCTGTTTCTCCCTCTGTCTCTTTCCCCCTCTGTCTCTGTCTCTTTTCCCCCTCTGTCTCTTTTCCCCTCTGTCTCTTTTCCCCTCTGTCTCTTTTCCCATTCTGTCTCTTTTCCCTCTCTGTCTCTTTTCCCCCTCTGTCTCTTTCCCAGTCTGTCTCTTTCCCAGTCTGTCTCTTTCCCCCTCTGTCTCTTTCCCCCTCTGTCTCTTTCCCCCCTCTGTCTCTTTTCCCCCTCTGTCTCTTTTCCCCCTCTGTCTCTTTTCCCTTTCTGTCTGTTTCCCCCTCTGTCTCTTTCTGTGTACACTGTGCATAGGCAGAAGGGTAGGATTCCACTTGCGAGAGACTCGTGTGTATCTCGCATTGCATTAGCCAAGATGACCTGCCTCTTTCCCGAGAGGAGCGTCTCAGCTACATAGAAATACATGCAGCTGACCAAATCCTGTCGGCAAAAAGGCAGGCCATCCTGCGTAATGCAATGCGAGATACGCACGAATCTGTCGCAAGTGGAATCCTACCCAAAAGTTGAAAATCAATAGTGGGGGTGGGGTTATATAGAGCGCCTGAATATGGAAAACTACATGGCAATATGTTTACTAGTTCGCTTGTTATAATCTAAAGCTGTGGCTTTATCAAAACTACAGTGAGGAGCCCAGTAAGTGACACAATACTGGGATCAGGCTGTCTCTACATTATAGTGCTCTCAGATTATGTGGCAAAAATCAGGTGGTAAATACCCTTTAAAGCTTATTTCTCCTGCACAATTTTATATTGTCTAATGCAGTAGGTGAGTTGGTGCATTATTCTATTGTAATGTAATATCTTGAAAAATTGTAAAGCAAATTCTACCAGCAAGAAAATTTAACACAGTCAAATCATTACCTTCAGCAGGCAGCTTTAGGATTAATGGAAAATGGAAAAAAGAAGATATAATCTTTTTACAAATAATTCTGTGGGGTTTTTGTCAAATGTGGGTCATAAGGCTGCGTTTACCCAACTGATAGCCGGATGCTTCCTGTAGATCTACATATTAATCTCTAAATTGCAGTCGGTAATGAATATGGATTGATTTCATACAAATATAGAAATATAAGCATGTTCTAGATATTGTGCTATATTTCTGAAAATGGTGACCAGAACATAAGATGCTGAAAATCTGAAAATGTCATATTAAGAAACTGAAACATAGATTAAGAAACTGAAAAATGACTGTTTTTTTAATTGTTTTCATTGACTTATAATAAAGATTTAATTCACCACTCCAGTGTTTTTTGCTTTATTTTTTAGCCTCTTGTCATATACTCACGTTCTTGTGGCTTAATACGGTAGTTTTTTGGCGTTGCTCCGTCACAGGGTCTCAATGCAGAGCCATAACGAGGCTCTCATAGAGCTGTATTGAATTGTGATCCCCGATGCACTCCGTGAAGCACTGGAGTTGCCAGCAGGTTAAAAATCACAGGAAACCGACTGTTGTGAAAATGGAAAATGATGTAGGCGGCAGCAGGGTGAGTATAAGACAGGTGGCAGGTCATTCCAGTGGTGCAATAAAGATAAACTCTGGAGTGCTGCGTTAATAAAAGTAAAAGGAAATAATAAAACATATTACTATAAAGGTAGGCCTTATGGTCACTAAACTGTTTTTCCTTAAGCCTCAGAAACCGTCTTCAGTACAATGTAGAATGTGAATCCATCTTGCACCCCTCCAATCTATCCTAAACTCTGCGGTCCGCTTAATCCACCTCTCCCCTCGCTACTCCCCAGCCTCGCCACTCTGCCAATCCCTTCACTGGCTTCCCATCACCCAACGACTCCAGTTCAAAACACTAACCATGATATACAAAGCCATGCACAACCTGTCTCCTCCCTACATCTGTGACCTAGTCTCCTGGTACCTACCTGCACCCAACCTCAGATCCTCACAAGATCTCCTTTTCTACTCTTCTCTTATCTCCTCTTCCCACAATCGCGTACAAGATTTCTCCCATGCATCCCCCATACTCTGGAATGCTCTACCTCAGCACATCAGACTCTCCCCTACCGTGGAAAGCTTCAAGAGGAACCTCAAGACCCACCTCTTCCAACAAGCCTACAACCTACAATAGCCCTCAGTCCAGTACACTACTGTGCAACCAGCTCTGTCCTCACCTATTGTATCCTCACCCATTCCCTGTAGACTGTGAGCCCTCGCGGGCAGGGTCCTGTCTCCTCCTATACCAGTCTGTTCTGTACTGTTAATGATTGTTGTACGTATATCCTCTTTCACTGTAAAGCGCCATGGAATAAATGGCACTATAATAATAAATAATAATAATAAAATAATGTGTCTGATACATGAGACAAAGCGGTTATTACAAAATTATAACTACAGGATAATGAGGAACAGGGGGCTCCTATGCTGTCCCTCACACTAGGGGACCCTGTGCAATCCCTAACCTCAGGGTTACCCCTAACGGTGGTTCCATACACATAAATGATTAGTTTTTATTTTTTTTCCTCGAAACCATCCAAACTCTATTTTGAAACACAAAGAAACCAAAGAATAAAGCAAGGCCCATACTGGTGGGTAGCTCCAACATACAGCAATGACATTTTAAATGTTTACTATGAGAGTGGCAGGCTCTCCAAGTGTTGTGTGCTACATATAGAGCATTGCAATCCAGATAGCCTAAATACAACATAGATCATACTGAATCACTGACAGTAACAAATGCTTCTCATAGCATGCTAGTGTTGCTATAGCAGATTGGAATGACGCTTCAGTAATTATTGTTATCCATCACTGACATTGACACAGGCTACGCACAAGACCTTGGACGTGAGCAGACATGTGTGCAACTTGTCGTAAAAACTGGAGGCTTCCACTAGTAGTGGACCTAATATGTGCAGAACTCGAAATCCAATAAAGTAGAGTTATCTATCTTTGCCATAAAGATTAAGTAATCTAGAAGCAATGTTTCTCTAAGTGATATTTTTTTTGAAGTCTTCAACAGATTGCCGAATAATAACCCTTTTGCGAATGATAATCAAAAATAGTTGTAAATAGTGCCTAAATTTAGCAGTATTTTTTTTAATTTACCCATGGCATATAGGGTCATAAATATCAGAGAAGCCCACTTCAATCTGAGTGATCGGGCAATGTAAATAAATGCCATTATATATGGAAGAATATAGAGGAAATGTCTACTATGAAGCATTGACAAATGACATAATGTTACATAATTGGGGCTTAGTATCATGGACACTGATGGTGATTACATGGGACATAAATTGCAGTTACACTGAATTAAGTTCACTGTATTATTGTATTTTATATCATTCTTTTCTCTTTTGACTGTTTAATATCACGTTATAGGACTGGAATTGGGCAAGTATATTGGGGCAAATCACTGGTGGACACATATGGAAAAGTGCCTTTTGTAGTCCAATATCTCATCATGAATAATTCCTCGAGCTTTGGAGGTGGTAGTGGCCCCCTTACCTTTTTGGACTCCTGTGTTGCACCAATGATATGGCTGACCCTGGGGCAAATACGGTATTTAAAGGCCCCCATAAACAAGCACATGCTGACTGCTGCAGTATCTTTCCTGACTTTCCCATACATAGGAACGCTTGGCCTGACTGAGTGCTCCTGTGTTCTCTATGAGAGATCTGCTCATCTAGTGGCAGCTTATCTCTAAGGAGAACAAAAGGATCGTTTGTTTAAATCCAACAGGCTGGATTCTTCTCTTTTCAGTCATCATCTGTCCGGGAAGAGACACAAGGCTGTATAGACATTAGACCGTCAGCCGATTCTGCCAATATTGGTGCGTTAAGGCCGCTTTACACGCTACGATTTATCTGACGATCTCTTAAACGATGTGACACGCCCAGATCATTGTTACGTTTTGCCGAGATCGCACATAGGTCGTTTATTAGCGGTCACATGTAACGATCTCAAAAACGACGCAACATTGTTCAGCGATATATTGTTTGACTAAGGTGGTCGTGTGGATGTTGTTCGTCGTTAGCAGTGTGTCAAATGTACCAATATGTTGGCTGCGATCCAAAAGAAGAACAATATTTTGAAGCTGAATGACGTGTCAACAATCAGCGATTTTCAACCTATTTGCGATCATTCGAAGTCGCTTGTAGGTGTCACACGCAACGACGTCGCTAATGATGCCGGATGTGCGTCACGAAAACCGTGACCCCGACGACATATCGTCAGATAAATTGTAGCGTGTAACGCCGGCTTTAGGCTTGCTTTAGTCTAAAGTTTATGAGGGCCTTTAGTTTAAGTCTACAGTGGTCCCTTAAAGTTTTTGAACCCTTTGGAATTTTCTATATTTCTGCATAAATTGGTTCTAAAACTACAGATTTTTACAGAAGTCTTAAAAGTAGGTAAAGAGAAGCAAATAAAACAAATATATCAGGTTTCGTCATGTTTTATGGAGGAATATGGTCCAATATCACATGTCTGTGAGAGGCAAAAATAAGTAAACCCTTGCTTTCACAATCCGGTATGAGCTTCTTGTGCAGCAAAAACTGAATCTAAACCATTAAGATAATTGTTGATTAGTCCTGCAGGAATTTTAGCCTACTCCACTCTACAAAACAGCTTCAACTTTGTTATATTGATGGGTTTTCCCACATGAACTGCTCGCCTCAAGTCCTCCAACAACATTTCTATAAGATAAAGGTCACAACTTTGATTTGGCGGTTCCAAAACTTTAACTTCATTCTCTTTTATCCATTTTTTTTGTAGAATGACTTGTGTGCTTTGGGTAGCGGATTTAATGCGTGACGCAATCCCTTGAGATTCTCCTCATGGATAGATGTCCTGACATTTATCTTTAGAATTTCATAATAAAATTAAAAATTTATTGTTTCATCAAAGACTCTATCACCATTGTGTTTCTTAGATGGTATAAGGCTTTTTACTGAAATGCAGTGTTTTTCTGTCTCCAACCATTATGCTTCTCATTTCAGCAAAAAAACCCCTCTATTTTGGTCTCAGTTGTCTACAATAATCTTTAGCAAGCTGCAGATGGGCAGTAATGTTTTTTTTTGGAGAGCAGTGGCTTTAACATTGCAATCCTACCATGCACGACATAACTGTTTAGTGTCCTCAGAAACATTAACATTAGCTAATGTGAGAGAGGCCTTTAGTTGCTTATATGATACCTTGGGTTCCTTTGTGACCTTCTGGACTATTATACACCTTGTTCTTTGAGTGATTTTTTTTTCTGTCGACCAATCCTGTGGAGGGTAATAATCATGTTTAATTTCTTTTTCTTCCATTTGTAAACAATATGACTAGTGGAGACTAAATTCATTAGAGCTGGTTTTGTAACCTTTTCCAGCTTCATGACCATCAACAATTCTTCTTCTGAAGTCCTTAGAATTCTCCTTTTTTACGCCATAATACACTTCAAACAAAAGTGTGTTGTTTAGATCAAATTATGATAGATCCCTGTTTTTTCAATAAAATATATTGCTAACTCACACATGATTGTTATTCCATGGATTTAAAACACCAGACTCTAATTTTACCTTCATATTATCTGATTATCCTAAAAGTTAACATACAGTTAGGTCCAGAAATATTTGGACAGTGACACAAGTTTTGTTATTTTAGCTGTTTACAAAAACATGTTCAGAAATACAATTATATATATAATATGGGCTGAAAGTGCACACTCCCAGCTGCAATATGAGACTTTTCACATCCAAATCGGAGAAAGGGTTTAGGAATCATAGCTCTGTAATGCATAGCCTCCTCTTTTTCAAGGGACCAAAAGTAATTGGACAAGGGACTCTAAGGGCTGCAATTAACTCTGAAGGCGTCTCCCTCGTTAACCTGTAATCAATGAAGTAGTTAAAAGGTCTGGGGTTGATTACAGGTGTGTGGTTTTGCATTTGGAAGCTGTTGCTGTGACCAGACAACATGCGGTCTAAGGAACTCTCAATTGAGGTGAAGCAGAACATCCTGAGGCTGAAAAAAAAGAAAAAATCCATCAGAGAGATAGCAGACATGCTTGGAGTAGCAAAATCAACAGTCGGGTACATTCTGAGAAAAAAGGAATTGACTGGTGAGCTTGGGAACTCAAAAAGGCCTGGGCGTCCACGGATGACAACAGTGGTGGATGATCGCCGCATACTTTCTTTGGTGAAGAAGAACCCGTTCACAACATCAACTGAAGTCCAGAACACTCTCAGTGAAGTAGGTGTATCTGTCTCTAAGTCAACAGTAAAGAGAAGACTCCATGAAAGTAAATACAAAGGGTTCACATCTAGATGCAAACCATTCATCAATTCCAAAAATAGACAGGCCAGAGTTAAATTTGCTGAAAAACACCTCATGAAGCCAGCTCAGTTCTGGAAAAGTATTCTATGGACAGATGAGACAAAGATTAACCTGTACCAGAATGATGGGAAGAAAAAAGTTTGGAGAACAAAGGGAACGGCACATGATCCAAGGCACACCACATCCTCTGTAAAACATGGTGGAGGCAACGTGATGGCATGGGCATGCATGGCTTTCAATGGCACTGGGTCACTTGTGTTTATTGATGACATAACAGCAGACAAGAGTAGCCGGATGAATTCTGAAGTGTACCGGGATATACTTTCAGCCCAGATTCAGCCAAATGCCGCAAAGTTGATCGGACGGCGCTTCATAGTACAGATGGACAATGACCCCAAGCATACAGCCAAAGCTACCCAGGAGTTCATGAGTGCAAAAAAGTGGAACATTCTGCATTGGCCAAGTCAATCACCAGATCTTAACCCAATTGAGCATGCATTTCACTTGCTCAAATCCAGACTTAAGACGGAAAGACCCACAAACAAGCAAGACCTGAAGGCTGCGGCTGTAAAGGCCTGGCAAAGCATTAGGAAGGAGGAAACCCAGCGTTTGGTGATGTCCATGGGTTCCAGACTTAAGGCAGTGATTGCCTCCAAAGGATTCGCAACAAAATATTGAAAATAAAAATATTTTGTTTGGGTTTGGTTTATTTGTCCAATTACTTTTGACCTCCTAAAATGTGGAGTGTTTGTAAAGAAATGTGTACAATTCCTACAATTTCTATCAGATATTTTTGTTCAAACCTTCAAATTAAACGTTACAATCTGCACTTGAATTCTGTTGTAGAGGTTTCATTTGAAATCCAATGTGGTGGCATGCAGAGCCCAACTCGCGAAAATTGTGTCACTGTCCAAATATTTCTGGACCTAACTGTACCTTTGCTGCCCAGACATGTCATATTGGATCATTTTCCTCCCCCCAAAAATTACAAAACGTAACAATTTTGACTGATTTGTGTGTCGATTTAGGTTAATAGTGTGTAACAGTAACAATTGACTGATGTATTATATATAACTACTTAAGATTTTACAAGAAGAGAGATCGGCATCAGGTCTTCAATAAAATCTTCACGTTTATTCAAAAAACATATTAAAAAGTCTAATAAGGGTCGTACATAGAAATCATGGGGCCCCATAGCAAAAGTTTGAATGGGACCCCCCCTGAATTAAAAAAAAGAATACAATAAAATATTAACATAATTAACAGCATATATGTTACTGGGGGGGGGCTATACAAGTTACTGGGGGCACATATGCACATTATGAATGAATCTTTATCCTAGCCAGGCTCTACATCTACCAGTCCAGTAAGTAGGCTATTCACCGGGCGCGGCTCCGTCTACAGAGGACCAGTCTAGGCAGTGCTGTGCACCTGTGTTTCTGTCTTGTGACTGTGTGAGATGCAGTGAGCAGCGCACTGCCTGATGCTCGCTGAGCACCGTAGGGCCTGATGGTCACAGAGCACCGCAGGGCCTGACGCTCGCTGAGTACTTTAGTGCCTGACGCTCGCTGAGTACCACAGGGCCTGACGCTCGCTGAGTACCGCAGTGCCTGACGCTCGCTGAGTACCGCAGTGCCTGACGCTCGCAGAGCACCGCAGGGCCTGACGCTCGCAGAGCACCGCAGGGCCTGACGCTCGCAGAGCACCGCAGGGCCTGACGCTCGCAGAGCACCGCAGGGCCTGACGCTCGCAGAGCACCGCAGGGCCTAACGCTCGCAGAGCACCGCAGGGCCTGATGCTCGCTGAGCACCGCAGAGCCTGCAAACAGTGGAATCAGCCGCAGCCAACAAACCAAAGATCTCCAGAGTAAACAGTACTAAAAAAGAGTCCTACCAAAGTGTCTTACAGTAATTACTGATACATTTACTGGCACCATAAAAATAAATTAAATAATACAAACCTATCAATGTCTACCTTTTTTTTAGTAAGGCTCTGACAAAATAGTCATACAATTACCAAATAACACATACTATATAGTGTTACTGAACAGCACCCACCATACCAAGACCAATAACACTACTATACATTGCAAAATAATGCCGCTACACCATGACCAAATATGATCACCACATGGAGACTGAAAATAACCACCATCCAGTTAATGAGCAAAGACCACTGTACAAAGACCAGTGAGATTACACCGCAAATCCCCCAAAAAATCTGCAGTGTGTGAACTTCGCCTAAAGTAGCGATGTCCTCTTTTGTGCCCCTCACCACACACAATATAAATTTTCACATGTCTCTCCCATATAATAGTAATGATTATGACCTTCTTTATAGTCTTAGGTACCATAATAAATCACTGCAAAGTACATGGGTAATACACACAGTGATGTCACAGTACAGGGGTAATACATACAGTGATGTCACAGTACAGGGATAATACACACAGTGATGTCACAGTGCAGAGGATAATATACAGTGATGTCACAGTACAGAGATAATACACACAGTGATGTCACAGTACAGGGGTAATACACACAGTGATGTCACAGTACAGGGATAATACACACAGTGATGTCACAGTACAGGGGTAATACATACAGTGATGTCACAGTGCAGAGGATAATACACACAGTGATGTCACAGTGCAGAGGATAATACACACAGTGATGTCACAGTGCAAAGGATAATACACACAGTGATGTCACATTACAGGGATAATACACACAGTGATGTCACAGTACAGGGATAATACACAGTGATGTCACAGTACAGAGATAATACACACAGTGATGTTACAGTACAGGGATAATACACACAGTGGTGTCACAGTACAGGGGTAATACACACAGTGATGTCACAGTACAAGGATAATACACAGTGATGTCATAGTACAGGGGTAATAACAGTGATGTCACAGTATAGAGATAGTACACACAGTGATGTCACAGTATAGAGATAATACACACAGTGATGTCACAGTACAGGCATAATGCACAGTGATGTCACAGTACAGAGATAGGGATAACATGCAGTGATGTCACAGTACAGGGTTAACACACACAGTGATGTCACCGTATAGCGTTAACACACACAGTGATGTCACAGTACAGGGTTAACACACAGTGATGTCACAGTACATAGATAAGAATAATACACAGTGATGTCATAGTAAAGAGTTAACACACACACAGTGATTTCACAGTACAGGGTTAACACACAGTGATGTCATAGTACAGGGTTAACACACAAGGCTGTCATAGTAAAGGGTTAACACACACAGTGATGTCACAGTACAGGGTTAACACACACAGTGATGTCACAGTTCATGGCTAACACACACAGTGATGTCACAGTACAGGGGTAATACACACAGTGATGTCACAGTACAGGGTTAACACACACAGTGATGCCACAGTACAGGGTTAACACACAGTGATGTCACAGTACAGGGATAACACACACAGTGATGTCACAGTACAGGGATAACACACACAGTGATGTCACAGTACAGGGATAACACACACAGTGATGTCACAGTACAGGTTTAACACACACAGGGATGTGACAAGACAGGGCAGTAACATTTAAACATTATAATACTCACCTGCTCCTGTGCTGTGAGAGATCATGTGAGTGGCAGTCTCTGGCCTCATTCTGCACTTCCTGTCAGTCGTCCTGGCTGTGTTCAGATCCTGTCCTTTTTCATTCTATTCCTTCTGTTCTTCATTCTCATTTTCTCAGCTCCTTCTACCTTTTTTCTCTGCATGGAATGCTCAGGTCTCTGCTCCTTCTGCCCTGCTTAGCTTTCCATATCTTCTTTTCTCCCGCACTTACTGAACAAGCTCCGCCCCCTCTCCTGATTGGCTGTTCTCCTCCTGGCATCTCTCCCACATCTCTGATTGGAAGAAAATGCTGCCTGTCCACTCCCTCCTTCAGCAGAGGCCACGTGGTGTGTACTGTGTAGTGTCGGCGAGTCTGCTCCTCTGTGTTGCCGCGGACTGCAGCTGTACAAACAGTGCGGGCTACCTGCAGCCTTAAAGGGAACCTGTCATCAGAAATTTCGCCCAAAAGCTAAAAGATTCCCCCTCTGCAGCTCCTGGGCTGCATTCTAGGAAGGTCCCTGTTATTATTGTGCCCCATGTGAGACCAAAATAAAGCCTTTATAAAGTTCTACCTTTTTGTATGCAGCTTCTGTAAATCTGTCACGGGGGCGGGCTCTCTGCCGTCCGTTATTTTGCCCCCTGGTCCTGTATGCCGCCCCCATCGCTCCTTTCCATATCTGATGCACCGCCCACTGCTCCAGCCATCCCCGCGCATGCCCAGTGCCAGTCTCACGGGACTGAGCAGTGTGACCGCTGGTGACGTGTGCGCAGGCAAGTGATTATGGGCGGGACTGTGACTGTTATCAGCAAGTACCCGCCCATAATCTCGTGAGCGCGCAAACCTCACCAGCGGTCACTGTGCTCAGGGTAGTGCTAGACTGTATGGGCTGCTTCCAGGGATGACGTCCCTTTGTCATGTGATAGGGGCGTGTTCAAAATACTATCACATGACAAAGGGACGTCATCCCTGGAAGCAGCCCATACAGTCTAGCACTACCCTGAGCACAGTGTGACCGCTGGAGAGGTTTGTGCGCTCACGAGATTATGGGCGGGTACTTGCTGATAACAGTCACAGTCCCGTCCATAATCACTTGCCTGCGCACACGTCACCAGCGGTCACACTGCTCAGTCCTGCGAGACTGGCACTGGGCATGCGCGGGGATGGCTGGAGCAGTGGGCGGTGCATCAGATATGGAAAGGAGCGATGGGGGCGGCATACAGGACCAGGGGGCAGAATAACGGACGCCAGAGAGCCCGCCCCCGTGACAGATTTACAGAAGCTGCATACAAAAAGGTAGAACTTTATAAACTCTTTATTTTGGTCTCACATGGGGCACAATAATAACAGGGACCTTCCTAGAATGCAGCCCAGGAGCTGCAGAGGGGGAATCTTTTAGCTTTTGGGCGAAATTTCTGATGACAGGTTCCCTTTAATCAGTTGCTTGGTGACTGTCCTGGGCAGCCCGTCCATGCTGGGAATGAGGAAAAGCGAAATCGCAGACACAGCGGGCAGCCATCATGGAGCCCCCTTCAGGTCACGGGCCCCATAGCAGTGGCGTGGCCTGCCTCTATTGACTGTACGCCCCTGCACGTAGCTCCTCTTACATGTTTTAAGCATGTACTGCGCTCTTAATCTTATACAGTGCTATATTTCAGGAAGTATACATCCGATCTCACAACAAAAGATATGTTTAGAATCGGCATGACAGTGGCAGTATAGCTCTGGCTTTAGTTTATATATCAAAATCCTGGTGGTTGATCCTCTTTAAGCTAAGGGCATCTATGTAATGGTACAAAGTTGTAACTGTTAATATGTCATAGGGTTCAATACACAGTATACATCAGGCAAAAGGCTCAAGCGTTGTGTGAACAGAGCCTGAAAACCACACTGTAATGCAATTAAATCTATAAAATAATGATAAAGTCTCAGGGATTCAATATATAAAGAAAATAAAGTAAAAAATAAATAAAAATAAATAATAACACCACTCTCGCATAAACCTGCACTTTCACCGATGGTGTCAAATTGTATTTTGGCAGCTAATAAAAAAATAGGAAAAGAAATTCAACCTGACCCTTAACAAAAGCTTCTGACCTAACAGAAATTCTGGGCAGTACAGTTCCAATATTTTTTTTTACATTTTAGTTCATCAGAATATATTTTTTATCTTCACCTAAAGGATTAACCTTTTTTAAAAACAGAACTTAAAACAATGTACTTCAATTTATGAAACCCTAGGTATATTTTGTGCACTCTCTTCATTGAATTGCTGTCTGACCACATAACCTAATGTTTCGGAATGTGATGGGGTTAATTAGTTCTCGGCACCCTTTTTTTGATGGTGGATAACCTTGCTGACCTTCCTGTGCTCAGTAACTATTGTCTAGAAAGTGAGCACCATTTCTCATTACAATTAGAGAGCAGAATTGAGTTCTCGGGTCAGCCTGCAAAGATTGACTGAAATTCTCCTCGCTCTAATCAGGATATAAAAGTGTAACATCCGTAATATTCAAATCTGTAAGGATCAGAGAGGTCTGGAGAGATTCCTTAATAAGCAAGTTCCTTGGGCATGATACTCTCTTGGTGGCAAAGGCCAGTTATTGGCATCTCTGACATCTTGGCATATCATATCTAGAAACACATTAGATGACTTTTATAGAAGGAAGCAGTTTTTGTTCAAGCCTTTTCTAATAAAAATGTTATATCCTATTTGATAATCGGAGAGGGATAAAAATAGTTTACAATATAACAACTAAATAAAAAAATCACCATGCTTCAGGATTAGATGGTGCAATGTGCACTATAATATGCACTACAATACTGTATGCTCGAGCTAAAGAATAGCCAAAGTGGCAACTAAAAGCATGCTTGAAGCATATAAAACTAAATGTAATACTCTGGAAACTCACCTTGTTGAGGGGCAGTAAAGTATAAAGGTAGTTGTTTCAATGGGCTTTATGATACAATAGATGTGTAGCAGAGTATATATAAACCATAGATGAGTACAAATATAAAGGAATAATAAAATATAAGAAAATAGAGGAGGTATATATATATATATATATATATATATATATATATATATATATATATATATACAGTATATATATATATATATATATATATATATATTAGCTGTACTACCCGGCTGCGCCCGGGTTAATAACTGCTGTTAACAAAATAGAATGTATTCACAAAACTGTATTCTGCACACAAAAACCACAAAACAAATAGAAATGTACTTATAATGTCTGTCTCCCCCTCTGTATATATCTCTCTGTCTCTCTCTCTCTTTGTCTGTCTGTCTCTTTCCCTGTCTGTCTCTGACTGTCTCTGTCTCTTTCTCCGTCTGTCTCAATCTCTTTCCCTGTCTGTCTATCTATCTCTTTCCCTGTCTCTCTATCTATCTCTGTCATTTTCCCTGTCTGTCTCTTTCCCTGTCTGTCTCTTTCCCTCTCTTTCCTTCTCTTTCCCTGTCTGTCTCTTTCCCTCTCTTTCCCTGTCTGTCTCTTTCCCTCTTTCCCTCTGTCTCTTTCCCTGTGTCTGTCTCTTTGTCTGTCTCTTTACCTGTCTGTCTCTTTACCTCTCTTTACCTCTCTTTCCCTGTCTGTCTCTTTCCCTCTCTTTCCCTGTCTGTCTCTTTCCCTGTGTCTGTCTCTTTGTCTGTCTCTTTACCTGTCTTTGTCTGTCTCTTACCCTGTCTGTCTCTTTCCCTCTCTTTCCCTGTCTGTCTGTTTCCCTGTGTCTGTCTCTGTCTCTTTGTCTGTCTCTGTCTCTTTGTCTGTGTCTGTCTCTTTACCTGTCTGTGTCTGTCTCTTAACCTGTCTCTCTCTTTCCCTTTCTTTCCCTGTCTGTCTCTTTCCCTGTCAGTCTGTCTCTTTGTCTGTGTCTGTCTCTTAGTGTCTGTCTCTTACCCTGTCTATGTCTGTTTCTTTCCCTGTCTGTGTCTGCCTCTTTCCTTTTCTGTGTCTGTCTCTTTCCCTGGCTGCATTGTGACACGCCAACATTCCATATAAGCGCTGCACATTCTTCTGAAGTTCTGGCTGCACTGTGGCTCCCAGCTCCATACGCTTTAATGGAGGCAGGTTTTTTGATGAATAACTGTAAAGAGCGGGGTTAAAATTTCCCCTCAAAACATAGCCTATGACGCTCTTGGGGTCCAGAAGTGTGAGTGTGCAAAATTTTGTGGCTGTGGCTGCGACGGTACAGATGCCAATCCCGGACATACACACACACACACACACACACACACACACACACACACATACATACATACATACATACATACACACACACACACACACACACACACACATTCAGCTTTATATATTAGATGTATTATATAGCGAACATCTGACTGATCACTAGGAATTGCTGGTAAGTTCAAGTCCATGTCACGGGGATGGGATGACTGGACAGTGACACCTGGGCTGACCCTCAGACTGGGGACCCTGTGCTGTCCCTCTTAGAGCAGAGGTACACTTGATGGTAGAGAGGTCTGAGTCACCAGTGTGATCCTGACTCCTGTCCAAGCCCTGGTGTAACTTCCCTCCCCCTCTTCCATCCAAGGGGTGAGCCGGGACCATAATCACAAACCCCACAACTAAACATGAACAGAGGAAAAAACAAAACTTGTACACACGTCAATCAAACACAAAGGAGCGTCAATACGTGCACAGGGGAAAATGACATAAAAGGAAGTAAACAGACAACCAGGAAACTTCCACACTGCACAGAAAGCACACCACAGATCACCAAAATTGGATCCCCACAATAGGACTGAAATCGCTGCACAAGCTGGAGCGATCATCAGAACTGAGCAGCAGGATCCAGAATCTTATATAGAGAGGAGATGGCTGTGATTGCTATGTAGCAACCTCAGCAGAGTTCCACAGGTCAGCAGAAATTAACTCATGCAGGACTGAGTAACAGAGAACATGAAACAGCCGATGCCCAGGTCTGGCTGAACAACTAGAAGACATCAGGTTGCCTGTCAGGCTCTGCAGTCTGAAAAGAGCCTGATTTTGCCATGATAAATAATGAGTATGGAACTGAACAATACAAGAAAGTCCAGTAGTTCAATGGTCTGTATAGTTTTCCGAGTGGATCAAAATAGTCCTGTAAATTCTTCACAAATGAATAGGATAGACAGTTTTTGCATTGATCCAAAGATGGTCCTTTTCTGATAGCTGTAAAGTATATATGAAACAGCTCAGTGTGCCCTAGCCAGTTGCTCGCTAACTTGCCATAAAATGTATGATGGCAAGTTAGTGAGTGACATCACAAAAACTTCAGATACTGGAGAGCGGCTGGTCCAAAATTTCCCACGGATTTCAGAAAAAAACTGAAAAAACAAGTATTAGATTTCTGAAAAGTGTTGGAGCTTTTGGACCAGCCAGTCACAAGTGTTGGCATTTATCAGCCATGGAAACATCTTTGGACCAATGTGGACACTGTTTAGTTATACCTCTGTTTTTATTGCTTGAAATATATTGATGTAAAGGGAACCTATTACGTAAAAAAAAGCTATTAAACTGCAAATATGGGGTTAATCTGCAGGTTATTAATATTCTAAAGAAGCCCAGTTGATGCACTATCCCTCTGCCAGGAGGAAATAAACTTTATTCCTCACAGCAACCTTGGGCTTTCAGTTATGGTGGTGGGTCAATATCACTGAAAAGAGTTCATTTACTTAAATTAATCACTGGAGAAGGAATAAAACAATTGTATTCCTTCTTTAGTGATTAATATGGGTGGGTCAGTGTGGTTTCAGTCAACACTCTGTGCATACTGAGCAGCACCATTGGCCCCTCAACAACCATCACGACATAGGCAATATGACACCCACCAAATAAGATAGTGTACACCGGACAATTACCCGAACAAACAACATGTCAGATAACATACATAAGACAATTACCTGAACAGCTGGGTGGCAAGGATAAGGGCAGGATAACAGCCCGACGGCCGTTTCGAAAACCTTCGTCAAGGGGCGGTAGCAATCATCAGAGAGCAGATGGTTTATAACCAATCAGCAGCTAATCAAGAGCAGGGAGCATATGGGGCAGAATGAATGGTGTCATTCAAAAGTACAACTGGTCCCTCAAAAACAAGCCCTCATATAGCTACATTGCTGGAGAAATAAAAAACAGTTATAGCTCTTGGAAGCAGGGGAGGAAAATGAAAATGGCCGGTTGGTGAAAGGATTAATAGCATTTCTTATATGTCAGGTTCCCTCTAAAGCGGGCTTTACACGCTACGATATCGTTAATGAATTATCGTCGGGGTCACGGTGTTTGTGACGCACATCTGGCGTCATTAACGATATCGCAGTGTGGGACACTTATGAGCGACCTTAAACGATCGCAAAAGCGGTCAAAATCGTTTGCCGCGAAGAGGTCGTCCTGAAACAAAAAATCGTTTTCTGCTTATTAGCGATGTTGTTCCTCGTTCCTGCGACACCACACATTGCTGTGTGTGACACCGCTGGAGCTACGAACATCTCCTTACCTGCCTCCACCGGCAATGAGGAAGGAAGAAGGTGGGCGGGATGTTGCGTATTGCTCATCTCCGCCCCTCCGCTTCTATTGGACGCCTGTCGTGTGACGTCGCTGTGACACCACACAAACCGCCCCCTTAGAAAGTGTCATGGTTCGCCTCCCTGTCCACATGGCTAGGGGGCGGAGCCTTCTCTCGAGCCTCACTTCCAGACCCTGGATGCCTTAAAAGCTGGCATTTCCAGTGAATCAGTGCCGGCTATAAGCTTAGCACTGCTTTGCCTGTGATTGCTGGTCCTGTGAGTGATATCCTGATCTGTCTGTTCCTGTGCTCCCGTGCCCTTGTCTGTGTTCCATCCCCTGGTCGTCCCTCCTGTCCTCTGTCCCCTCTCCTATTTCCCCACTCGGTTGCTTCCTCGGTACTGACCTTGGCCGGACTTTGACTCCGCTTTTGCTCGTCCCTCCGGTCCTGCTTCTGCCTGTACGGTGTTTGACCCAGCCTGTGTGACTATTCCTTGCATGCTCTGCAGCTCTGCTTCTCAACTGTGCTTTGAGGTAATGCATGAGAACGCTGTGAATTCACTTCCTGGTTCTCATTGCTCTGTGTAGTGTATTATGCTACAGAGCTCTGGCTCCCCCTGGTGGCAGCATTACAAGAAGGAGGCGGTTCGCCGGCAGGTAAGTCCGTGTGATGGGGTTAAGCGAGGTTGTGCGGCATGGTCAGCGATTTGCCCGTGTCGCACAACCGACGGTGGCGGGTACGATCACTTGCGATCTCGCTAGCGAGATCGCAGTGTGTAAAGCCTGCTTAAAGCGGGCTTTACACGCTACGATATATCTAATGAGATGTCGGCGGGGTCACGTCGTAAGTGACGCACATCCGGCATCGTTAGTGATATCGTAACGTGTGACAGCTATGAACGAGCAGAAATACTCACCTTCTCGTTCATCATTTACACGTCGCTCATTTTCTAAAAATTGAACGTCCGGTTGTTCATTGTTCCCGAGGCAGCGCACATCGCTCCGTGTGACACCCCGGGAACAATGAACACAGCTTACCTGCGTCCCGCCGGCAATGCTGAAGGAAGGAGGTGGGCGGAATGTTATGTCCCGCTCATCTCCGCCCCTCCGCTTCTATTGGCCGGCCGCTGTGTGACGTCACTGTGACGCCGAACGTCCCTCCCCCTTCAGGAAGTGGATGTTCGCCGCCCACAGCAAGGTCGTTTGGAAGGTAAGTACGTGTGACGGGGGGTTACAACATTGTGCGACACGGGCAAGAAATTACCCGTGTCGCACAAACGATGGGGGTCAGTGCAATCGTAAATGCGAACGCACGATAAATTGTAACGTGTAAAGCAGGCTTTGGTCTTGTTTTTGAAAACATTTAATCACTTTGGTGATAAAAAATATGATAAAAAAAAATTGGAACTGCTCTGCTCATAATATCTATTATATTAGAAGCTTTTGCAAAGAGTTAGGTAGAATTTATCACCTTATTATTAAATAATTACCAAAATACAATATGGAACCATCAGTGAGAGTGCGGGTTTAAGGGATGTGGGCTCTATTATTTATTAATTTATTTTACTTTATTTTCTTTATTTTACTAGTCCCTGAGACTTTATTAATATTTTATAGATTTTTTGCATTGTAGTATGGTTTTCTGCAGTCAGACTGTGTTCACACTTTGCTTGAACCTTATGATTTATACATTAAAGCCTGTAACTTACAATGAAACATGTGTCCTTGGTTTAGATGAGGAATTGATACACCTCTGGAATGGGAAGATAAATTCTCATTATACAACCGCTGAAAAGAAGCAGTCTAATTTAAAAAAATAAAATAAACAAAATGTCATATTCCTTATTAGCAAATTTGGAATTACAAGGGCGTTTCCTTTTGGGATCATAATCTCTAGGCCAGAATGGAGCAAAGAAGCAAAGAATATCTTCACTATGGCGGATGTGTCCTGTCCTACACAGGCAACCTATTGATTTTTCGCGTGGGAATAATTGTGGTATGAAATTATTTCAAATCTATACTGATATAAATTTACATGCATCAAACCTGCAGTAATATGGTGTGAATTTGCTATTGACGTACCAAACTGCTCATCGGATCAAACATTTAATTACCAAGGTTATGCATTAAGGAGGAAGGATGGAGGACTTGCAGCAGTCTATCTAATATTGTGTGGTGGGGCACCCATTAACCCCTTAAAGATCAGGCAATTTTTCATTCCCTTATTCCAAGAGCCATAATTTTTTTTATTTTTCAGACGATATAACCATGTGAGGGATTGTTTTTTTTTTTTTTGCGGGATGAGTTGTACTTTTGAATGACATCATTCATTTTATCATATGATGTAATTGTAAGAGGGAAAATAGAAAAAAGTGAAATACTGCAATAGGTTTTTTTTACAGCGTTCATTTTACCATAAAGCTGACCTGGCAGTGTGATTCTCCAGCTCAGTACGATAACAGATTCCAAACATGTATAGTTTGTTTTATTTAGGGGTGAAAAAATTCAGACATTTTGAAAAAAAAAAAATCTTGCTGGTTTTTTGACTTTCTGAGAGCCGTAACATTCTCAATTCTTGTGATCTGGTTTTTATTGATATTATTTTGGGTATATATGATGTTTTAAATGCCTGCTATTACATTTTTTTCTGTTGTTGCAGTGAAAAAAAATCTACATTTCTGTCAGTTTCTTTTTTTTTCATTACCCTGTTTACCGATTGCATTAGTTTACCGTATTTTATATTTTTATAAATCGGACATGTCTGAATGCAACAATACCAAACATTTGTATTTTTTTTACATTGTTTTTTTTCAATGGGCCAAAAAGGGGGTGATTTGAACTTTTGTATTTTTTTTAAATATTTTTTACTGTTTTTTTTACTAGTTCCCTTAGGGGACTTGAAACTGCGGTCATCCGATCACTTGTGCTGTACAGAGCACTGCATCAGCCCTGCTCTGTACAGCAGAAATCACAATCTCCTATGGACGCCAGCTCTTAGCCGGCATTCACAGAAAGATCATCATGACAGATACAGTAGTGATTAGTTGACCCCTGGCTGCCATGACAACCCAACGGGGTCCCGAAATCACATCACAGGAGCGCCGATGGGAGCAGGGGATTAAACTCTCCATGCTGGTGCGTGTTAAATATCGCTTTCAGAGATGACAATGGTGGATTTTATCCACCCGTGGCTGTTGGAGGCACATATCGGCTGATTCAATCAGTTGTTATGTGCAGGGAAAGATGCGAGCCCGCATCAAAGGCAGGGAGATGACCCATGATGTACATACCCCATCATGGGTCATTAAGGGGTTTTAATCATATAATTATCACCTATCCTAAGAATAGGTGATAATTGTTTTTTTCTGGGAAACACTTTTAAATGAGGGATATAGATATTTGGACATTAGTGTATTAGCATCAGGGATGATAGGATCAGTTAGGGCCGTTTCACACATCCGGCGTTTTGCTGGATTGCCGGATCCGGCGCACTCCGGTACAGTGTGATACAGTACAATGGCAGTGTGACAAGCTCCGGTCACATGCTGTCATGTGACCCGGAAGTTGCCATGCTGCCATTGTACTGGAGTGCGCCGGATCCGCCAATCCGGCGAAAAGCCATATGTGTGAAACGGCCCTTACAGGCAGCGTCGGACTGGCTACCGAAGGAACTGCAGTAATACCAGTCCTGGCCGCGGTTACCTGCATTGAACTCCGGAGCTGTCACCTGAGCTGAGCGGAGTTCATCTCGGCCTGTCCGCAGCTGTCATGAACTGAGCTGTGATAGCCGGGGAATCAGTCAGTGCTCACAGTTCAGTCCTGGAAACCCGGGGCTCAGTCCAGGCTCCACTCCGGAGATCAGGTGAGAGCTCCGGAGTTCAGTGCAGGTAACCGCGGCCAGGACTGGTATTACTGCAGTTCCTCCGGTAGAGAGTCCGATGCTGGTTACAGGATAAAAATAAACATATTCTAGAAGAACTTTGAAGAGGTTCCAAGGTAACTGACAAAAAGGATTAAAAGAATGGTTAAAATTGGTAAAATTGGTAAATTAAAACAGTTTAACTTACAGAAATGTCATGTTTAGAAGGATTAATATGGGTATTTCGAATTAAGACATTTATACCATATCTACAGGATATAATTTAACATGAAAGCCACGGCCACTTGTATGGTGAATCTGCCAGCAGGTTTTTGCTACCAGATCCGAGAACAGCATGTTGTAGGCAAAGAGACTCTGAATCCAAAGATTTTAACTTAGATTACTGGCTGCATCCAATCGGACACAATCAACACATTTAGAGTTAGTCAGGTAGCAGAGCTTTGAGAGCTGTCCCGTCCACACCACGCTCTCAATAGAGATTGTACATTGGCAGTGAGGTGTCAATCAGAGAAGGGGTGTGCTGTACTTCTCTTCACAGTGACATTGTACTCCAGTAATGATAATCCATAGGTGATAAAGCCTTTAGTTTAAAGGGAAACAACCAGCAGGATTTTCATATATATAGTAAAGCCAGTGCTATACTGACCCTAGGATGCTGAATGTAAGGATACCTTTTGTTCTGAGATTGTATGTTTTATTTCAGAAATCTGTGCAAGTAAAGTTCCAGCAATGCACTGCTATTTGATTGACAGGTGCAACAGGAAGGGAATATGTGGGTCAGGTCTTATTATCCATTCCTGCCCCTGTTCAGCCCATAATTCTGATGTGAAGACAACAGCTGCATTCACTGTAAACAGTAAAATGATAATAATTAGATAAAAAAAAATCAGCATATTATCAGCTTCAAAAAATCACGGATACCTTAAATTTTGTTTACAGAAAGAGCAAAAAAGTGGCCAATTTTTATGGACTGTCCTGGAATTTCAGAACGTCTGGCAACCCAGAGAAGCAGCAGTCAGCTTGTTATTTCTATAAATTACACTCATATATTTTTTTTTCCTTCATGTCAACAAGGCCAGAAGTGTTATCTCCATGCTTTCTGACCTTACCAGACCTAATGTGACTGGAGCCTTCGTCAATGGGAACACGACTTGTACAATCTGAATACACAGGGACGAATGGAAACATGCAATTTTCTGCACTTTAAGGTTCTCTAAAATAATATACCACTGACTTATGGTAAAGAAATAGATTTTAAAGTATCGAGTCAATAAGGAAAAGATTTCCAATGAATACTCTGCAGACAGGAAAAGGTGATGGCAATTGTTATTTTTAGTTTTTTTTGTGTGTGTGTCTTGTGGGGAAAAAAATTCCAGGTGCAGTAAAATTGTGAAGAAAAAAATAAATGCAATTTTGCCATTGTTTGATTGTTTGGGGGGGGGGTGTTATTATGTCCATTGTATAGTAGAAATGACCTCACAAATCCAATGGTATCATTTATATACTGTCATCAGAGATTGCTGCAGTTTAACCATTTAAATGCCGCTGTCAATCAGAGCAGGCTCCAGCCACAGTAGTTACAGGCAGATGCCTACCATGTAACATAGGCTGTATTCATCTGGTATGAAGCAGGTAAAGCTCCTGAGACGGCTTAATATTTTCTCTAGCTCCTGAGACGGCTTAATATTTTCTCTAGCTCCTGAGACGGCTTTACAGGGGGTACGGAAAGTATTCAAACCCCTTTAAATTTTTCACTCTTTCATTGCAGCCATTTGGTAAATTCAAAAAAGTTCATTTTTTTCTCATTAATGTACACTCTGCATCTTGACAGAAAAAAAACAGAAATGTAAAATTTTTTGCACATATTTTTAAACAAGAAAACCTGAAACATCACATGGTCATAAGTATTCAGACCCTTTGCTCAGTATTGAGTAGACTTCTCCTTTGAGCTAGTACAGCCATGAGTCTTCTTGGGAATAATGCAACAAGTTTTTCACACCTGGATTTGGGGATCCTCTGCCATTCTTCCTTGCAGATCCTCTCCAGTTCTGTCAGGTTGGATGGTGAACGTTGGAGGACAGCCATTTTTAGGTCTCTCCAGAGATGCTCAATTGGGTTTAGGTCAGGGCTCTGGCTGGGCCAGTCAAGAATGGTCATGGAGTTATTTTGAAGCTACTTCTTTGTTATTTTAGCTGTGTGCTTAGGGTCATTGTCTTGTTGGAAGATGAACCTTCAGCCAAGTCTGAGGTCCAGAGCACTCTGGAAGAGGTTTTCTTCTAGGATATCTCTGCACTTGGCCGCATTCATCTTTCCTTCAATTGCAACCAGTTGTCCTGTCCCTGCAACTGAAAAACACCCCCATAGCATGATGCTGCCACCACCATGTTTCACTGTTGGAATTGAATTGGGCAGGTGATGAGCAGTGCCTGGTTTTCTCCACACATATTGTTAGAAATACAACCAAAAAGTTCGATCTTTGTCTCATCAGACCAGAGAAACTTATTTCTTGTAGTCTGGGAGTCCTTCATGTGTTTTTTGGCAAACTCTGTGCGGGTTTTCATATGTCTTGCATTGAGGAGAAGCTTCCGTCGGACTACTCTGCAATAAAGGCCCGATTGGTGGAGGGCTGCGGTGATAGTGGACTTTATGTAACTTTCTCCCATCTCCCTACTGCATCTCTGGAGCTCAGCCACAGTGATCTTGGGGTTCTTCTTAACCTCTCTCACCAAGGCTTTTCTCCCACGATTGCTCAGTTTGGCTGGACGGCCAGGTCTAGGAAGAGTTCTGGTGGTCCCAAACTTCTTCCATTTAAGGATTATGGAGGCCACTGTGCTCTTAGGAATCTTGAGTACAGCAGAAATTCTTTTGTAACCTTGGCCAGATCTGTGCCTTGCCACAATTCTGTCTCTGAGCTCCTTGGGCAGTTCCTTTTAACCTCATGATTCTCATTTGGTGTGACATGCACTGTGAAATGTGAGGTCTTATATAGACAGGTGTGTGCTTTTACAAATCAATGCCTATCACTTTAACTAAACCCTGCTGGAACCATCTCAAGAAGAATCACAAGGAAATGGACAGCATGTGACTTAAATATGAGTGTCTGAGCAAAGGGTCTAAATACTTAAGACCATGTGATATTTCAGTTTTTCTTGTTTAAAAAATGTGCAAAAAATTCTACATTTCTGTTTTTTCTGTCAAGATGGGGTGCAGAGTGTACAATAATGAGAAAAATGAACTTTTTTGAATTTACCAAATGGCTGCAATGAAACAAAGAGTGAAACATTTAAAGGGGTCTGAATACTTTTCGTACCCACTATATATTTTCTCTAGCTCCTGAGACAGATTTATATTTTCTCTAAGTATCTACGTTGAAGAATGTACGTTAGAGATCGTTAATGAGTAAAAGTGTAACTGATGTGTTAGTTGAACTTGTAGCAGAATGTCTCTATCTGCCTTTAACTTCTCCCTTCTTCTCATCCCTCCCTCCTCCATAGACTTTTCCGAGCAGCAACTCTCATCTCTTATTTCAGTATTGAGAAAATCTGTATTAACTGAAACAGATTTAACCCGTGAATCAAGAGTAAATTATCAGTCCAGTAGTCGAAAGAAACAGAATTTTCTGATGCGATAAATTACAAAGTTTCATATTTTAAGATGTGCTATTGATTAATAAGAAAAAAAAAAAGGATACAAGCACTTACCCTTTGGGATCAGCCGCATATCTCTGTTTATACCATGTGCAAACTGAGACATGAACTAGTGCCACCTATTGCATGTAGCTATCCTAAAGGTCAATACTGATCCCTCTCAATCTGGTTTCCGCTCTTTACACTCCACCGAAACGGCCCTCACCAAAGTCTCAAATGATCTATTAACAGCAAAATCTAAAGGCCACTATTCCCTATTGTTTCTCTTGGATCTCTCAGCTGCTTTTGAGACTGTGGATCACCAACTTCTCCTCACCATGCTCCGCTCTATTGGCCTCAAGGACACTGCTCTCGCCTGGTTCTCCTCCTATCTCTCTGACCACTCCTTCATGGTTTCCTTTGCTGGCTCTTACTCCACTCCTCTCCCCCTCACCTTCGGGGTTCCTCAAGGCTCAGTCTTGGGCCCTCTCCTTTTCTCTCTATACACCGCCCCTATTGGACAAACCATCAGCCGATTCAGTTTCCAATACCATTTCTATGCTGATGACAGCCAATTATATACATCATCTCCAATCATCACCCCTGCTTTCTTACAAAATACCAGGGATTGTCTGTCTGCTGTCTCTCAAAGCATGTCCTCCCTCTATCTGAAACTGAATCTCTCCAAAACTGAGTTTCTTGTGTTTCCTCCCTCTACCAAATCTACATCCGACATCTCAATTACCTTTGATGATTCAATCATTATTCCCAAGCAGCATGCTCGCTGTCTTGGGGTCATATTTGACTCAGAACTCTCCTTCATTCCCCATATACATTCACTCACTCGCACATATCGCCTACATCTCAAAAACATCTCCAGAATCCGAGCATTTCTTACTTTGGAAACTGCAAAAACCCTTACTGTCGCTCTTATTCATTCCCGCCTAGATTACTGCAACTCTTTATTGATTGGTCTCCCTCGGACCAAACTCTCCCCTCTCCAATCCATCTTGAATGCAGCTGCCAGGGTCATATTCCTGTCCAGCCGCTTCACCGATGCCTCCACCTTGTGCCAGTCACTACACTGGCTACCTATCAGCTACAGAATACAATACAAACTCCTATCCCTCACCCACAAAGCTCTCCACAGCTCTGCACCACCATATATCTCATCCCTCATCTCTGTCTATCATCCTACCCGCCCCCTTCGTTCCGCAAATGATCTTAGACTAACATCCTCCATAATACGAACCTCACACATCCGTCTCCAAGACTTTTCTCGTGCCACGACAGTTTTCTGGAATGCACTACCCCAAAGAACGCGACTAATATCCAGCCCCCAAGTTTTTAAGAGTATATTAAAAACACATCTCTTCAGACAAGCTTATCATAATAACTTACTAACCTAACTGTCCCCCGTCCCACCTTCTAAATGCTACTCATAACCTTCTCTCTCCTATTTCTGTCCTCACATCCTACATACAACCAATAGCACGTAAGGGCACCCAAAAGGTTACTGTCAAAAGACCAGATCAGTCATCTTTATATGTAACTAATTAACTAGCATAACAATAGCCAGCCAGATCTACAAGTGTGCTTCACCTTTTGTGTCCCCCTTCTTCCCCATAGATTGTAAGCTTTCGAGCAGGGCCCTCATTCCTACTGTAGCTGTTGAATTATGTGCCATTCTGTTTTGTATGTGTCTATACAACCCCCACCGGATTGTAAAGTGCTGCGGAATATGTTGGCGCTATATAAATAAACTGTATTATTATTATTATTACTGACCCTTTAATGAGCCTTGTCAAATGACAACATAAAAGACAAACCAGACACTATTTGCTGGCACATGATTTGCGGTGATTGTCAGTCTTTAGAAAAGCAGCAGAAATCCAACAATTCAGGAAAACCAATGTAGCAGACATATATGAACAGCGTTTAATATATCAAAAGTTAAAACATCCAAACAAACTGTGGCATTACAGATGTTGTAAGGAAATCGCTAATGTGCTCCCCTCAAAACCAACACGTTTCAGCAGTGCTATATGGCTATGCCTTAATGACCCCTGCACCCCCTCCAATGGGCTGCAAACAATTCCGCCAGCAGCCAGAAGTAAACAGAATTGAGCCGCAGAGCGTATCTCCATTCAACGTTAACAGTCACTGCCGAGTACTGGATAAGTCATCAATATGGAGTGACCAGGCATTCCCTTTAAGACTCTTGGCCTACGTTTCCATGAAGAGTGTTTGGTGAGTTTTTGGTGCTGTTAGGTAAATTAGGTTACTTCTGTATTTTTCATTGCATTTTTGTGTTTTGTCGCATTTTTGATGCTGTGGTTTTTGTTTGTTTTTGGTATGTCATGATTTAAATAAAGCTCTTTGTTTTTGATATTCCCTGGCATTTGGCCTTGATCAAACTTCACTGTTACAGTTAAATGCAAATTTTATGTGTTTTTAGTGCGGAAATACATATACCGTAATGCTTTTATACGCCATCATATTCTGCAGCGTTTTAAACAGATTACCATCACTGTCTCCACTTAAGGCCGCTTTACACGATGTCGCTAGTGATCACACCCGCCCCCGTCGTTTGTGCGTCACGGGCAAATTGCTGCCCGTGGCGAGCAATATCGCCGGTACGCGTCGTCCATGCTTACCTTCCTAATGACATCGCTGTGGCTGGCGAACAACCTCTTTTTTAAGGGGGAGGTTCGTGCGGCGTCACAGCGACTTCACACAGCGGCCCACCAATAGAAGTGGAAGGGGCGGAGAGTAGCCACATAAACGACACGCCCACCTCGTTGCCGGAAAACGCAGGAACGCTGTTGTTCATCGTTCCCGGGGTGTCACACGTAGCGATGTGTGCTGCCTCAGGAACGACGAACAACCTGCGCCCAGAACGATCAACGATATTTTAGAAATGAACGACGTGTCAACGATCAACGATTTGGTGAGTATTTCTGATCGTTAGCGGACGCTCATAGGTGTCACACGCAATGACGTCGCTAACGACGCCGGATGTGCGTCATGAATTCCGTGACCCCAGCAATATCTCGTTAGAGAGATTGTTGCGTGTAAAGCGGCCTTAAGGCTCATAATTGAAATCCCCTATGAGTATGTCTTTCCAGTGTGGAGGAAGACCAGGGTACCTAGAGGAAACCCACACAAACATGGCGAGAACATACAGTTAGGTCCAGATTTGGACAGTGGCCTAATCTTTGTGATTTGGGCTCTACATTACACTATTTTTATTTAAATGAAACAACTGAGATACAACTGAAGTGAAGACTTTCAGGTTAATTAAATTGGTTTAACTAAAATAGCCGGTGAAGAGTTTAGGAATCATAACCATTTTTTCTACAAAGCCTCCTCATAAATAAAATTTTCATTTTAATTTTTTGTAATACTTTGCAGAGAATCATTTGAAGGGAATGGCTTCCTGAAAGCAGGAGCTTCCTGAAGGCAAAGGTTTCCTGAAGGGAATGGCTTCCTGAAGGCAGAAGCTTCCTGAAGGCAGGAGCTTACTGAAGGCAATGGCTTCCTGGAGGCAGGAGCTTCCTGAAGGCAGGAGCTTCCTGAAGGCAATGGCTTTCTGAAAGGAATGGCTCCCTGAAGGCAGGAACTTCCTGAAGGCAGGAGCTTCCTGAAGGCAATGGCTTCCTGAATTGAATGGCTTCCTGAAGGCAGGAACCTCCTGAAGGCAGGAGCTTCCTGAAGGCAATGGCTTGCTGAATTGAATGGCTTCCTGAAGGCAGCAGCTTCCTGAAGGAAATAGCTTCCTGAAGGCAATGGCTTCCTGAATTGAATGGCTTCCTGAAGGCAGGAACTTCCTGAAGGCAAGAGCTTCCTGAAGGCAATGGCTTCCTGAATTGAATGGCTTCCTGAAGGCAGGAGCTTCCTGAAGGAAATAGCTTCCTGAAGGCAATGGCTTCCTGAATTGAATGGCTTCCTGAAGGCAGGAGCTTCCTGAAGGCAATGGCTTCCTGAATAGAGATGAGCGAACCTGAGGTTCGATTTTTGAACCGAACACCAACTTAAAATAAATCAAGGATCATGTTTGGGATTCGGATGCTTTTTGTGCGAACTTCACTCACGCGAGCAATGCTATGCTCAGGTACGCTTGGTGCTCAACCCTGTGTAACCCACTTGCAGTGTTTGAACAGCGCACACTGGGGATAATATCAGCATGATTACATGTAGTTTGCAACCCATAAAATTGTTTGAAAAAGCCCGCGCACCCTCCCCTGGAAGTGACCTGGTTGGCTGTATTTGAGCGGAGACTCAAACTGCCTATCAATTACTTGCTTTGGGGTTCAGGTCAAGTTCGAGTCAGTGGAGGCTCAGCTCCTTGGCTGTCAGCGAACCGAACCTCTGCGGAACCGCTCATCTCTATTCCTGATGGCAGGAAGTCCATATAGACTATATAAATGTATCTTGAACATATTTTGGTAAACAGCTAAAATACAAAAACTTGTGTCACTGTCCAAATATTTCTGGACCTAAATGTACAAACACCTTGAAGAGGTTGTCCTTGGTGGGAAATGAACCTAGGGCTGCAAAGCTGTAAAGCAACAGTGCTAACCACTGAGCCACCATGCAGTCTAGTTGAGGATGCAAATGCAGATTTTCCATATATAATGCAATTCTATGTAAATCTTGAGATAAACCTCACTAAAGAGAAATTGACATGTTGTGGATTTCGAATACATAGCGCATGTCAGTTTACTCTGCGTAAAAAAAGAGCACACTGGGCGTGGGATTTCTATAAATCCCATAGACTAAGCTGTGGAACTCAGCATAAATACGCAGTATCAAAAACTCCCCATTGTGGGAGAATTAGAGCAATTAGATTAGAGCAAAACTACTTTAATGAAAAAATTAAATGAATACGTCATGCAATCTCAAGGCATAACTAAAGGTCCAGTCACACTAAGCAACTTACCAGCGATCCCAACAACTGCACTGACAGTGAGAGCGGCTGAGGCTGGTAACAAAGGTAAATATCGGGTAACCAAGGACAGGGCTTCTTGGTTACCCGATGTTTACATTGGTTACCAGCCTCCGCAGAAGCCGGCTCCTGCTGCCTGTACATTTAGTTGTTGCTGTCTCGCTGTCACACACAGCGATCTGTGCTTCACAGCGGGACAGCAACAACTAAAAAATGGCCCAGGACATTCAGCAACAACCAACGACCTCACAGCAGGGGCCAGGTTGTTGCTGGATGTCACACACAGCAACATCGCTAGCAACGTCACAAAAGTTGTTCGTTAGCAGCGATGTTGCTAGCGATGTTGCTGTGTGTGACGGGGCCTTAACGTCAACGCGTTTCAAGCAACAGTGTGCTCTTAATCATGACAAAAGCGCACACTGTTACTTGAAACGTGTCGATTTTAGTTATGTCTTGAGATTGCATGAAGTTTTCATTGAATTTTTTCATTAAAGTAGTTTTTTAATCTACTGTGGATGCTGAATTAGTTGCTCTAATCCTTCCTGTGGTTCTCCTGGCAGCTGGCCCAGGTTACCCAAGCACCGTACTTCATCTTACATCCTCCGGTGAACGGTGTTCCTTAACCGTTTGTTCCTACTCATTGTGGAAACTTACTAAAAGTCATATTGGGAACATTTTAGATGAACACTCCGAGTAACATTGTGGTATGTCTAATGCTAGACCATAGGGGCAAAGCAAGTGTTCCTTCAAGAATAGTTCCACCATTGAACCACACTCTTCTATAAACATTGGAAAACCAGTTTTATAACACAATTCCTGTGGGCACAAATCAAACTTGTTAATTTTATTGCAGGCTGTAGACTGTGGTTCATTTTCCGGCACACTGCTATAAAATGTATCTGGCAACGTGAGCCAGACATATTTGCTAGCACAAGATTATTTGTAATACACTTGTATAGTTATCATGGTAAATATATTGCCTTTTGGCTCATTCGTGGTTAATTAGTTTTGCAAAATCGGAATAAAATAATAGACTCCCTGAAACTAATCATGCAGAGCTCTTCTATAAGGTCCTACAACCTATTCTGCTTCATTAAGACAAATGTTGAGCGGTTCATATCGTTTCTAGGCTTTATTATCAATACACACCACACCTTACTTATCCACATATTCATTATTTTTTTTTTCAAAAAATTTCCTTCATTTTCTTTTCCATTGACATTTTCTTACAGAAGGAGCTTAGAGACATCGTTTTCTTTTTCATCCAAGGTGGTGAATTGCGACAGGAAAGGCAAAAACCACATACGCAATAAGAATTCTTTGTGCAGCCAGAGTGAAAGCAGAAAATAAGCATATTTATGTGTGCCGAGCCTAGCAATCTGCATATTCACAGGGAAGGCGCGAAGGGGAGGGGGAGCGTGGCTGCGGTATATGAGAGAGACGTCGGGGGGCTGGCATTATTCATGAGATGAGAATTGTGACAGATTAGCATATTCAGTAATGGAAGAGACAGAAATAAGGTTTGTGAGGTGTGAGGAAGACATTGGGAAGTATAAATGGTGAAGAATGTGGCTCCAGCCCAAATAAAGCAATAAAGCATATAAACACCTATAATTCCCAATTTTGCTAGGAAGCCCCATGGTTGCTTACATTATCCCTCTTTCACAACATCACTTTATGTATTTTTCCTGTTTTATGTTGATGTTGTGGGATATATTTTATTTATGTGTATTATGACATTGCAATTTTATGTGCACTCTTGCTATATTAGCATCACTTTGAGTATTATTCCTGTTGTATATCACTGTGTGCATGTTTCCTGTGATGTAACCTCATTGAGCTAATTACCTCTACTACGTATGAGATTATAATACATACAAATCAATCTATGCTGTGACATCACTGGGAACACTATTTTTGTATTGTGCGTGTGTCGCCCCTAAGGCTTCAGTTGCCAGAGAGGTACGGTACTTCATCCAGAAGTGTGGTATTCCATCCTAGGTACAGAGGAGGTCATCCCCCGGTACGCACACAAAACACGAACAACACCTCAGTTTGCAGCTCTCCACCGGGTCAGGGTTAGAGCTTGATTCCATTAATGCTATGTACAGCCACCACACTACTGGTGATGGTTCCTCCCTCCCCCTAATCCGGCAGGGCCTGGGGGTGGGGTTTAGTGAGATGGGGAGATGGTAGTGACAGGCAGTTAGTAGGAGAAGTGGAGGAGTGAAGACCTGTGGCCTGGAGCTGGTGCAGCTTGGCCTGGGCACAAGACAGAAGGGGTTCTAGAGACCACGAGAAGTGGTGAAGTGCTCCATACTCCCATGGCTTCATTCCACATACAACCTTGGCGTGGAACGACTTGGCCGCAAATCGGGGACTGGTCCCTAGGAGAAGAACCTACGTACTCCGCTAGTAAAACCAGAGGCTGAGGACCATTTAGTACCAAAGCCAACTCCACACACGAATCCGCTGCAAGGTGACCACATAGGGCCAAGGGATAGAGCTTCAAGCCACCCTGACAGTGCCCATGGACACCGGCTCAGGGCACTGTGTGCATAGGCGCGGGACAGGCATGAGAGAAGTCAGTGTAGGAAGACAACCAGAGAAGGAACACTAGAAGGGTGCACTGGTCTTGACCTCTGAACTATCCGGAATCGGCTGGAGCCCATCACAGTGAAGCCCTAGCACTCCGAAGGCAGTCACTGACATATCGTGTTACCTTGGAACCTGCTGCAGTGAGTAAAAACCTTGAGACTGCACCCCTGTGTACCTCCGTTATTCACCTGTGCCCTGCACCCCTGCCATCGCCTACTACTACTCCCAGCCGCCCTGGAGCCCAGCTCTGCCTGTGGAGAGCTATACCAACCAAGTTGAGTCACCATCTGCCCCAGAGGCCCCCATCCCGCAGTGGCGGCACCTAACTTGACGCATACCACAGGTGGCTTCACGAATAAACTGTCATCATCCCCTTCCTAATTTTTAAATGACATTTCCAGGGTTATGGACCTGGGCCTCGCCACTGCAGTGTCCAGGAGCAGAAATTTAGCCCGGTAACGAGTCACCCCAGGCCCCGATGCAGGCATGTCATGTGACGCCCCTGGACTATCAGGTTGTCACAGGGTGTTGTGCAATCTGCCATCCTGTGCAATATCCATCCCCTTCTTGGTTATGGGTCCCCAACTATATGGTGTTGCCTACATCAGCTGATTAAAATCCTAGGTACACTCTGCACCACACCCACCAGACACACCAGTGGATGGCCTGAGTGGAATAGGGTCGCCCACTTGGGGGTTGGTTAGGGGAGGTCAGGAGTGTCAGGAAAAAGAGAGAAGTAGTTTGGAAGTGAAGGAGAGAGGAGGTCAGGAGCAGGGCTCCTAGGAAGCCATCTAGGTAGCAGACGGTGGTCTGGGCCTAGAGGAGCTGGACCCCCGGTCGCAGGGGATCGTGACAAGGGGCACGGAACTGTCGAGAAGGACAGCCGGCGGCCTTGTACAATCACCGGGCTAGGACCAGGGCATGACGGGGTACGTGGACCCTAGGTCAGGGAGTAGCTTCAGGCAACCTGACAATTTACCCGACAAGAATGGAGCCTTCAAGATCCGCTCTCCACCCACTCCAAAATTGGGGTACTAGCGCAACGAGGGGGATATGACTTTCCACCAAAACAGTCCAGGAAATCCCAAACGTGAACCCTGAAAGCAAGCTCCCACACTTAGCCATAGTGGGGAGCGGGACCCGGCAAGTTCCATACTACCGGGACCAACAGAGAAGTAAACTTAGTGCCAGGAGGCAGGTCATGGATCACCAGGCAGCATTATTGGGAATGGGACCCGAACTAAGCTCTCCTCAGGGGCAGCGGTATCCAGAACTTTGGTTTATCCAGTTGTCGGTGTCAGCTTTATGGACTGATGGAGTACGCAAGTGACCCCTTTGCTCCCCACGGCACTCCCCGAACACCATCACCGAGTCCTGGGGCATTCCCCCTACCCGTGGAGGGTTCCAACACCTGGGTGCCCCATTCCATCACCCCAGGGTACTCCCAACTGCAGCGGTGGTACTCCACATTACCACATACCACGAGTGGCGTCACGAATTCTATAACACAATCCCCTGTAAATACCCCCTTCATTTGACTGGCCGCATGACCCCTGGGTCCGGACACCCCTCGAGTCACCGTAGATCCGGATCTGAGCAGCACGGCTGCTGACACGGGGGCGGCACAGTCATGCGCATTATTGATGTACTGGGACATCACTTTGTACTTATTCCCATAGTGTTACATCACTGTGCACATAATACCTGTGAAGTAACCTCATCGAGCTAATTATCTCTACTATGGTATGACATTATGATACATAGAAATCAGTCTATGCTGTGACATCACTAGGAACACTATTTCTGTATTGTGCCCATTATTGATGTACTGTGACATCTCTTTGTACTTATTCCCAAAGTGTTACATCACTGTGTACATGATTCCTGTGATGTAACCTCATCGAGCGATTTATCTCTACTACGGTATGACATTATGATACATAGAAATCAATCTATGCTGTGACATCACTGGGTTGACTATTTCTGTATTGTGCCCATTACTGATGTACTTATTCTCATAGTGTTACATCACTGTGTGCATGATTCCTGTAACCTCATTGAGATAATTATCAATTCATCCCTTTTATCACTGCTATTAATGCAGTGACTTTAATAGACAATAATAGCAATGTAGTCCTATGAGGGAGAAAGCGTGCAACGGGTTTTATCTGAGAAAAAAGGGGTGGAGGATGAAATAGGCAGATCCACAGACTCAGAAAACTGACGAGTAGGAAAGAAGGTCGTTCAGTGGTTGCCAGTCAGAGATGATGCTATATCATATACATTATATATATATTTATGCTATATGCTATATTTTATACAATATATATATATATATATATATATATATATATATATACATACACATTATGCCAAAAAATGTAGTTTATTAATTTCCACGCATTTCACAGCTGCCTCGCTTCTTCATCGGGAAAAAAACACCACCACAATACCTATAGCTAAATTAATAAACCATGTTTTTTAAAATAACGCATAACATGATTGCTGATCAGCAGCCCAGAACAACCACTAACCGTCATTCTTTCCCAATATTAGCCATATGACATTCCTGCCTAGCGGATGCACTAAAACAGTACACAAATACTAAGTCTCCTACCTGATTTCTGCATTCACAACTTCTTGACCAAGACTCTGATCTGATCTGCTGAATCCATTTATTTTTTGCTAAAAGAGAGAGAATATGGGGTTAAACGTCACTAAACAAATAGCAATTTTAGTACTAACTGAATGTTGTAAATAGTTTGTAAAGAAAATGAGAAATGTATGGAAAGCAGCTGGTCCCTGGATGGTCAGTCAGTCTGCTTCTGCCGGGGTAGTACTTGATATATCAGGTGCCTCTTGCATATTTGGTATGCAAAATTTGAAGTAACAGAATTAATTCTGGAAACAATCTTCCATTTGTTAGTCCTCACTCATGCTTAGATTATCATAGTCTAAAATACTCTTTTTTTTTGTTCTGTGCTTTGTTCCATTTATTGTCTATGTAGTATCATAATGTGATGTGTGATAAGACTCTCTTTGAGAATACAATACTTATTTATATACAGTATAATTCCTTACAATACATAGGTTCCAATATAAGACAAAAAAACCTCATATATGAAATTTGTCAAAAAACAATAAATGTCGTTGTTGCCCATAGCAACCAATCAAAGCACAGTTTTCCCCTCCCTCAGTCCCAATTTTTGTAACCCGCCAATGTAAAGCATGTAAAACAGTGAGCTATGAGCTGATATTATCTGGCTAGGAAGGTCCATGATGATTGGGCCCTTCCAAGTGTAAAAATAGCCAACAGCCACCCCAGAAGTGGCGCATCATTCGATGTGCCAATTGTGGTGTTTCGCCTCAGCTTTTCCCAATTTCCCAGGTGTCGTGGCAATCCTGGTAATAATTTTGGGGGTTGATGTCAGCTGTGTAATTTCAGCTGGCATCAAGCCCAGGAGTTAGTAATAGAAAGACATCTATCAGACACCACAATTACTAACCCAGGAAGTAAAAACAAAAACACACACAAAAATACTTTACTAAATAAACACTCCCCCCACACTTTCCCTAGTTTACTGAAATAAAATAAAATAAAAAAATTACAATGTAGTCCAAGGAATTTGATGCAGTCCACAAATGGAAACCTGAAAACATAACCACAAAGAAATAAAAACAAGACACTGTCTCTAGTTCACCAATGTATTAGAAAACAAAGTTCCCTCTCAGGTCCTCCATAATCCAAAGCGTAGAGTGAGCCGGAACGTCTGAAGAGCTGTGACCTTACTAGCGTCACTATTCTGCAGAAGCGCTGGGTCTCGCGAGCAGTGACGTCAGTCTTCAGTTCTTCCTGCTCACTCTATGCTCTGGATTAAGGCAGACCAGCGTGGGAACTTTGCTTTCTAATATGTTGGTGAACAAGGGACAATGTCTTGTTCTTATTTCTCTGTTGTGTTTAGGTGTTTCAGGTTTCCATTTGTGGACTACATCGAATTCCTTTGACTACCTTGCATGGAAACTTTTTTTTTTTTTTAGAAAATGGTGAACCAGGAAAAGTATGCAGAGTGTGTTTTTAAATAAAATATTTGTATTTTTTTTATTTTTTTTTTAATTACTGCGGTAGTAATGGGGGTGTCTGATAGACACTTCCCCATTACTATCACCACGGCTTGATATAAGCTATATTTTTGGGCAATTCACAACCCTAAAAACCATTATACTGATTGCCACCACACCAGAGCAATTGGTAAGAGCTGAGTCAAACCAGATTTGAGCATGTGATGTGATGTGCCACTTCCAGAGTGGCTACATGCTGGTATTTTAGGCTGGGAAGGGCCCAATAACTATGGACCTTCCAAGCTTGATAATATCAGCTCACAGCTGTATGCTTTGCTGAGTATCAAAAATGGGGGGATCCTACATTTTTTTCTTTTATTTAAAAATAATTCTTTGCTCATTCAAAAATAAAAACACAAAAACAAAAAACATATTTGGTATCATCGTGTCCATAAAAATCCAATCTATCAAAATATAAAGTTATTTCAATTGTATGTTAAACACCCCCCCAAGCAAAGACCAGAATTTCTTCTTTTTAAAAGCTGCACATACCTAAATATAATACAATAAAAAGCACTGCAAATCTTGTATGTACCCCTAAAAACTATCAACACATCTACACCTTGCAAAAAAAGCCCTCACCCAGCTCAAAGAATAGAAAAATAAAAAAAGCTCCAGGTCTCAGACAATGGCAACCCAATGATTGTTTTTTTTAAGGTCCTGAATATTTTTAACAACTAAAATGTAAAAGAAACTTTAAAGATTTGGTATCATCGTAGGTTATTTTTACTTAACAATGAACGCTATCAAAACAAAACAAAACACAAAAAAAATCAATGGTAGAATTAATATTTTTTCACTATACACTGTGTGCCGAATTATTAGGCAAAGGAGTATTTTGATCACATGATAATTTTAATACATGTTGTCCTACTCCAAGCTGTATAGGCTTGAGAGCCAACTACCAATTAAGTAAATCAGGTGATGTGCATCTCTGTAATGAGGAGCGGTGTGGTGTAATGATATCAACACCCTATATAAGGTGTGCTTAACTATTAGGCAACTTCCTTTCCTTTGGCAAAATGGGTCAGAAGAGAGATTTGACAGGCTCTGAAAAATCCAAAATTGTGAGATGTCTTGCAGAGGGATGCAACAGTCTTGAAATTGCCAAATGTTTGAAGCGTGAGCACCGAACAATCAAGCGTTTCATGGCAAATAGCCAACAGAGTGGCAATAAGCGTGTTGGGCAAAAAAGGCGCAAAATAACTGCCCATGAACTGAGGAAAATCAAGCATCAAGATGCCATTTGCCACCAGTTTGGCCATATTTCAGAGCTGCAACGTTACTGGCGTAGCAAAAAGCACAAGGTGTGCCACACTCAGGGACATTGCCAAGGTAAGGAAGGCTGAAAAACAACCACCTTTGAACAAGAAACATAAGATAAAACGTCAAGACTGGGCCAAGAAATATCTTAAGACTGATTTTTCAAAGGTTTTATGGACTGATAAACTGAGAGTGACTCTTGATGGGCCAGATGGATGGGCCAGATGCTGGATCAGTAAAGGGCAGAGAGCTCCAATCCGCCTCAGACGCCAGCAAGGTGGAGGTGGGGTACTGGTATGGGCTGGTATCATCAAAGATGAACTTGTGGGGCCTTTTCAGGTTGAGGATGGAGTGAAGCTCAACTCACAGACCTACTGCCAGTTTCTGGAAGACAGCTTCTTCAAGCAGTGGTACAAGAAGAAGTCGGTATCGCTCAAGAAAAACATAATTTTCATGCAGGACAATGCTCCATCACATGCATCTGTGTCGCCCCAGGGATATCGCTTCAGCTTCAGGGACGCCACAGAGTCTTCTTCTGTATATCGCAACAGGTATGTCGGTTTTGTATATATGTGTCGTGACGCCACTCACGGTTTGCGGTCAGGGATATGGGTGACCGCCACTGCAGGTTTAATGAGCGTCTGGGGCTGATGGAGTCTGCAGTTGGATGGTGTGGCCTCCCGTGAGTGAGGCAGGCCCCTGGGTCTTAGGTGTGTAGAACAACAGATCCCAGAATATCTCAGGCAGAGTCCAAAAGTCTTTCAACTGCTTTTTTACTCACTTCAGTTGTTGTTGTGCGGTAACCCGGGCGATGCTTCAATAAACCAGGTGAGAACCAGGAGCTCCTCCAGGCCGGTTTGAGGGTAACCATTAACTCGCCTAACACTCTTTGTTTTCGGATAACCCCTGACTTGAAGTACCGTGGGGTCTATCCAGGGAAGTTGCTACTGCCTTTTCTCCCCTTTTTGGATCGTTTGCTGGCAGCGTGGACTAGGTGAGATGGCTTCTGGCTCTGTCTCCTTATGGGTCCCTGCATTGCTGCTGAGGCTCGGACTCTGTGGGGTTGGTGAGGTATTTGTAGTACCCTCACCAGCAGGTTTAGCAGATAGTTAAACTTGAGTCTACTCTAGGGACCTGTTCCCCGTTCGTGCCTAGTCACCAGGAGTCCCCGTACTCAACTGACTCTCTCTCTCTGTCTTTCTGACTGACTGGTAACCGTTCTCCCCCGCTAACGGCTATTTCACGTGCTGGGTTTGACTAGTGTGAGCGCGCGTCTGCATCTCCTAGCAACCGCAGCTCACCTCTACCAGACTGGCTCGCTCCACCGCTTTCCTGACAGCCTCTGCATCTTAGCTCCCAGGCCCTCCACTACACCTCTTGACAAGAATTGAAGGCCAGACCCCTCTAGGGACTGCCCAAGGGTCCCATCTAAAGGTGTGGGAGACCTGGTTGCTATGTGTCTGTACATACACACCTCATTCTGGCCTTTAGGATTACCTGAAAGTACTGTCCCAGCATGGGTGCAGTACTCAGTTGTGCCTGACCAGGTCAGGGGCGCCACACATCCAACTACTCCACAGTGTGGCTGGCTAGTAAAGGTCTAAATGATGAAAAAATAATGACATGGCCCCCTTGTTCACCTGATCTGAACCCCATAGAGAACCTGTGGTCCCTCATATAATGTGAGATATACAGGGAGGGAAAACAGTACACCTCTCGGAACAGTGGGAGGCTGTGGTGGCTGCTGCATGCAATGTTGATCATAAACAGATCAAGCAACTGACAGAATCTATGGATGGTAGGCTGTTGACTGTCATCATAAAGAAAGGTGGTTATATTGGTCACAAATTTTTTGGGGTTTTGTTTTTGCATATCAGAAATGTTTATTTCTAAATTGTTTGCAGTTATATTGGTTTACCTGGTGAAAATAAACAAGTGAGATGGGAATATATTTGGTTTTTATTATGTTGCCTAATAATTCTGCACAGTAATAGTTACCTGCACAAATAGATATCCTCCTAAGATAGCCAAATCTAAAAAAAAACCACTCCAACTTCCAAAAATATTAAGCTTTGATATTTATGAGTCTTTTGGTTTGATTGAGAAAATAGATGTTGTTCAATCATAAAAAAATCCGCTAAAATACAACTTGCCTAATAATTCTGCACACAGTGTATTACCTAGCTTAGGCCTCTGTCACACTCACATGCCTCCGGTACGTGTGTGCCTTTTTTTTCACGTACCAGAGACACGGGCCCACGTGGTCCTATGTATTGTTATTGTTTTGGACACACGTAAGTATATAGGAACGGAAAGTCTGTACTTATATGTGTCCGTTTTTGAAAACTGCTGACATGTCCGTGTTGCTCCGGCAGCACGGGTGTCACACGGCCCACACCCGTACCACACGGATGTAGTGTGGATGCGGGCCCGTGTGACACGCGCCGGAGAAAGACACGTGTCAGTGTAAAAATAATAAAAACACATACTCACCTCCACTATACCTGCAGTCTCTGCCGCGGCTGTCCCCTGCATCCGTCTCCCAGTGAATTTGAACAACGCTTCTCCTTCACTGGGGGCCGGACGCAGCGTCAGCGGGGCTTGGCTTTGGCCAGACGCTGTCATTCAGCACCACAGACAGCTCTGGATGATGCAGGTAGGCGGGACTTTCCGTTCTCCGTGTGTTATTACGTTTAACACACGGAGAACACGTACATGCCACAAAAACGGCACACGGGGAACAAACCACCCCTTTAACACGTACGTGGCAAAAACGTTACGTTTTGTCATGTAAGTGTGGCAGAGGCCTAAGAATGTTTTCCCGCTTTTTTAGTACATTATTTGGTAAAATGAATGGTGTTATTAAAAACTACAACTCATCTTACAACAAAAAGCCCTCCTATGGCTATATCGCTAGAAATATATAAGTTCTGGCTCTGGGAACAAGGGGAGGAAAAACCAAAAATACAAAGAAAACCCATGAAATATCCCGGTCCTGAAAGAATAAAATCTTCTCTGTGATTGGCTACTATGGGCAACTAATAATTTTGGATCATTTTTATACATTTGCTCCAAGTGCTTTATTGAAAAAATGGAGGATCACAGATTAGTAGGAATATGGTGAAATATTTCCAGAATTTCTGAATCTCATCAAACCCAATGATAAAAATAAATAGTTTTTCACTATGAGGTGCAATGCTTGTAATATTGATATATTATTGTTTTTCACATTTTAATCAGTGTCCCCCTCAGCCCTCTCACACAGCGGCAATGCCTGATCTGTTTACGGGTGGCCATAGCTAACGGGATTACCAGACTGTGCCTAATTCCTCCTTTTGCAGAGGTGCAGTAACCAAGGTGAGTAATCTGCTCCATCACAGTTCTTCCATGCCCTTTGTGTGACTGCCACCCACAGGCCTGGTATTAACTCCTTCTTTGCTTAAAAAAAAGATTGCAGTGTCCTTACCTTTACCAAGAATTTAAACAAACAAAAAAAGTACTGAAAAAAATAAGTATAAACTTCATTGTTTAAGTAATTAACAACACATACAGTACAAACAGGATAAGAAAAAATAAAAATATAAATAAATAAAACATTCTACCCACATATTCTATAAACCATAAAAACTGCTGGGTAGAGGCTGGTAGTAATATTAGTGCAGTTAAAGAGGTTGGCTACTACTTCAACATTGATGGCCTATCCATAGGATAGGTCATCTATGTCTGATCAGCTGGGGTCTAATAACTCACACCCCCGATGATCAGGTACCGTCAGTGTCGGCGGTGACAGTAGAAAATGCTCAGTTCTGGAGATGCTCCATCTTCTGGTACTGCACATGGGCCTCCTATTGATTTGAATAGGAGGCGGATGTGCAGTACCTGGCCACTATCAGAAGACGGAGCAGCTCCAGAACTGAGCACTTGACCAGAGTCACACTTGCGAGTGACTCGTATTTCGTCGCATCATCTGGAACTGCCGCACACTTTCCGGATAGGAGCGGGTTGACTGCATGTGTTTTTATGCAGCTGAGATCCTTGTGTCTGGAGAGTCTGCAGCCGTGCCAGGTGATGGGATGTGAGACTCGTGAGAGTCATGCACAAGTCACTGGCAAGTGTGACTCCAGTCTGTTTGTTCATCTACTGCCGGCAGCGGCAGCAAGAACAGCTGATCGTCAAGATTGCAGGTTGTCGGACCCTGGCCAATCAGACATTGATAACCAATCCTAAGGATAGGCCATCAATGTTAAAGTAGTGGTAAACCTCTTTAAATTCTAGGCTTTCAAAGCCATACAAATGTTCTGACCACAAGAGGGTACTTAGGGATTGCGCATTACTGGCCACCTGAGTTTGTACACAAGCCAGAGATATTGGTCTTTCCACCACTGGCCACAACTCCTTGGATGCCCCACATGCTATTGGAAGAACAATGTACAGCAAATACAAAACCACAGCTATATTAAATTAAAAAATGAGGTTGAATAAGTGCTGCATGCACAGCACACTGTTTGGACCTCTGCTCGTGGCGGCTCAATCAGTAAACCACACTCTTCTCGAGATCTACAGTTGCTTTTTTTTTTATGTGCTGCTTTCTTAACACAACCTCATTGTTAAGACTGGAAGGGGAATGGAGGGGCTCACAGGCGGCAAAGATCTTACTACTAATTGAAATTACCATACTGTTCATTTTATTCTTAGTTCATGCAAGGTAAGCTCGGAGAGTTATTAGTGAGAAAAAATCAGCCACACTACGGGATAAAGCGTGTTTTATGGATAGTACTATGGGAAAAAATTATAAAACAGTCTAACCTGTCAGGGAAAAAGTAATTACTCTAAGAGTACGCTAAGGGTGGTAATATATCGCTCAATAATTGAGTTGGGTAGCCCAATATAAGCCATTATTTATATATTAGTGTAGGGAAAGTAATTGTCACCAACTCATGGAAGGTTATTCTATTTTTCGGTGAGCAGTAATATCATATAGGTGGTGGTCGGCACGTAAGCCTTAACCTTTTGTGAGTGGTACAATCTACAATTATACAGTGTTGATCCAGAAAAAGGAAAAAAATATTAGATGGTATCTAATTGTCTTGTAAAGCGCTGGTTTCTCACATCCGTAATATGTGTAAAGCCTGGACCGACCGTGGGACTCCTCGTCTGAAATGTCTGCTGATTAACCTCTTCTGCTTGCCTTTCTGCACCTATAGCAGTTGAACATTATTTTTTTCAAGCTGTGTAACGGCATTTTTTTCCTATTTTCTATACCATTTCGGGTTATATCTCATTTATTCTTTAGCTTTTATTAGTCGCTTTTTTTTTTTTAGTGAGGAGCAAAAAAGAGCAGCAATTCCACTATTTGTTTTTGCTTTTTGTCCCCAGCTTTTTACAATGCAGTAAAAAGTAACAAATTAGCTTTAGCTTCAGCTCAATATGATAATACCAAATTGGTTATAAGTCATCATTTTACATTTTAGTACTTTTGTCTGTAAAAAACCTCAAAATATTTTCTATTTAGAAATGTATTAATATGAGGGCTTGACTTTGGTGGGACTGGTTATAGTGTATATTGGTACTGGTTAGGTATACAGTTAGGTCCAGAAATATTTGGACAGTGACACAATTTTCGCGAGTTGGGCTCTGCATGCCACCACATTGGATTTGAAATGAAACCTCTACAACAGAATTCAAGTGCAGATTGTAACGTTTAATTTGAAGGTTTGAACAAAAATATCTGATAGAAATTGTAGGAATTGTACACATTTCTTTACAAACACTCCACATTTTAGGAGGTCAAAAGTAATTGGACAATTAAACCAAACCCAAACAAAATATTTTTATTTTCAATATTTTGTTGCGAATCCTTTGGAGGCAATCACTGCCTTAAGTCTGGAACCCATGGACATCACCAAACGCTAGTGAGACGGTACCCTTAGCCATGTAGTAGAGCTTAGAGATCTGTCCCCGCCCACACCAGGCTCCGTATAGAGATTATACATTGACAGTGAGTTGTAAATCAGAGGAGGGGGCGTACCGGACAACATGGTGCGAACCAGCTAGCCACATGATAAGGCTCCAGCTGCTAAAACAAACATAGCAAATAAACGAAAGGTCAGAAAGTGACAACACAGGCATGCCTGAATATTCTGTCTTAACCTTTACAGCATGCTGGCTTCAGCTTATATAGCAAAAACCTGCTGACAGATTCCCTTTAAGGATACACAGGCACAAGTTTTAGGACTCCGATTCATCAAGACCAGCATTGCGCACATCGATATTGATGAGGTTGTACTGTGGCCAGGAGCGTTTTCCACGCCCCTCCATGGCTAAGTGTGTGTGCTGTTGCTTTTACCTTAAGCGGGCTTTACACACTGCGATATCAGTCCCGATATCGCTAGTGTGGGTACCCGCCCCCATCTGTTGTGCGACACGGGCAAATCGCTGCCTGTGCCGCACAACATCGCCCAGACCCGTCACACGTACTTACCTGCCCGGCAATGTCGCTGTGACCGGCGAACCGCCTCCTTTCTAAGGGGGCGGTCCGTGCGGCGCCACAGCGACGTCACTGAGCGGCCGCCCAATAGAAGCATAAAATAGAAGCGGAGGGGCGGAGATGAGCGGGACGTAACATCCCGCCCACCTCCTTCCTTCCGCATTGCGGCTGGGAGGCAGGTAAGGAGAGCTTCCTCGTTCCTGCAGTGTCACACGGAGCGATGTGTGCTGCCGCAGGAACGAGGAACAACCTCATTACTGCTGCAGTAACGATTTTTGAGAATGGACCCCCATGTCACCGATGAGCGATTTTGCACGTTTTTGCAACGATGCAAAATCGCTCATAGGTGTCACACGCAACGGCATCGCTAATGCGGCCGGATGTGCGTCACCAATTCCGTGACCCCAACGAGTTCGCATTAGCGATGTCGTAGCGTGTAAAGCCCCCTTTAGAGATATGCCTCTGCAGACCGCATGATGCAATTGTACTTGGTAGTCCAGGACCAAATTATATAGAGATTGGGGAATACCAGCATCCAAAAATGAACTTTTCTTTACTGAACTGTTGAATTATGAGGCCCCCACTGGCTGAGGTACAACTCCACCTCAACACCTTCAAAGTCCATTCAATGAGGGTCATAGACTCCTGGCTGTAATGCACTCTCAGCACCCCATAGGGGAATTTGTGTTCCCAAATGTTGACCATTTAGCTTTCTCTACAATAAAGACGATCATTTGCTAAAATCCTGTTTACTCAATTTCTTCCATTCAAGTCATCTTAAAAGTGTTGTGTGCGCCTCTGTACGTCTCGCCACAAATCTTACTCCAGTGACAATGGAATAAGTTTTGTGGCAAAGGGTATAAAAATTAGACCAGTATGCTTTGCCACGCTCTGTTCTGACCCAGCTCTACCCACTTTGGCTCTGCCACTTCTGTGAATCTAATTTTCGGAATCTAATTTTTATTTTCATATGTCATTATATGTAGCATATCCATGTGCTTTTTTGTACTGAAAAGGCCATACTCATTTCCAGAAGTCAACTGTAATGTACAACCACAAAATGTCCTCAAAACACATAGCTATTTTCAGGGATTTAGAACACCAATTTTACTCTATACTACCTGGCATGTCTACTAGTATGGAAAAGTTATCTGCAGGGAGCGTCTTTGTTCTTGTCTTTTTAATAATAAGAAATGACACAGGAAAAAAGTATTGAACATGCTTACTGAAATTTATTTAACACTCCATACAAAAGCATTTATTGGTGATGACAACTTCAAGACGCCTCCTGTATGCAGAAACTAGTCGCATGCATTGCTCAGGTGTGATTTTGGCTCATTCTTCCACACAAACACTCTTCAAATCCAGAAGATTCCATTGGCTTCTTCTATGAACTCTGAGCTTTAGTTCTTTTCATAAATATTCTATTGGAGTCAGGTCATGTGATCGGCTCAGCTATTCCAGAAGCTTTCTTTCTCTGAAACTAATTAAGAGTTTCCTTGACTGTGTTTAGGATCATTGTCTTGCTGACGTCCACCCATGTTTCATCTTCATTATGCTGATAGATGGCAGCAGATTTTTTATCCAGAATATCTTGGTACATTTGTCCAGTCATCCTTCCTTTAGTTACATGAAGGTATATAGTGCCGTATGCTGAAAAACATCCCCACACCATGATGTCCCCACCTCCAAACTTCACTGTTTGTATGTTTTTTTTGGGTGATACCCAATGTCTTTTGGCCTCTAAACATCGAGTGTATTTTTCAATTTTGGTCTCTCACAATATTTCCGAAGTTTGTCTAAATGTTGTTTAAAAAACTTTAAAAGCGCTTGAACATGCCTTTTTCAGCAATGGAGTCTTCCTGTTGCGCATGCATACAAACCATAGAGGTTGAGTGCATACTAATTGTTTTCTTTAAACCAGTTATACCTGCTGATTCCAGGTCTTTCTCTAGCTCTGCATAGGGGGTCCATGGTTCTTATTATGTTCTTTTTACTTCAAGATTATAGCCACAACTCAGCTCACTGGAACCTTTAACAGTTTAGAAATTATTCTGTAACCAATGTCATCATTATTTTACAATAATAAGTTTGCAAAGGTCTTGAGACCACTCACTGGTTTTACCCATCATTAGATGTTTCTTGTATGGTACCTTGGTAATGAGAAACCTTTTTATAGGTTATCAGTTAGCAAGATTACTTTCTAATTACTGATAGATATCAGCTGGTGTCATGACTTTCCATGGCTTATTGCACCTCTCTTTCTTCATGTGTTCAATATGTATTCCATGTGTTATTTCTCATTATTACACATCACTAAATCTATGGAGATCTATGGTTGGATGTTTTTTTTTTACATGTGCTGACTGGATAGGTTGTTGCCGACCAACATCTGGTGAGAAAGTCTTGTCGCTTGCACCTCTAGAAATATATTTACTTAGAAAATTGGTGACATGTTCAATATTTACTTCACCAGCTGTATATATATACACATATATATGTATGAGGTCCAGAAAAAAAGTATTTGTATCCGCTCACCTGATATTGCAGGAGACCACTGCATGCAAGACTTGTGCAAGGAAGGAAAGGAACTGGCAATCTTGTACAGAGGAAATCCAGGAATTCCAGCAACAGAGTCGAGGAGAATATATTAAAACTTGTAATTTATTTGAACATATTAAAAGTCCAGACAAGATTCAGAGCAAGGAACGAGAGGACGCATTTCGAACTGAGTAGTTCTTAGTCTGTCTCTGACAATTCAATGAAATGGACTGATTAAAATAAGCTGAGAACCGGACATGGATACAGCTGGGCAGAGAGAGAAAGAGGGCAGGAAAGAGAGGAGAGTAATAAAAAAAAAAAAAAAAAGAAAGAGAAAGACAAAGTTGATACAAGAGCAATTTTAGGACATGCATGAAGGCCAATAATTCAGACAAAACATTTTTTAGTATATCAAAAACAAGTCACTCCTGAGATTCATGCCAAGATGGGATCTAGTGCCCATTAAAAAAATCCATTTTGTCTCCCTCCGTAATAATAGTTCCTTCAAATTGCCCCCTCTTTTGGGTAATCTAACCTTTTCCAGAACAACAACCTGCAAAGTATCTGACTCGCCCACCCCAGGGCTATGGGACACCCGGTGCCGGGCCGGACTAGTCCGGTGGTAGTCAGTGGTGGCTGGGCCCGGCTCCGTGGCCCTGGTGGGTGTCAGTAGAATATGTGGCTGATGACTTTAAGTTTGTGTTTGTGACGCCACCTGTGGTATGCGGCTATTAAGCCGCCGCTGCTGTGTAAGGCCTCCGGGGTGAAGTGGCAGCAATGGTGGTACTGCTCCCCACAGGTGGAGCGGTGCCCCGGGACACAGTTGGTGCTTGTGGAAGTCTATGGTGTTGTGTGACTAACACGGTGCAGGGCCGACAAGCAATGAAAGAAACAGGCACAAACAGTAGTCTCTTTACCTTCTCCTCTTTTACTCGGCAGAAGTTTAGTCCAGGGAGACCGTCACAGATGGTACAGATGATCCGGCCGGCCTGGAAGTGCCTGGGGTGATCTTTGGCCAGTTGAGTATGAGGCCTACTCCTTAATCTTTCTTTGCTGTTTAGGACACTGCACTTTGGGTTAGCAATTGCCCTCTTGCTGCTGGGACCGGTGGTTCGCCCCTTTTTCTGTGGGGTAGACTGCGCAGGCCCCCTCTGGTGCTTCTCTGCTGGAGTCCACACCGGGCCCTTGGATTGCAGCTATTCCTTCAGGTTGCTTCTGGGCCAGGGGCTTGCAGCTCTCCTGCCCTCCGGATTCGGCTACCAGGGACGGATTTTATACCCTGGCAACCACAGACTCCGATGTCCGAGTCTCCTCTGTGCCTCTCTGCACTTCTTGCTTCACTGGGCCAAGCTCTTCCAGCTCTAGGCCCCAGTTCTACAAGGCAGCACTACTCTCCGTCTGTCCTCTTTCACTCCTTACTCCAGACTAACTACTACTTCCTCCCTCCAGCCAGACTTAAGGAATCCTCCCTGAAATTCCAGGTTCAGAGCTCCCTCTGCTGGCCGGAGGGAGAACTGTGTTGGGTGTTAACTTACTGGCCAATAGATCTCCCAATTACCTCCAGGCTCAGCATTAACCCTTTGGGAGGGCAATGCTGTTGTGGCGACCAGGTCCTGGGGTGCCACACTCCCCCTTAGTTAAATTCAGTACTCCCGGACTGTAGAAACAAACATGACATGTTAGAACATTTCATCCCATTATGGGAGGCGCATTACTTGAACGTTACAAACTTAAACATTACTATAAGAGTCCAGTGTGGCTCCCTGCCGGGTGTCCATTACACTCCATGGGGGACCCGCCGCGATCAAACCCCCAACGTAGGCTCTGGGCGTGCGTCAGAGCATTGATGACCCCACTCTATGCACGCCGGACGGGTTTTTCTTCAGGGGTGTTGAGCACACTGGTGCTAACTATGAACAATTTAGGTGTTGGCCACCCATAGTCCAGTGGCCCAATTGTCCATTTTCACAATCAAAGAAAAAGAAAAACATTTTGTACACAACATTACAGACATTTCGCATAACTATTTACATTCTAATAAGTACTCCTTCTTTTTCCCTTATACAGTTGACTCTCTATACCTTGGAGGGGGTTGTCCCCGAGTGCTGCGTTGAGACCTGCGTAGCTCTGGTGTTTGCCCCTGACTACTTGGTGTGTCTTCTACCTCAGCACTACAGGTAGGCCTAACCCCGATAGGTAAGCGTGATGATGGCCTATGTGGTCTAAGAGTCGCCAAGGGTATGACAGGTTCACCACTGACAGGGGGTTGATCCTCCTGTTCCACTGCTGGCGTGTCATCTCGTGTTGGAGCGGACGGTTCTTTAGGTGGATCCGGAACCTCTTCTGTTTCTGGCTCGACCAACTGCGGAAACGTCAAAACTGGTACCACTATGGCATTGTTTATTCGGGTCCAAGTTTTGGGGAATTTTCCAAGGATTGTTTGGATCATCTCCCCCTCTTTCTCTTGACTTTGGGGACTTCCTTGTACTTCTTCCATTTCTCTTTGGATTCTGCACCGTTCAGGGCACGCTTTCAGGCGGTCTCGAGAGACTGCTTGATAGGTCTTGCCTTCATCCTTGCTTATGAGGCATACCTTACTGTTGTCAAAGTTGGAGGGGATAATGGTGTAGGGCTCGTTTTCCCACTGATCATCCAATTTATGCATCCTCCGCTTCTTCTTGAGGACTTGTTCTCCCGGTGCTAAGGGAGTTGCTGGGGCTGTTTGATTGTAATGCTGCTCTTGTCTCGTTCTTGCTTGAGACAGGGCCCTCTCTACGCATTCCTGGACCTTACGGTACCGCTGCTGCCGCTCTGTATCCCAATCTTCCATTTCCTGAACCGCCTCAGGTGACACAGTCCCCATCTCAAAGTCTACAGGTAACTTGCCAGGTCTGGCTCGCATCAGGTAAGCAGGGCTGCAGTTGGTCGAATTTACCGGGATATGGTTGTACAAGTCTACCAGATCTGGTAACTTTTCTGGCCATTGGTTTCTTTCTTCCAAAGGTAGAGTCTTGAGCATGTCAATAACCACATGGTTCATCTTCTCGCACAATCCATTGGTTTGGGGGTGGTATGGTGTGGTTCTGATTTTCTTACAACCGTACAGGTTACAGAACTCTTGGAACACTTCTGCCTCGAATGCAGGACCCTGATCAGTCAGTACCCTTTCAGGGTAACCGTGAGGTCGACAAAAGTAGGCCTGAAATGCTCTCGCTGCTGTTCTGGCTGTCTGGTCCTTCACGGGCACTACTACCAGGAAACGGGAGTAATGGTCCACAATGGTGAGGGCGTACACATAGCCTGACCGGCTTGGTGTTAACTTCACGTGGTCCAGGGCCACCAACTCCAGGGGCTGCTTCGTGACAATTGGCTGTAGGGGAGACCTTTGGCTGGCATCATCTTTCCGCCTCAGGTTACATGGACCACAGTCTCGGCACCACCTCTCGATCATCTTCCTCATGTGCACCCAGTAGAACCGTTCGCGGAGTAGGGTCTCCAACTTCTTCCACCCGAAGTGTCCTGCGTTATCATGATAAGCTGCTAGGACCATTGGAGCATCCCTCTGTGGGACCACTATCTGCCAGACGAGTTCATTCGTTCGCCAGTTGACATATCTCTTGCAGAGCTTGCCTTGGTATGTGAACAGTCGTCCCCTCTCCTTCCACAGCTGCTGTGCTTCTTCTGGAGCATCTGGGCCAAGATGGGTCTCGGCTTGTGCTAGCTTCTCTTTGACCAATGGCACGGCCGGGTCACCGTTCTGTGTCTCTTCCCAATTATGGTGGAGTAATGGGTTGACCGAGACCTCGTGCTGGCTCGAGCGCTTCACTCCTACAGCATGCTCACACTGGGAAACACCTTGGTGATGGAAAGCCGGTAACTCTATCTCTTCGAGTTCATCCAGGTCTTCTCCAGACTCGGGTAAGTGAGGCATTCTGGACAGCGCATCAGCATTGTTATTCTTCTTGCCAGTCCGATACTTGATGGTAAAGTCAAAGTTAGACAGCCGGGCCATCCATCGCTGTTCCAACGCACCTAACTTGGCTGTTGCCAGGTGTGTCAACGGATTGTTGTCCGTGAAGATGGTGAACTTGGCCGATGCCAGATAGTGCTTGAAGCGTTCAGTCACTGCCCAAACAATAGCGAGGAACTCCAGCTTGAAGGAACTGTAGTTTTCTGGATTCCTTTCTGTGGGCCGAAGCTTCCTACTGGCGTATGCTATCACCCTCTCTCTGCCTCCCTGTACCTGGGACAGAACTGCTCCCAGTCCCACGTTGCTGGCGTCTGTATACAGTACAAACGGTTGGCTGTAGTCAGGGTAGGCCAGAATTTCTTCTCCCGTGAGAGCCCCTTTCAGCCGGACAAAGGATGTTTCTAGTTGGCTGCTCCATTCAAATGGAGGGCTCTGCTTCTTAGCCTGCTTTGGCTGGCCCACCAGGAGATCTTGAAGGGGCGCTGCTATCTTGGTGAAACCATCAATGAACCTTCAGTAGTAGCCCACCAGTCCAAGGAACTGCCGCACCTCCTTCACTGTGGTGGGTCTTGGCCAGTCCTTGATTACAGTGACTTTCTCCGGATCAGGTGCCACACCTTCTGCGCTGACCACATGACCCAGGTACTGTACCTTTGGCTTCAAGAGGTGACATTTGGACGGCTTTATCTTCAGGCCATATTTCGACAAGGACTCAAACACTTCTGCTAAGTGCCTCAGGTGGTCTTCATAAGTCTTGGAGTAGACTATGACGTCATCCAGGTACAACAGCACGGTTTCAAAGTTGTGGTGGCCCAAGCAGCACTCCATCAACCTTTGGAATGTCCCTGGGGCGTTGCAGAGCCCGAATGGCATACAATTGAACTCACAGAGGCCCATTGGTGTCGTGAATGCAGTCTTCTCCTTGTCCGCCTCTGCCACGGGAACCTGCCAATACCCACTGGTGAGATCCAAGGTGGAGAAATAGTTAGCTGACTTTAAGGCTGTTAGTGACTCCTCTATTCTGGGCAGTGGCTAAGCATCTTTATGTGTAATGCGGTTAATTTGCCTGTAATCTACGCACATTCTCATTGTACCATCTTTTTTCTTTACGAGCACTAGTGGAGCTGCCCAGGGGCTACAACTATCTCTGATAACCCCAGCCTCCTTCATTTCTCGTAACATTTCCTTGGCACGCTGATACTGTGCGGGGGGTACAGGGCGGTATCTCTCTTTAATGGGATGATGATCACCCGTGGGGATTTGATGTTTAACCCCTTTCACCTGCCCAAAATCTAGGGGGTGTTTGCTGAAGACCCGCTCATACTCCTGTACCACCCGGTAAACCCCATGCTTTTGGTGCGAGGGGGTGGAGTCGATGCCTACATGTAATTTTTGGCACCAGTCTTCCAGCTGTTCCTTGGAGCCATTGTCTTCCGCCTGGTCGGACGGGATCAAGGGTTCCACTGCTTTAATGGTATTGTTGCTGACAGTGTACAGTTTTGCTACAGTGGCGTACCGGGGCAATTTGGCCTCCTCCTCCCCACAATTCAAGACACGGACGGGCACTCTCCCCTTGCGGACGTCTGCTACCCCTCTGGCTACCAGGACTCCAGGCCTACTGTCTGAATACACTGGTTCTACCAAGGCATGGTAATCCTGACCCTTGAGGCCTATTGCTGCCCGACACCATATCAACATTTCACTTCTTGGGGGTATTGCAATGGGGAGGGGGTCACTTACCCTCACACTGCCAATTTCTCCTCCGGCCAGCTCTACCTGCTGCCTCCTCATCAGGGCTCTGATCTCCCTCTATAGGGCACGCTGCTGCCCGGAGCTGGCAGTTTCAGACGCCTGTTGCAACAAAATTATCACTTCGGCAATACAATTTTCTATCACATTTGTACCAATGGTTAGCAGTGGGTCAGATTCTTTGCGATCAATATCTACAATTATCATCCCCTGACATGGCAATTCTACCCGCCCCACTTTAATGGTTACTTCTTTGTACCCAATTTGAGGTAAGGGCTGACCATTACTGGCCACAATTGTTAAATCATCATCTGGGCCATGGTCAATGTCTGAATCAGCCCAATATCTTTTGTACAGTTTATAGGGGATGGTCGTTACCTGGGACCCCGTATCCAGGAGGGCATTCAAAGGGATCCCATCCAGCACAATAGGAAGGACCGGGCGTCCTCCCACATATTTGCTGTGGCTGGGGGTTGAGCCGGGCTTCCTTACACCTGGGGGTCGGCTCCTGGCCCCAGGCTTGGCCCATTTAAAGGACAGTGTCGTGCAATGTGGCCCGCCTGGCTGCAGCGGCGGCAGATCGGTTGTCCTGTTGAATCATACCGGTCTGTGTCTCTGCCTTGGGTCGGCGGAATCCTCCTCTGTCGCATCCATGGGACGTCATCTGGGCTGGAGGCCAACTCGATTCTTGCAGGCGATGGGGTCACTTGTAGGGACTGCACGGTCTTGGCAAGGGCAGCTACAGTCTTGGTCAGCTCCTGGAACTGCTGTCTGAGCTCTGCAGTGGGATCCTTATCCAGGGACTGCGCCTCAGCCCCTGCAGCGGCTCGTGTTGCAGGCACCACCCCGGGGTACGTGATAGCAAGAGGCCGGAGGGGTACTGGGTCATTCGGTGTAGATTCTCTCAGTACCCGGATGGCCTGGTCCTTAAACTTTGCAAAGTCCAGAGCAGGGTTCTGCAGGACCAGGATACGCAGCTGGGTCCTGTGGGCATCTGACAGGAGCCCCTCTATGAACTGCTCAGTTAAGAGTTTGTCTTCTTCACGTACACTCTCTGGGTCCACCTGTTTAATTGCTCTCAGGGCCTCTTGCAAGTTTAAGGCATAGTCCCTTATGCTATCTGTGGCCCGCTGCTTGCACCCAAAGAATCTCATCTTTATCTCTGCTGCGGTGCGGGTGTCAAAAGTACTCTTTAGCTTGGCCAATATCTGGGTTACTGTCCCTTTATCTGTATCAGGCCAGGACTTTGCTTCACGCTGGGCTGCGCCGGCTAGCTGTCCTATTAATATGCCCACCTTCTGGCTCTCAGTCAGCGGATACACCCGGAATAAGCTGTGCAGACTTTCTCTGAAGTCGCTCAAGGTATGGGACTCCCCGGAGTACTGCGGCAGCCATTCTGCTCCCGGGATGTACGGCATGGTGATCGGCATTACCGGCGCTACAGTGGGGGCTGGGGCGACGGTGACTGGGATTGCTTCGGCCGGTGCTGCGGCGCCTTGGGCGATGGCAGCCACCTGCTCTCCCTCTGAGTCGGACATCTTCCTCCCCCTTAGTGAACCTTACCAGGCTCCGTTCACTTTTCAAATTTCCTTCTGGGTCGCGCAAGGTTAACAGCGCTCTGCTCTGATGGCGCGCTCCCTTCGCGCTCTTTGTCAGGCACGCCCCCCTTCTTCCTGCGCTCGGCGAGGCTAATGGCGGCGGCAGTTTACAACCAGTACACAGTCTTTTAAGCACAATTCCTGCAGGCGCACAGTACCCGGTGGGACCGGGCACGAAATCCTGTTCGTGACGCCAAAATTGACTCGCCCACCCCAGGGCTATGGGACACCCGGTGCTGGGCCGGACTAGTCCGGTGGTAGTCAGTGGTGGCTGGGCCCGGCTCCATGGCCCTGGTGGGTGTCAGTAGAATATGTGGCTGATGACTTTAAGTTTGTGTTCGTGACGCCACCTGTGGTATGCGGCTATTAAGCCGCCGCTGCTGTGTAAGGCCTCAGGGGTGATGAAGTGGCAGCAATGGTGGTACTGCTCCCCACAGGTGGAGCGGTGCCCCGGGACACAGTTAGTGCTTGTGGAAGTCTATGGTGTTGTGTGACTAACACGGTGCAGGGCCGACAAGCAATGAAAGAAACAGGCACAAACAGTAGTCTCTTTACCTTCTCCTCTTTTACTCGGCAGAAGTTTAGTCCAGGGAGACCGTCACAGATGGTACAGATGATCCGGCCGGCCTGGAAGTGCCTGGGGTGATCTTTGGCCAGTTGAGTATGAGGCCTGCTCCTTAATCTTTCTTTGCTGTTTAGGACACTGCACTTTGGGTTAGCAATTGCCCTCTTGCTGCTGGGACCGGTGGTTCGCCCCTTTTTCTGTGGGTTAGACTGCGCAGGCCCCCTCTGGTGCTTCTCTGCTGGAGTCCACACCGGGCCCTTGGATTGCAGCTATTCCTTCAGGTTGCTTCTGGGCCAGGGGCTTGCAGCTCTCCTGCCCTCCGGATTCGGCTACCAGGGATGGATTTTATACCCTGGCAACCACAGACTCCGATGTCCGAGTCTCCTCTGTGCCTCTCTGCACTTCTTGCTTCACTGGGCCAAGCTCTTCCAGCTCTAGGCCCCAGTTCTACAAGGCAGCACTACTCTCCGTCTGTCCTCTTTCACTCCTTACTCCAGACTAACTACTACTTCCTCCCTCCAGCCAGACTTAAGGAATCCTCCCTGAAATTCCAGGTTCAGAGCTCCCTCTGCTGGCTGGAGGGAGAACTGTGTTGGGTGTTAACTTACTGGCCAATAGGTCTCCCAATTAACTCCAGGCTCAGCATTAACCCTTTGGGAGGGCAATGCTGTTGTGGCGACCAGGTCCTGGGGCGCCACATATCTGTATTACCTGCATGTTTTGACAAAAAATGCTGGGAAGCTCCTTACAAATTCATTGTATGACTACCGTCATAAACGTGCTCCGATATCCGCCTTTTCAAAGGACGCGTAGTGCTGCCGATATACTGCACACAGCAGCTAGTGCAGGAGATGGAATAAATAACATGGTCGGTACAACAATTAATCATATCCTTAATCCAAAAGGATTTACCGTTGGTATAAGGAAAAAAAAGTCTTTGTACCCACCATGAATTTACATAAACCGCACAATCTGCACCCGCACCACATGTAGGAAGCCAGGTATGTTGATCATTTTGATTGGTAGTTTTATGAAGTTTTTTATGATCACTAGGGGCTAGTTGACTACCCAAAGTAACATTCCATTTAGGTACAAATTTTATACCTTGATCCAGCACTTTTTGCAAAACATCATCAGATGACAGGATGGGAAGGAATTTCTGAATGATACGTACCACTTGATGGTAATTTCTACTATGCTTAGTAGAAAAGACCACTGAAAATTTTTCTTGAGAATTAGAAGGTGTATGATTTTTCATCTCAAGATATTGAGCTCTATTTTTAAGGCTGACTTTAGATTTAGAACGATCCAAATGAGCTTGGGAATAACCCCTAGTCCTGTCTGGACTTTTAATATGTTCAAATAAATTACAAGTTTTAATATATTCTCCTCTACTCTGTTGCTGGAATTCCTGGATTTCCATATATGTATGAGGGTATTATATGGGTGCACACAAGAATATGTCATAAAAGAATCTAAGAGAAAGCCGGTTAAAGCGAGTTGCATTAAATGCTGAGTTATAGAGGTATTCTACCATTTGGAGGAGCATAACTTTTAAGGAAGAATGTGGTGCCTCTAATAGGAACCATATGGCAGCACACACCTCTGTAATATGTAACTAGAGTAGTCTTGGGTACATATGACTTTTTCATTCCTTAAAAGGGGTGGTCTGAAACTAAAATGTATTTTAATCCTAAAACTTTACTTAATGCCATAATATAAACTTTTTTTCTAATACAGTTTAGTTAAAAAGTCTCTATTGTTCCTTATCCCATTTAAAGGGGTATTCCCATCTCTAAAATCCTATCCCAACATGTAGTAGGTGTAATAATAATAATAATAATAATAATAATAATATTAGCAAATACCTCCAATTAGAAATGTGGTATAGTTCTTATGATTCACTGTTGCTTTCTTCATGTTCAGGACATTGCAGGACCTTAGGTATCCTTGGTTATGACCAAAAGAAACTAACTAACTGTGACCATATGCATGGTCGTAACCATGGATTCCTAAGGTCCTGAAATGCCCTATGCCCTGAACATGAAGAAAGCAACAGTGAATCATAAGAACTATACTACATTTCTAATTGGAGGTACTGTGTTTGCTAATATTGTGGATTTTGACGTATGTTTAGGATCATTATCCATTTGTAGAAGCTTTCCTGTTTCCAACTTCAGCTTTTTTACAGATGGTGTTATGTTTGCCTTAAGAATTTGTTGAAGTTTCATTGAATCCATTCTTCCCTCTACCTGTGAAATTTTCCCTGTGCCATTGGCTGCAACACAACCCCAAAGCATGCCATGCTTAATGGTTGGCAATATATTTTTATTCTGAAAGTCTGTGCCTTTTTTTCTCCAAACATATCTTTGATCTTTGTGGCCAAAGAGTTCAAGTTTAACTTCATTGGACCACAGAACGTATTTCCAAAATGTATCAGTCTTGATGTTCTTTTGCATACTTCTGATGCTGATTTTTATGTCGAGGACGCAGGAGACATTTTGTTCTAATGACTCTTCCATGAAGGTCATATTTGTGCAGCTGTCTCTGAACAGTAGAACAATGTGCCACAACTCCAGAGTCTGCCAAATCTTCATGAAGGTCTTTTGCAGTCATACAGGGGTTCTGATTTGCCGCTCTAGCAATCCTACGAGCAGATCTCACAGACGTTTTGCTTGGTCTTCCAGACCTTATCTTGAGCTTCACTTTTCCTGTTAACTGCCATTTCTTAATTACATTTCAAACTGAGGAAAGGCAACTTGAAAACGCTTTGATATCTTCTTATTACCTTCTCCTGTTTTGTAGGACTCCTCCATTTTCATTTTCAGAGCGCTAGGCAGCTGCTTAGAGGAACCCATGGCTGCTATTTTTTGGCACAAGGTTAGAGGAGGCTGGATTTGCATCACCTGGCCTTTCCTAATGATGATACTAAACAAGCCACAACCTTAAGGCTAATTAAGGTCTGAAACCTTTTGTCAAAGTTATCTGAGCACACAAATCTCCAAGGGTGTCCAAACTTTTGCATCTACCCATTTTCCCTTTTGTAATTTTTAAAATGTATAAGATGAAAACTATTTTTTTAGCCTAAAATACAAAGGAAATGTGTCATCTTTATCTTTATGCCTTTTTAGAGATCATTTCATCTTCCCCTTGGTTAACTGTTCACAATAGTAGTAATTAATACCAGGGGTGCCCAAACATTTGCATTTCAGTGTATTGAATTGCCACTTATGAATAATTGGTTTGTAACAATTTTCAACCACTGATTACAATTTTTATGCTACAGCTGATAATAAGTTTTATGTCATTTGTAGCCATTAAATGCCTTTCTAGGTACCTTGTACAACATGGCCAGAAATTGCTTTTACCTAACAATGTATATTTAACGTTCCATGCCTGTTGTGCCCATGGTCTCTTTTTTATGTTCTTTTTATGGTTATAATTACCTTTTATAGTTCACTCATTAAAACTAATTTGTTTATATGCATGTCTGGCATTTATTTTTTTCTTTCTTCCATAGATGTGTATGTCTTAAAGACATACAAAGACATACAAATCACTGTGCTGAGAATTGCATTATAGGATTACTATACAGGGTGGGCCATAAGTATGGATACACCCTGGGTGGACCATTAGGATGGATACACCCTGATAATAGAAGTGGTTGCTGATATTCACCTCACCGTTTGTGGTATATTAATACATGGGATGGGCAAAACATTTTAGGCCGGGTGACGCCCATGGTGGCCATCTGCAAAGCCGCCATTTTGAATTCAACTTTACTCTTTTTTTATCAGGGTGTATCCATACTTATGGCCCACCCTGTATAATAGATAGCTATTTAAAAAAGAGGATTAAAAAAAAATTTAGGCTTGGGGACTAGTCCTTTTATCTGGGAAATTATTTAATTGTCATAAAATGTTGATTCAACAATGCAGTTTTGCCAGTATTTGAGACCTCCTTAGGGTATGTTCCGACGATGACACGGACACGGTAATTCGTAGCCCTCCGTGAGCACACGTGTGCTACTGCTAAGTGGCATGCAGTGGTGCAGGACCCTTTCTACCTTGCTGGTGTATTAGACTGTATCTTTGGTCTGTTGCACACTGCTTATTGTCACTGGATTGTCTCTTCTCCTGGACGAGCACCCCCGCTCAGGACACGGTAATTCACAGCCCTCCGTGAGCACACGTGTGCTACTGCTAAGTGGCATGCAGTGGTGCAGGACCCTTGCTACCTTGCTGATGTTCCGACGATGAGCTTTTGGTGAGTTTTTGATGTTGTAGACTTTCTGCACTTAAAGGGTAAGTGTCATAAAAAAAATATTCAATGACTGAAAAAATGTAAAGTATTAATGTTTTAATCTTTTGTTTAAATTTTATTATTTGTTTTTGATTGAGCAAAATATATACATTTTTTAATGTTTTGATATTTTCTACTCTTAAACACTAGGGGGAGCAGCTGCTGAAATCCTACTGTACATCTAGCTCACATTACAACTACAGTAAAAGTGGATGGAATCTGCTCTCATGTGTGTGATGTCACCTCCCCCTCCCAATCTGGGTCTTTCCAAAAGGATAAGGGAAGATGAAGTTTAGGATCACAGTGCGGAGCCATTTTGTTGGTGACCGCAAAGCGATCCTAATATGTCTAAAGTATCACCAAAGACAGCTGGCATTGTGCTCCACTGTATACTGTGACCCACTGTATACTATGCCCTACTGTATACTATGCCTCACAGTATACTGTGCCCCTCTGTTTACTATGCACCCCCCTGTATACTGTGCTCCACTGTATACTATGCCCTCATATTTATGTTCCTTCATATACTGTGCCCCGATATTTCTGTGCCCCACTGTATACTGTGCCACATATATTCTGCCCCCATATACTGTGCTCTGAGAACTGAGAGGAGGAACTGCTGAGACACCAGGCTGACATGAGTAGCTGCCAGCTGGGATCGGACATCTGAGGTGACATGCTGTGAGGAAGGGTGATCTGCAGCCTGAGCCCGGCACTGCACTAAAGATGTCACACCATGATCACCACTCCCAGCTGTATGTACTGACCTCAGACCTCCACCCTGGGCCCCGGCAGCCTGTCTTATGAGCCTTGTGTCTGTTCCTCCCGTCAGTGATGACAGCACATAGCAGTGATGAGCTATCAGGAGCGGAGGCCTGAGGTGAGCACACGCGGGGGAGGATTGATAAGCGGCAGAGTGGGGATGAGCAGCAGGGGTGGGAGGTGAGCGGCGGAATAGGGGGTGGCTGGATCTGAAGGGAGCAGCGGGGGGGAAGCACAGTTAGGGGGCAATCACTGCTGCCCGGCACGTGTACTCACTCCATCCTGAGCGGATGACAGTTGGAAAGTGCAGCACACAGCATACGCTGTGGGCTCCACAAAAATGGCGGCAGTCTGCTTCCAGAGCTGTGATTTGAATAGCCCAGGGGGCGTGTCTAGCTCACAGCAGGGAGCTCTCAGTGTTAAGTATAGGGTCGGATGCCGACTATCAGACCCAATGCACAGGGAGCTGCCATATTTGAGGTAACTGTCATTACTCCAAGATGACAGGCCACAGTATTTCAGTAAAAATGGAATTAAATAAAAACTAAATAAACAATGAAGTTAATTTTGTGTTAAAAATTATAAAAAATAATTGACTCCATAATCACTAATATTAATAAAAAAAAATAAAAAACGTGACACCTTACCTTTAATATGTCAATTAGGTAATTTGTTTTTTCTTTGCATTTTTGTGTTTTTTTACACGCGTTTTTATAACGTTTTTGACATTGTAGTTTTTTTTTCTCTTGTTTGGCTTTGATAAAACTTTATTGACATACTTAGGTGTAGATTACAAGCTCTTTTATGCGTTTCTGCTGTGGAAACTCACTATAGACACATATGCGTTTTTTACCTTTGGATTTCTGCATCTAATGTAAATATGTGGGTAAAATCTGCAGAAAAAACGTCATGAGAAATTGACATATTGCAGATTTGAAACACGCCATATGTCAGTTTATTCTATGGAGAAAAGAAGCGCAGTAGACATGAGATTTCTATAAATCCCATCCACAGTGCTGGACCTGTAAGACGCTGCATTTTTCAAGCAGAAAAAATACGCATTGCCAATATATCATACCAAGCTCAACATGGGAACGGAGCCTACATATACAAAGTGTCCAAACGTGGACTTATTTTGGTGGATTTGCATGAAGTATTGATGCTTCTTTTTCAATGTTGAGTCAATGGGTGAGTATTCTGTGGATGCCTCGTTTGGCTCGCAGTGTTGAGAGTACTTCTATTGGTGCAGCATACATACATGCAGCCCAGTTGTACTCTACACCTCCTTATTATATGCACTGGCAAACCATCCGAGGAGGAGGGGAAGCAGCTGGAAAGGTCACATTAATAATACAGGCTGAAGGATGCCTACGGATATGTATTTTTCATGAAACTTTCATTTCCACCAATCTATTTTGCATAGTAAATCAACACCTCTATGAATGATATATTCAGGCTGTCTGATATCTGTGTGTAAAAAAAAAAAAAGGAGCCAGAATAGATTCATATAGACGGTGTTCTTGTCTGTGTATATTGTGCGCTCTCATGGGTATTCAGCTTTGTCATCCACTGTATTTGATGATGGTCTTTCTGCTATTCATGATCAGAATTTCTTTGTCTGCACCGTTCCTTTACTAGTGGAGCTTTATCTTGGAAATATCTAGATTTTTCACTCTGGAAATCCAGCCTTCGATGATTACCTGGGGACTACTATTCATTATGAATCAAAGATCTAATGACGCCTTCTACTAAAGCCCACTTTACACGTTGCAATTAGTTGTACAATCGCATTTGCGATGTGACACGCCCAGGTTGCATACGGGATCTATGAGATTTCACGTTGGTCGTTCATTTGCTGTCACACGAGCGTTAGTAGTCTATGTTAAATTGGTCAATTTTGTGTGCGATCCTTTAGATCATGTGTTCTGTGACGTATGCATTGAGCACCTTTTTTTTTTTTTTTATTTATTGACTTGACAAGCGTGTGTAATGTGTAGGGATGCGTTTTTACTATGTCATCTGCCATTCAGCTCTGCTACATGGCCGCTGACAGCAGCCACAGACAGCCATGTAGCAGCGGTGAATGGTAGTTGACAGCAGACACAGACAGAGCCGCACTGTCAGAATGAACTCGGGTGAACTTCACCCGACTTCATTGTCATGCTGCGGCTCTGTCTGTGTCGCGCCCTGATTAGCGGTCACCAGTGAAGACTCACCGGTGACCGCTAATCTCCTGAGTAACTGAAGTTAGCAGCCCTCTCTCATATACTCACCAATCCCCGATCCCCGGCGCTGCACGGCATTCTCACTGCTCCGGCGGCTTTTACTGTTTTGAAAAAGCCGGCCGCCCATTAAACAATTTCGTATTCCCTGCTTTCCCCGCCCACCAGCGCCTATGATTGGTTACAGTGAGACACGCCCCCACTCTGAGTGACAGGTGTCACACTGCACCCAATCACAGCAGCCGGTGGGCGTGTCTATACTGTGTAGTGAAATAAATAATTAAATAATTAAAAAAAACGGCGTGCGGTTCCCCCCATTTTTAAAACCAGCCAGATAAAGCCATACGGCTGAAGGCTGGTATTCTCAGGATGGGGAGCTCCACGTTATGGGGAGCCCCCCACCCTAACAATATCAGCCAACAGCCGCCCAGAATTGCCGCATACATAATATGCGACAGTTCTGGGACTGTACCCGGCTCTTCCCGATTTACCCTGGTGCCGTTGGCAAATCGGGGTAATAAGGAGTTATTGGCAGCCCATAGCTGCCAATAAGTCCTAGATTAATCATGTCAGGCGTCTATGAGACACCCTCCATGATTAATCTGTAAGTTACAGTAAATAAACACACACCCGAAAAAATCCTTTATTAGAAATAAAAACACACACATATACCCTGGTTCACCACTTTAATCTGCCCCAAAAAGCCCTCCTTGTCCGGCGTAATCCAGGATGATCCAGCGTCGCTTCCACCGCAGCTGCATGGAGGTGACCGGAGCCGCAGCAGACACAGCCGCTCCGGTCACCTCCATGCAGCAAATGAACACAGCCGTGCGATCAGCTGCTGTCACTGAGGTTACCCGCGGCCACCGGTGGATGCAGCGGTGGCCGCGGGTAACCTCAGTGACAGCAGCTGATCGCGCGGCTGTGTTCATTTGCTGCATGGAGGTGACCGGAGCGGCTGTGTCTGCTGCAGCTCCGGTCACCTCCATGCAGCTGCGGTGGAAGCGACGCTGGATCATCCTGGATTACGCCGGACAAGGAGGGCTTTTTGGGGCAGATTAAAGTGGTGAACCAGGGTATATGTGTGTGTTTTTATTTCTAATAAAGGATTTTTTCGGGTGTGTGTTTATTTACTGTAACTTACAGATTAATCATGGAGGGTGTCTCATAGACGCCTGACATGATTAATCTAGGACTTATTGGCAGCTATGGGCTGCCAATAACTCCTTATTACCCCGATTTGCCAACGGCACCAGGGTAAATCGGGAAGAGCCGGGTACAGTCCCAGAACTGTCGCATATTATGTATGCGGCAATTCTGGGCGGCTGTTGGCTGATATTGTTAGGGTGGGGGGCTCCCCATAACGTGGAGCTCCCCATCCTGAGAATACCAGCCTTCAGCCGTATGGCTTTATCTGGCTGGTTTTAAAAATGGGGGGAACCGCACGCCGTTTTTTTTAATTATTTAATTATTTATTTCACTACACAGTATAGACACGCCCACCGGCTGCTGTGATTGGGTGCAGTGTGACACCTGTCACTCAGAGTGGGGGCGTGTCTCACTGTAACCAATCATAGGCGCTGGTGGGCGGGGAAAGCAGGGAATACGAAATTGTTTAATGGGCGGCCGGCTTTTTCAAAACAGTAAAAGCCGCCGGAGCAGTGTGAATGCCGTGCAGCGCCAGGGATCGGGGATCGGTGAGTATATGAGAGAGGGGGATAGACTGACATGGACTGAGAGTGAGGGACAGAGATAGTGACGGACTGACAGAGATTAGTGCATGACAGACATTGTGAGGCGCTTCAGAACGCAGCTTTTCAGCTGCGCTCTGAAGCAGACCTTTTTGAAGCTGCGGTGCAGAGCGCACACCTGCGCACATAGCATCAGACACCAAAATCGTATGAGGGATGTCACACGTTACAATTGACTAGGTTCGTGCAACAAAACGCTCAATTCTAGAGAATGATACGATGTGTTTGCGATCAACGGTTTTGCGTTCAATCCTGATCGCATGTAGCTGTCACACGCAGATACCTCACAAACGATGCCGGATGTGCGTCACTTACAACTTGACCCCAACGACGGATTGTGAGATATATTGAAGCGTGTGTAGCGGGCTTAAGACTCATTACGAATCAAAGATCTAATGACACCTTCTACTAAGACCTAAGGCTTTTCTTTCCACAAGATCACCATTGGGCTAGTGTAGATCAGACTGACATTGGGCTGCTGAATGTTGAACCCTAGCCAACTATTTTTGTCTAATTCAATCAATTCCAACAAGGTGTAAAGACTATATTTAGAGCTCATGTTTCCTTGTGTGCCTCATGCAGTGCTGCTCTACGTATATAGGCAGTCAAAACATGTGAAGAACAATTAAGAACGTGTTCACATTGGACAGCCATAATGTGGCATAGAGCTTTACCAATAATAATTTTCTTTACATATGTACTGCCAACATAGCAAAGCACCTTAGAATTTAAAAAGTAATTAACAATTCAAACATGGGGAGTGAGGGTCTTGCTCACAAAATCTTACCAATATCTTACAATGTCTGAGAAAAATGATACAAATTCCAAAAAAGTGCTTTTTTAAAAAAACAAACAAAAAAAACAAAACAAAAGTATTACACCTAAAGCTAACTTCATCTAAAACGGTTGCGATTGCAATATCCTTTTTTAAAAACAATAGACATGCTAAGCAGAAGCTTGTGGTCTACAGTGTAAAAACGCTGTACAGGGACCCAATGGAATTACTCGAGAATAGTTTCTGTTAAATTTGACCATCAGGAGATCATTTGAGACTTTAGTGCAGAAGATAGATTGTAAGGATTCATAGAAGAGTTAAGCCCGCTTTACACGCTGCAATGTATCTTACAATGTGTCGGCGGGTTCACGTCGTAAGTGACGCACATCCGGCATCGTAAGGTACATTGCAGTGTGTGACAGGTACGTGCGATTGCGATTGAACGGTAAAACGTTCATCGCACGCACATCGTTCATTTCTCTAGAATTGAACGTCAGATTGTTCATCATACCTGGGGTAGCACACAACGCAGTGTGTTACACCCCGGGAACGATGAACAAGTCTTACCTGCGTCCTGCGGCTCCCGGCCAGCAATGCGGAAGGAAGGAGGTGGGCAGGATGTTTACATCCCGCTCAGCTCCGCCCCTCCGCTTCTATTGGCCGACTGTCACGTGACATCGCTATGACGCCGAACGTCCCTCCCACTCCAGGACGTGGATGTTCGCCGCCCACATCGAGGTCGTATGGACTGGTAAGTACGTGTGACGGGGGTTAATCGTTTGTGCGGCACATTCAACAAATTGAAAGTGCCGCACATACGATGGGGGCGGTTACGATCGCATACGATATCGTATGCTGGATCGTAAGGTGTAAAGCAGGCTTTAGACAGATAGCTTGCTAGATGAGGGTAGACCAATCATTCAAAAGGGGAGAATGGAGACAAGTCGCTACTTAATAGCATAGGATGGGTCAACAGATGGTTTTTCGGTAATTGGATAATGTTTTAAAAAAAAGGGAAAAATACTAGAAGACAACGAGATATCAAAATTTTCAGTTAGGTGACAAGTCACAGTTACGCATTAACTTTTAACTTGGAAATAAAATTAGTAGATATGTCCATAGCATGAGAAAATATGTGACCTGCACTTCGTGGTACTTTGTCATGGTGGGTGCGTTTGTGTGTCTCATCGGAATTGTCAGACAGATTGGGAATGGATTCTTACAAATGAATAATGTAATGTGTTTGTAACTTATGAGTGTTGATGGCATGTAGTTTTCCATATGAGTGATGGGTAGGTGAATCCTGAGAAGACCGATAATTTTTGATAGTAAAAAAAGGAGAAGGATGTGGTCAAAGAGTGGAAGAAGAGAGTTCATAAAGTCATGTATTGAGCAGTGCCAGAAGAAGACAAGAAGAAGTGAATACCTTTTTTGATGTGTACATGAAAGGCCTTGAGACGTTATAAAGAATTCAATCTAAGATACAGAAGAGAAAACTGAGTTTTTGATGGTGTTGTTAAAGTTATCCTTAATGATAGTTTAAAAATAAAGAAATGATGGACGTTGGAAGGTCTTACTAAGTGTTGTAAATCTCTCCACAGAGCATTCATTACAGTCGAGGCCAAAAGTATTGAGACTGACAGTGTTTTTAGATCTTTTAGTTAGAAGTTTCTATGGCTACTGAAGCACAATTCTAAAAATGTTGTTTTTTTACTTTTCATGACAAATACATAAACTTTATTCAAAGACTCAATATTTACAAAGTTGACTCTTATTTTCCAAGACTTCTGCAAATTCTCTCTGGCATGTAACTTATCAGCTTATGGACCAAATCCTGAGGGATAGAAACCCATTCTTGCCTAATCAGTGCTTGGAATTTTTCACAATTTTTGAGTTTTTGTTTGTACACCTGTTTTTTTTTTGAGGATTGACCACATGTTCTAAATGGGATTGATATGTGGTGAATGTCCTGGCCATGGATACAAAAATGTCAATGCTTTTTTCACTGAGCCCCTTAGTTATAATAATAATAATTTTAATAATTTTATTCATTTATATAGCGCTACTAATTCCACTGCGCTTTACATACATTGGCAGCACTGTCCCCATTGGGGCTCACAGTCTAGAGTCCCTATCTGTATGTCTTTGGAGTGTGGGAGGAAACCGGAGAATCCGGAGGAAACCCACGCAAACATGGGGAGAACATACAAACTCCTTGCAGATGGTGTCCTTGGTGGGATTTGAACCCAGGACCCCAGCGCTGCAAGACTGCAGTGCTAACACTGAGCCACCGTGCCGCACTTTTGCCTTGTGACATGGCACTCCATCATTATGGAAATAGCATTGTTCATCACCAAATTGCACTTGGATCATTGGGAGAAGTTGCCCTTGGAGGATGTTTAGATATCATTCTTTATTCATGGCCATGTTCTTAGGTGTAGGCAAAATTGTGAGTGAGCCTACTTAGATGAAAACACCTCCACAGATACAGTGGGGAAAAAAAGTATTTTGTCAGCCACCGATTGTGCACGTTCTCCAACTTAAAATGATGAGAGAGGCCTGTACTTGACATCATAGGTAGACTACAACTATGAGAGACAAAATAAGAAAACTAATACAGAAAATCACCTTGTTTGATTTGGCAAAATTTTCTTTTTTGTAAATTATGGTGGAAAATAAGTGTTTGGTCAATGACAAGTTCATCTCAATATTTTGTTATATATCCAATGTTGGAAATGACAGAGGTCAAACGTTTTCTGTAAGGGGTACTTTGCACGCTGTGACATTGCAAGCCGATGCTAGCGATGCCGAGCGCCATAGTACCAACCCCCGTCGCACATGCGATATCTTGTGATAGCTGCCGTAGTGAACATTATCGCTACGGCAGCTTCACACGGACTTACCTGCCCTGCGACGTCGCTCTGGCCGGCGACCCGCCTCCTTCCTAAGGGGGCAGGTCGTGCGGCGTCACAGTGACGTCACATGACAGGCGGCCAATAGAAGCGGAGGGGCGGAGATGAGCGGGATGTAAACATCCCGCCCACCTCCTTCCTTCCGCATAGCCGGCAGCCACAGGTAAGGAGATGTTCCTCGCTCCTACGGCTTCACACACAGCAATGTGTGCTGCCACAGGAACGAGGAACAACATCGTACCGACATTATGGAAATGACCGCTACACAGATCGCCGACTTACGACGCTTTTGCGATCGTTTATCGGCGCATCTAGGCTTTACATATTGCGACATCGTTACTGGCGGCGGATGTGCGTCACTTTCGATTTGACCCCGACGATATTGCAGTAGCGATGTCGCAACGTGCAAAGTACCCATTAGTCTTCATAAAGTTGGCATACACTGTTGGGGGTATGTTAGCCCATTCCTCCATGCAGATCTCCTCCAGAGCAGTCATGTTTGGGGCCTGTCGCTGGGCAACAAGGATTTTCAACTCCCTCCAAATTTTTTTTATGGGGCTGAGATCTGGAGACTGGCTAACCACTCCAGGACCTTCATATGCTTCTTAAAAAGCCACTCCTTTGTTGCCCTGACGGTGTGCTTGGGATCATTATCATGCTGAAAGACCCAGCCACGTTTCATCTTCAATGCCCTTGCTGATGGAAGAAGGTTTGCACTCAAAATCTCACAATACGTGGCCCCCTGCATCCTTTCATGTACATGGATCAGTCGTCCTGGTCCCTTTGCAAAGAAATAGCCCCACAGCATGATGTTGCCAACCCCATTCTTCACAGTAGGTATGGTGTTCTTTGGATGCAACTCAGCATTCTGTGTCCTACAAACACGGTGAGTTGTGTTTCTAGCAAACAGTTCTACTTTGGTTTCATCAGACCATATGACATTCTCCCAATACTCTTCTGGATAATCCAAATGCTGTCTAGCAAACTTTAGACGGGCCCGGACATGTACTGGTTTAAGCAGGGAAACATATCTAGCACTGCAGGATCTGAGTCCCTGGCGACGTAGTGTGTTACTGATGGTAGCCTTTGTTATGGTGGTCCCAGCTCTATGCAGGTGGTTCTCGGATTTTTGCTCACCATTCTTGTGATTATTTTGACCCCACAGGGTGAGATTATCATTGGTCTTGTATGTCTTCTACTTTCTTATTATTGCTCCCACAGTTGATTTCATTTCACCAAGCTGCTTGCCTATTGCAGATTCAGTCTTCCCAGCCTGGTGCAGGGCTATAATTTTGTTTCTGGTGTCCTTCAACAGCTCTTTGGTCTTCACCATAGTGAAGTTTGGAGTGTGACTGTTTGATGTTGTGGACAGGTGTTTTTTATTATTATTTTTATATAAATTATTATTTTACTGATAACAAGTTCAAACAGGTGCCATTAGTATAAGTAATGAGTGGAGGACAGAGGAGCCTCTTAAAGAAGTTAAACATCTGTGAGAGTCAGAAATTTTCCATGTTTTTAGGTGATTAAATACTTATTTTCCACCATAATTTGCAAAAAAAAAAATCTTGCCAAATCAGACAAGGTGATTTTCTGGATTTAATTTCTCATTTTGTCTCTCATAGTTGTGGTCTGCCTATGATGTCAATTACAGGCCTCTCTCATCTTTTTAAGTGGGAGAACTTGCACAATTTTTGGCTGACTAAATGCTTTTTTCCCCCCACTGTAAATGGTCTCAGGATACTTTACAGTTGGCTTTACACAAGGCTCATCATGGCATTCACCTTTTCCAAAAAATCATTCTTCTAGATGTTCCACTCTGACAAGGGCTTCATCAGAGAAAATAACTTTGCCCCTGTACTCTACAGTCAAAAACCTTTACTTCCTACAGAATGTCTGTCCTTGATGTTTGTCTTGGAAAGAAGTGGCTTTTTCCTACCCTTCTTGACATTAGGTCAGCCTTCAAAAGCCTCCACCTCATTGTGCATAGATATGCTCTGACACCTGCCAATCCAGACCAAGTTCTACACTGTTGTTGAACCTGTCCCATTACTGAATCCTCTTTAGGATACAGTCCTGGCACTTGCTGTACATTCTTGTGAGCCCTGAAGTCTTCATCACAATAATTAAAACTCTCACTTTGATGTTCTTGATAAGCTGATAAATAGTTGATATAGAGTCAATCTTAGGGGTGCTTCACACACAGCGAGATCGCTACTGAGATCGCTGCTGAGTCACGTTTTTTGTGACCTCATTAGCGATCTCGCTGTGTGTGACACTGAGCAGCGATCTGGCCCTACTGTGAGATCGCTGCTCGTTACACACAGCCCTGGTTCGTTTTTTTATTGTTGCTCTCCCGCTGATAAGCACACATCGCTGTATGTGACAGCGAGAGAGCAACAATCCTGAATGTGCAGGGAGCAGGAGCCGGCGTCTGACAGCCTGCGGTAAGCTGTAACCAAGGTAAACATCGGGTAACCAAGGTGGTTACCCGATATTTACCTTTGTTACCAGCCTCCGCAGCTCTCACGCTGCCAGTGCCGGCTCCTGCTCCCTGCACACTCTAAGCTAAGCGGTGTGCGCTGGTAACTAAGGTAAACATCGGGTAACCATACACGATGTTTACCTTAGTTACCAGTGTCTGCAGCTTCCAGACGCCGGCTCCGTGCAAGCGCAGCGTCGCTTGCACGTCGCTGCTAGCTGGGGGCTGGTCACTGGTCGCTGGTGAGATCTGCCTGTTTGACAGCTCACCAGCGACCATGTAGCGATGCAGCAGCGATCCTGACCAGGTCAGATCGCTGGTGGGATCGCTGCTGTGTCGCTAAAGTGTGAAGGTACCCTTACAAGCAGCAATGCCCTTTCTTGTGAAGCCCTTTAGATACAACGTAATTATAACTGCAAGTGTAACCTTGGTTAACAGAAGAAGACTCATTTCAAGCACCAGCACCTTTTTAAAGCAACCAAACTGCGAGGCAGCTCAAGAAATTGCAATTTTTTGCCAAAAATCTCAATTTTTTTTTATAATAAGTACAGTTTGGAATTTTTAGTGCTGAAGTGCACATTTAGTGCTGGCTTTTTGTTTTTCTTCACTGATATTCAATCAGCATAACAGAGTAATATTAGATATCTTGTCCTCGTTAATACTTTCTCCTAAGTTAACAAAAAGATCAATGAAACTTTGTATGCAATGTAACATGTCCACCGGTGATGTAAACCTTGATGTCCACTCTGGTACTTGTACTGCCACAGGTCTCGTATCGGCATTCCAGGGACAGGTTTTACGGATAACTGGAGAGACGGGCAGATCTGGCTATCCACATACCTCTACCTATTGGTGTGTTTCATGTGTTAAGATGGAGACTACTTGTTTGGCTCATGGTCAGTGTCAGGAGGCAGTATTGTGTCTAGGAAGGAAGCCTCTGAGAGAGAGAGAGAGGGAGGGAGAGGATTAGCTGGTCCTGAAGAGGATCATGTATGGATGTTTATCATGCCTCTGCAAGGTACCTCTGGAGAGAAGTGTGTATGCTGACCAGGGTGGAGGCTGAGATAGCTTCACTGGGATACTTTGATGGAGAAGTGTATCAAAACCTGTGCAAGTGTAGAGCAAGTTAAATGGTCTGTAAACCCATGTTATATGCTTTTAAGCCGGAAGAGGCTTTGTATGTAACCAGAAGTGCGATTTAAATGTGTGTTAATAAACCTATTGAACTTTTAAATGTAAGGTGTTCCTGTTGCTACCACTGAGAACCAAGCTGAGTGAGTAACCACATTACAGTAGGTAGGTTAGGTCACAGATCTAAATCAGCAGAAATCTTTTTTTTGTGATTAAGTTAATTTTCGTTGCATTGCTTTTTTTGCAATTCATCTGATCACTCTTCACAACAATTTAGAATTAATGCAAATTGCCACTATAAAAACTGAATCAGCAAACTTTGTGAAAAGCAAAATTTTTGTCTGAAAACTCTTGGTCACGCAGTCCATATACTGTAGCTCCAAACAGACTGTGACCAAGTTCTGAGCAGATCGTAATATACAGTGGCATGCAAACGTTTGAGCTCCCCTGGTCAAGTTTACTGATATTCTGAACAATTAATCAAGTTGAAGATAAAATTATCCGTAAAAGGCATAAAGTTAAGGATAACACATATCCTCTGCATTTTAGACAAAAAAAAATATATATATATTTTTTACATTTTTAAATTCACAACAAAAAATAAAGTTGGCCAATGCCAAATATTGGGTACCCTGCATGGTTAGTACCCTGCAGCACCCCCTTTGGCAAGTATCAAAGCTTGTAAATGTTTTTTGTAGCCAGCCAAGAGTCTTTCAATTCTCTTTTGAGGGATTTTCATGCTTTCTTCCTTGGAAAAGTCTTCTTGTTCTGTAAGATTCCTGGGTCCTCTTGCATGCACTGCTCTTTTGCGGTCTAGCCACAGATTTTCAATGATGTTCAGATCAGGGGACTGTGAGGGCCATTGTAAAACCTTCAGCTTGTACCTTTTGACATAGGCTAATGTGGATTTTGACTTGTGTTTAGGATCCTTATCCATTTGTAAAAGTCATCCTCTTTTCAACTTCAGCTTTTTTACAGATGGTGTTATGTTTGCTTAAAGAATTTGTTAAACTTTAATTGAATCCATTCTTCTCTCTACCCGTGAAATGTTCCCAGTGCCATTGGATAGAACACAACCCAAAGCATGATTAATCCACCCCCATGCTTAATAGTTGGCGAGATGTTCTTGTCATGACATTCTGTCTCCTTTTTCTCCCAAACATTTTGTTTGATCATTGTTGCCAAGGAGTTCTATTTTAACCTCATCAGTTAACACGACTTATTTCCAAAATACATCAGTCTTGTTTAGATGTTATTTTGCATACTTCTGATGCTAAATTTTATGGTTAACACACTATGAAGAAAAGGACATGGATCGCACATCCCAAAAATACAATGATCTAAAGTCGCTAGGCAAAAAATTAAATAGAACATGAGGTTCTTTTGTTACCATTCTGATCAGATTGTATTAAGCCCACTGCCACGTCATGGCAAACCTCTTGAGTGGGTCCCTAACCTGACCTTTTTGTGCGGCACTGTGCACTGACCACCGCCGCAGCGACAAAGCGCCAGCAGGGCGGGCGACCTGGTGCCTCACAGCACCCATGCTGCAAGGCGAAGCCCCCAAGGCTCCAGGTCGCGCCGCCCCATTTGGCACAGGTGTTTTTAATCAGCAGGAGACTGCAAGAGGGGTCAGCCTTCTTTTTGCTCCCAGTCCACATATGGGAGCCAGTGGGAGGTGAGTGCACAGCTCCTCTCACTGTGTGCTGGTGCTGTGTGGTGGCTGCTGTTGTGGTGGTGTCGTGTCAGTGGGGCGGCGCGACCTGGAGCCTTGGGGGCTTCGCCTTGCAGCATGGGTGCTGTGAGGCACCAGGTCGCCCGCCCTGCTGGCGCTTTGTCGCTCAAACTTTTGCATTGGCCCATTTTCATTTTTGTAGTTTTTAAAATGTTAAAGATGAAAATATATTTTTTTGTTCTTACCCAAAATATAAAGGAAATGTGCCATCTTTAACTTTATGCCTTTTAGAGATCATTTCATTTTCAACTTGATTAACTGTTCACAATAACAGTAATTTTGACCAGTGGTGCTCAAACTTCTGCATATCACTGTAGTAAAGTGAAGTGTGGTACCTCTGAACACAACATGATGACAGATAAACTAATGTCATTTTATTTACTGCAATGATGGAGTTCTGAGTTTTTTTCTGTAGTATTGTCATGTAAGAAATGGTAACAACCATAACTTATAGCAGCAGGGGAGACTGTCAAACTTTTGAAGCCATGTTTTTGTGAGAGCTTGTAGGTTGCGTTTGCCAGAAATAGACACAGTAAAGGGAAAGGAGGGAGAAAATGTACAATAAATGTTAGATTCACATGAGATCTTTGTACAGCAGGTAGGATGTTGAAGTTAGTAGCAAACGAAGGTGGACCAGGGTTAGGAGATGCGAGCCACACAGCAAGAAAATAAAATGAGATAATAGTTGCCTCAGATTCATAAAAGCCAAGATGGAACAGGATGGTTCAAATTATTCAAAAAAGTGAATAGAACATGTAAAGTAGAATTCACTAAAGACATTAATGAGTTCTTTAAAAAACTGTGTGCACGTGTACCTAGAAGAATTAATACTGGTTTGATGGCAAAAGGTGGTCACACTCAATATTGATTTGATTTAGATTTCTCTTTTGTCCATTCAATTTACCTTTTGTTAATTGTTAAAAAAAATTCTTATAATTATTTCTTTAAACATTCTTACATTTCTGTAGTTTTTTTCAAAATGTGCCTAAAACATTTGCACAGTAGTGTATACTGTAAAAGTTTAGAGGGGCACGGTGTGGTAGTAGTGGGCAAAGAATTAATTTCGGACACACATGAAAGGATTGGCCAAAAAGAGTGACGGCACTCACCAAACTGCAATGTGAACAGGTGCAAAACTGAACATGGCACAAAATCACAAAAAAAGAGACAGTTTGCAATTTGAAATGCTAAGGCATGAAAACCATGAATGTATTAATATAAACCTGCATTACTGCTAAAGCACAACATTAAGCAAGGGAACAGTGGTTGATGTTCCAGGACAGGGACGGTTTGCAGCATTTGGTGGTTGGACCTTGCAGGTGTCATACCATTACTGGCCCTGATATTTGTAACCCATGCTTGGTACCCTGAAGAGTCACTGATAGTGACGAAACGCATCGAGAGGCATGCGGGGCTTTCTTTGCAAGGACAATAATAGGTTCACTTGTGGGCCGTCTGTTACGGGGGGCTGTCTGATAATAAAATTTAAAGGAATATCAGACAGTCAGGGTCCACCGTGCAGAGACTCTGCTGCAGACTATGGCAGAGGATAAGGGGTATATAAGTGTGCCACTGTAAATAATAATAGCACAAGTGCAGAGTGCAATACCTCTGTTAAACTCACAGAGGAATATAATTAGAAAATAAAGCAATTCCTCCCTTACTTGGAGAGTGTGTGGAATGGTCTCTGTTAAAGATCACAGAGACAAAAGCAGTGAGTGTGAAATGGCACCTACCTAGGTCCGTTCCTCTAGTGGTGCCAAGAGACGGACAGCAGCGTAAGCCGCACAAAGCTCCTACCTGCGTTCGCTCCACTAGTGTGCGAGGACACGAACCACTAGATATGGCACCTGCCTAGGTCCGCTCTTCTAGTGGTGCAAAAGAGACGGACAGCAGCGTAAGCCGCACAAAGCTCCTACCTCTGTTCGCTCCCCTAGTGTGCGAGGATACGAACAACTGCCAGACGCAGTATAAGGAATGTTACCCTAGCGGCAACGTCCACCTACGAGTAGAATCACAAGGCCCAGCCGGACCATGTGCCTCAGGCACCTGCCTATGTCCGCTCCACTAAGAGGTAAGGATACGGACTGCAGCCGAAGCTGTAAAGTATAAGAACGCTACCCTGCCGGTAGCGCTCACCTAACATAGACAGAGAGATGCCTAGAGGAACGTGCACAGAGCGTCTACCCTCATGCATGAACCAAGAGGACTGAGCGCCGGGCAGCGTGCGTCAGGGTCTTATATAGACTATGTGCCTCATCCAAGATGGAGGACACCAGAGCCAATCCGCTGCCAGAATGACAGCAATGACGTCACGCTGGCCTATCACCGAGCAAAGCGTCACAAACACATGACCAGCGACCAATCGGCATAGAAGGTGTCAGAGACATGTGACCTCGTGTCAGCGATGATGTCACCCGCACATGTGCAATGGCTCCAAGATAGGACTTAGTCTCCAGCGCTTGCACATGTGCAGTAGCAAGAAATCCAGACATAGTCTCCAGAGCCACAGCAACCGTAACAGTACCTCCCCCTCAAGGGCCCCCTCCTGGCGACGCAGGTAATCGGCAACTAAGTCGGGAGCATGGACAGCCTCCTCAGGCTCCCAAGAGCGATGTTCCGGGCCGTAGCCCTCCCAATCTATCAAGAATAACCTGCGCCCTCTAACCATCTTAGAACCAACTATGGCTCGTACCTCATAGCTAGAGCGAGAGGAATCAGAGGCAGGAGAGTGCACATCACGAGCGTGAGGTAAAATAGCCGGCTTTAGCAGTGAAACATGGAATTTGTCATGGATCCTAAGATGGACGGGTAACTTCAATTGGTAGACTACAGGATTTACCTGTCGAAGAACCTCATAAGGACCCAGGAAGTGAGGAGCAAATTTGACAGAGCTCACTCTAAGTTTCACATGTTTTGCAGAGAGCCACACAAAGTCTCCTGGAGAAAAGACAGGAGCCGGGCGACGAAACCGATCGGACACCGTCTTCATACGGTCCTTAGCTGCTTGAATCGACTCTTGAGTCCGATCCCAAACCTCTCTGGCATTAGTTGCCCAGTCGGCCACAAGAGGAGAAGGTGCAGCAGCGGGAAACGGTACCGGTACCCTAGGATGTTGCCCATTATTGAGTACGAATGGTGTCTGCCCAGTGGCCTCAGCCAGCGAATTGTTAAGGGCAAATTCTGCCCAGGGTAGGAGGGAGGACCAGTTATCGTGGTTCTCAGCAACAAAGTGTCGAAGGTATATAATCATGGATTGATTGGTACGCTCAACCAAACCATTGGTCTCCGGATGGTATGCCGAAGAGAGATTCAACTCAATTTGCAGAAGGCTACAAAGATCTCGCCAGAAACGGGAAGCAAATTGCGGGCCTCTATCACAAATGATACGATCTGGCATCCCGTGAAGCCTAAAGACATGCTTGAGGAATAGTTTGGCTAGTACCCTGGAAGATGGGATTCTCGATAATGGTACGAGATGAACCATCCGGGAGAAATGGTCCGTGATGACCCACACAAATCTATGTCCCTGTGAACACGGAAGATCACCCACAAAGTCCATGCCTACCACCTCCCATGGTCTATCTGGCACTGGTAAAGGATGCAAGAGCCCAGCCGGTCTCTGCCGTAACGGACGGTTGCGAGCACACGAGTAGCAGGAACCGACATATCTCTTGACGTGGCTGGCTAAGTGTGGCCACCAATACCACCTCTCGAGTAACTCTCGTGTCCATCTAATACCAAAATGCCCACCCACCTTTGAGGTGTAGGCCCACGACAGTATATCATTCTGTCGATCTGGCGGAACAAAGGTCTTGCCCGGTGGGATTTGTTCTAACGTCACAGGGGAGAGCGTATGAAAAACCCTGGAGGGAAGGATAAGACGAGGTTCGTCAATCTCTACCTGGGTAGAAACCATAGAGCGAGACAGGGCGTCTGCCTTGTTATTCTTACTCCCAGACAGATAGTTGATGGAGAAGTGAAAGCGGGAGAAAAACAAGGACCAGTGGGCTTGGCGAGGATTCAGACGCTGAGTGGTTTGTAAGTACGTCAGATTCTTATGGTCTGTATAGACCTGGAAAGGATTTTTCGCTCCTTCCAGCAAGTGACGCCACTCCTCCAAGGCTAGTCTCAGGGCGAGCAGTTCCCTATCCCCAATGGTATTGTTTCTCTCTGCCGGTGAAAAGGTCTTAGCAAAGAAGAAACACGGCCTTTTTCTACCTGCACCGTTCTTTTGATACAAGACCGCACCAGCACCCACTGAAGAGGCATCAACCTCCAACAGGAAGGGCTTATTCTCATCGGGTCTTTGAAGAATGGGAGCAGTTGAAAAGTGTCTTTTTACTGCCTCAAAAGCCTGAGATGTTTCAGTAGACCAGACTTTTGGATTAGCACCTTTCTTAGTCAAGGCCACCAAAGGGGCCACCAAAGTAGAGAAATAGGGTATGAACTGCCTGTAATAATTTATGAATCCTAAGAAGCGTTGCACCGCCTTCAAGGAATGAGGTTCGGACCATTCCAGGACAGCAGAGAGCTTCGCAGGATCCATAGCCAGACCCTCTTGTGAGATAATGTAGCCCAAAAAGGCAAGGATGGCTGCTCGAATACACATTTTTCGAGTTTAGCAAACAATGAGTGCTCCCTTAAACGGGAAAGGACACGAATGACATCCTGACGATGAGTCTCCAGATCAGGAGAAAAAATCAGGATGTCGTCCAGATACACCACGACGGAGGATAACAGTAAATCCCTGAACACATCGTTTACGAAGTCCTGAAATACTGCGGGTGCATTACATAAACCAAAAGGCATGACGAGGTATTCATAGTGACCGTCTCGGGTGTTAAAAGCGGTCTTCCATTCATCACCCTCTCGAATTCGTACGAAGTTATACGCTCCCCGCAGATCCAACTTCGTAAAAACCTGAGCTCCTCTCAGTCTGTCAAAGAGCTCCGAAATTAAAGGTAACGGGTATTTGTTCTTTATTGTGATTGAGTTGAGACCCCTGTAATCTATGCAGGGATGCAAATCACCCTCTTTCTTCCAAACAAAGAAAAACCCAGCTCCCGCGGGAGAGACAGACTTACGAATGAACCCCTTCTCTAAACTCTCTCTTATGTAGGTCGACATGGCCTCCGACTCAGGTATCGACAGGGGGTAAACCCTGCCCTTAGGTGGAACCAAACCTGGGATAAGGTCTATGGCACAGTCATACGGCCTATGGGGTGGAAGAACCTCAGCACCCTGTTTGGAGAACACATCAGCGAAATCCAAATAGGGTGTAGGTATGGGAGAGAGATCAGTTGATGCAACCGCAACAACCTTAGGTGGTAAGGGAAGACATCGGGACTGACATTTCGAACCCCAACTAATAATGCTGTCGGACTCCCAGTCAATGTGAGGAGCATGAGTCCGAAGTCATGGGAGACCCAGAAGGACATCGTCTATACCCTCAGGCAAAACAAGAAAAGAAATCTCCTCTATGTGACCCTGAAGCAGGGAAAGGCACAAGGGAACTGTCCTCAATGTAATGGAGTCAGACAACATAGTCCCATTAACAACATGGACAGGACTAGGCGCCTCTAACATGATAGAGGGAATATTGTGTCTCTTTACAAATCCTGAGGACACAAACGTCCCGTCAGCTCCGGAATCCACAAAAGCCATAATAGACCATGTATTCTCAGAGAATGAGAGCTGACCTGGGATACTACACTTAGAGGGTGCAGAAGGCATCTCTAGTAACCCCCCTCTAATGGTTACTAGGCCTGGGAGTTTCCCTGACGACTAGAACACTTGTTGGCATAGTGCCCAGCCTGACGACATACGTAACATATAGGAGGACCAGACTTGCGTAGTCTGGAGGACGTATGACCTAACTCCATAGGAGTGGAAGATGTTTCAGATGCTGAGGAAGATGGTAGTGGACCCTCAACAACTGGAATAGCCCGATGCTTAGGGCGTGAGGAAGAGACCTCGAGTCTACGTTTCCTATGGCGTACGTCGATCCTCGTTGCTACTGTGATCAAGTCCTCCAGAGAAGCAGGGACCTCTCGAGTAGCAAGGGCATCCTTGACATAGCCTGCCAACCCTCTCCAGAAGATAGGAATCAACACCTTCTCTGACCAATCTAGTTCTGCCACCAGAGTTCTAAAAGCAATGGCATAAGAACTAGTGGATAACGAACCCTGAGATAGATCTAAGAGACTCAGGGCCGCATCATGGGTAACCTGCGGACCCATGAATACCGCTTTAAGAGCTTCAAGAAAGTCTTGATGTCTCAGAGTAACCACATCAGAGCGCTCCCATAAGGGAGTCGCCCATTCTAAGGCTTTGTCCTGAAGTAAGGATATGATAAAGCCTACTCTGGACCTCTCTGTAGAGAAGCGAGAAGAGTTGACCTCTAGGTGTATCTGACACTGACTAATGAAACCACGACATGATCTGGCATTGCCAGAATATCTGTTTAGCAGAGCAAGTCGAGGATCATGTGCAGATGTCACCATGGTCTGAGGTTTATCCTCTATACTCTTGAGCCGTGACTCAAGTACTTGTATGTAACGGTGTAACTGCTGATATTCTGCCATAACTGCCAGACCCTTGGCTCAGTCCTAATGTTACGGGGGGCTGTCTGATAATAAAATCTAAAGGAATATCAGACAGTCAGGGTACACCGTGCAGAGACTCTGCTGCAGACTATGGCAGAGGATAAGGGGTATATAAGTGTGCCACTGTAAATAATAATAGCACAAGTGCAGAGTGCAATACCTCTGTTAAACTCAGAGAGGAATATAATTAGAAAATAAAGCAATTCCTCCCTTACTTGGAGGGTGTGTGGAATGGTCTCTGTTAAAGATCACAGAGACAAAAGCAGTGAGTGTGAAATGGCACCTACCTAGGTCCGTTCCTCTAGTGGTGCCAGGAGATGGACAGCAGCGTAAGCCGCACAAAGCTCCTACCTGCGTTCGCTCCACTATCTTGCGAGGACACGAACCACTAGATATGGCACCTGCCTAGGTCCGCTCTTCTAGTGGTGCAAAAGAGACGGACAGCAGCGTAAGCCGCACAAAGCTCCTACCTCTGTTCGCTCCCCTAGTGTGCGAGGATACGAACAACTGCCAGACGCAGTATAAGGAACGTTACCCTAGCGGCAACGTCCACCTACGAGTAGAATCACAAGGCCCAGCCGGACCATGTGCCTCAGGCACCTGCCTATGTCCGCTCCACTAAGAGGTAAGGATACGGACTGCAGTCGAAACTGTAAGGTATAAGAACGCTACCCTGCCGGTAGCGCTCACCTAACATAGACAGAGAGATGCCTAGAGGAACGTGCACAGAGCGTCTACCCTCATGCATGAACCAATAGGACTGAGCGCTGGGCGGCGTGCGTCAGGGTCTTATATAGACTCTGTGCCTCATCCAAGATGGAGGACACCAGAGCCAATCCGCTGCCAGAATGACAGCAATGACGTCACGCTGGCCTATCACCGAGCAAAGCGTCACAAGCACATGACCAGCGGCCAATCAGCTTAGAAGGTGTCAGAGACATGTGACCTCGTGTCAGCGATGATGTCACCCGCACATGTGCAATGGCTCCAAGATAGGTCTCCAGCGCTTGCACATGTGCAGTAGCAAGAAATCCAGACATAGTCTCCAGAGCCACAGCAACCATAACACCGTCCTTGTAAGGACGGGAGTCAATGGGGGTTAGGGTGAGTTTTTACCACTCTGGAATTCAAGCCTCATATTGACTAGATTATAGGGTCGTGCCTTCTGACCGTGCACCCCTTCCCCAATAGCCACAGATGATTTTATCCTATATAGCAGGTTCCTACTTGCCCATACACAGAAGGTTTTTAAACCCAGAGAGAGGCTTCAATATAGAGTAGGTACCCACTTACAAGATATGCAGTTATGTAGCGACTGGGCAGATATAAAAATGGCCGTATTTGTATGCTAAACATCTAATTTTTCTTAGATCTTCCTTAGCAGTAATGCATGGCTATATTCTTAAGCCTGCTTTACACGTTGCAATTTTCGCATACGATATCGTATGCGATTTGCAACGCCCCCATCGTATGTGCGGCACGTTCAATTTGTTGAACGTGCCGCACAAACGATTAACCCCCGTCACACATACTTGCCCGTCCATACGACCTCGATGTGGGTGGCGAACGTCCACTTCCTGGAGTGGGAGGGACGTTCGGCGTCACATCGACTTCACATGGCAGCCGGCCAATAGAAGCGGAGGGGCGGAGATGAGCGGGACGTAAACATCCTGCCCACCTCCTTCCTTCCACATTGCCAGCCGGGTGCTGCAGGACGCAGGTAAGATCTGTTCATCGTTCCCGGGGTGTCACGATGAAAAACCTGACGTTCAATTCGTCAGGAATGAACGACGTACATGCGATGAACGGTTTTTCGTTCAATCGCAATTGCACGTCGCTGTCACACGCTACAACATACCTTACGATGCCGGATGTGCGTTACTTACGACGTGACCCCGCCGACACATCGTAAGATATATTGTAGCGTGTAAAGCGGGTTTTACATTCATGGCTTGCATGCTTTAGCATTTCAGAATGCAAACTGTCGTTTTTTGTTACTACATGAAAGGATTGGTTCTGGTTGAGTGTATTAACTTGTGTCGTGTGGGTTGTGAACCTGTGTAGGCCGCATATTGCCATTGACGTCGGCTGGCCAGGACCAGATGACGATTTGTGCTAACAAGGAGACCAACAGTTCTTTTCAAACTACACTTTACTCAACGATTCATTCTTTGCAACAATTTCACCCTCCAGATAGTGGGCACATATCTTTCAGCTAAATACAGGTTTGAAAGCCATGTACACACAGTGTCTAAGTTCCCACTGGGTTTTTTTCAGTTCTTACTGGTCCTATGAGTCCCAGTGCAACCCAGCTCAGTATTACAGTACAGTTTGTGGTGGACATCCTCCCTTCCTGCAGTCCCCTTCCCACATCCAGTCTTCTTAAGGGCGCCATCAAGATCAGAGTAAAGCTTTGCACTCCCAGTTGTCTAAAGGGTAACTGCTCGGGGCATCAACTATGTTAACAAACCAGTTAAGATTAACCCATTACCATGACAGTTATGGGGCCTGGCTACTAGAACACTTATTGTCTGAGGTCACTCCGTTTGAGGATCAGTCTCTTTTTTAAACACTGTTCACACTCCATGTCTCTGTCAGCACTTGAGATTCACGCTTGCTTGCCTTCTGTCGCTTCTCCTTCTCATTTGTTGCCACAGACTATCCACTGTATAAGACCTTCATGACCAACTGACTATACATCCGTCACTTTCACTCACTAGATCTTCACTTACTCTTTCAGAATGAACCGTCACTTACCATCTCACTTGACCCCTCCTATAGTCGGCTAATCCCAACACTTAAGTGTTGTCGACCCTACAGTTTGACAACACACATAAGCCTACATTACACATTAACAACAATACATATTACAGGTTATACTCTGCATTACACAGGAGCACATTACAATAAATACATTATCATTCCAGTTCATATAACATATTAAACACAAAAGACACAAGACATTATTCACATTAGACAATAACGCGATTGGTGTCGTCATGGGCAACAACCCGCCAAAAATTCTCCACCACCCTTACAATACTGCCAATATAATACCTTTTATAGCGTTTCTGAATTACATTTTTTTTTCAATTAGTTCTAACAGTGGAAGCCATAAATTGGGCTTTAGTGAGATGCCAGGATCTAATGCAGTTGTTTCTTTGGAGTCAAGGTATAGTATACAGTAGAAACTGTTTGTGTACTGTATGTTCTCTCATACAAGATCTGAGGTCAGAAAACTATTATGGTTGCAGAGGTTGGAAGGGCCGAACAAGAGCCCAATAAGTTTTTTGACACATAAGAGGAGCAGCAATATGGCATGTGATAGTTGATAGGATGATATGTTATAAATTTTGCATTGGGTCCCCAGGGGCTGCAAATTACAGATATCACCATAGTTCCATTACCTACTTCAAATTGCAGGAAAGCCTTCTAGGGGTAACCTTGTCTGCAGTATTTAATATAAGGCAGTACAGATGGTTTGCACCAAAAAGTTGAATGAAGGATTGTGCAAAGTGCTCGAAAACGATATTTCTTTTGAGCATTTTCTACCACCTTCAGGTCTTAAAAAAACACTTGATGGGAGCACAAAAACTCCATATCACTTCTTTAAAGCAGATCCTGATAGAAAAGGCTCTAAAATAGGCACTGTCCAATCCAAAGGATGCAAAAACTGCTTTAGGAAAAAGTAATCCAAAAATATTTCAAAAAATGATTCAAAACTACTTCAGGAAATGAAAAAGTCCTCAAAACACTCCCCATAATATATGCACACCTGATGCATTTTTCATATGTAAAATGACAATGTTGTACACATGCTCAGTCTTTTGTCACTTCTTTTAAGTGCTTCAGAATTCAGAAACCATGAAGTGGTCAAAAGAAGTAACATGTCCTTGCTCTATATACTGTAGGTGTAAGCACAGGAAAAAGACTTAATCAAAACCGACAGCAAAGACACTTCAGAAAAAAGACTGCCAGCCTTTTCCTGAAATGGCTTTGCCTATGGGCATCTCTGCTGTCAGATTTAAGAGGTTGTGTACAGTTATGGTGAACCCAAACTGTACTGTTTGAGTTCGCCCACCAGAATAAAAATTAAATTGAAAAAAAGAAGCAAAATGGAGATTAAAGCAGGAAACTTATACATACAGAGTCTCCACGTGGCTGTCACACTGCTTCTGGGTCCACTCATTAACTCTTATGAATATTCACTGCTTTCCCCACCTACTTTCTGTGACAGCGTCTGTGATTAATTGCTGTCAGACTGCCGGTGTGTCGGAGTCTGTGATTGGTTGCCTTCACACTAGATGTCTGGGTCCCTGGTGCAGAGTGTAAAAATAAATTAAAATTGGAAAAAAAGTGTAGAGTCCCTCGTATTTTGATATCCAGCGCAGTCAGCTATGAAGCTGCAGCCCCCCAGCTACGTGCAGTATTTAGGCTGTGTATCAAAATACGAGGGATCCCATGTGACTTTTTTTAATTATTTAAATATATAATTTTAAAAAACAGCATGGGGTCCCTCCAAATTTTGATAACCAACCAAGATAAAGCAGACAGCTGGGGGCTCAGGCTGGGGAGTCCAGTGGTTATTGGGCCCGACCCAACCTAAAAATAGCAGGCCATAGTCATCCCAGAATTAGCGCATCCATTAGATGCACCAATTCTGGCACTTACCCGGCTGATCCCGATTGCCCTAGAGTGGTGTCAATAATAATAATAATAATTTTATTCATTTATATAGCACTATTAATTCCACAGCGCTTTACATACATTGGCAACACTGTCCCCATTGGGGCTCACAATCTAGAGTCCCTATCTGTATGTCTTTGGCATGTGGGAGGAAACCCACGCAAACACGGGGAGAACATACAAACTCCTTGCAGATGGTGTCCTTTGTGGGATTTGAACCCAGGACCCCAGCGCTGCAAGGCTGCAGTGCTAACCACTGAGCCACCGTGCCGCCCATGATCAGGCGAATATAAGGGGTTAATGACAGCTGAGGTTCCCAAACCAGACTTTTTCTTTTTTTTATTTATTTAAGTCCAGCAGAACCCTCCGAACCTGAACATCTGCTGGGTCGCCTATCACTAATCGTGTGCACATGCTGTACCCAAAGAATGAAAGTTTCCTGAAGCGATTTCCACTATAAAACTAGTTGCTTTTTACACCCTCAAAAAACCTCTAAGTGCACTTATCCTATGGGTATGTTCACACTTAGTCCCTTTCCATGATTAAAAACTTTTGTTTTTCAATAAGACACTTCAGAAAGTCTTCTATTTCTCTGGAGTTTTTGTTATCAGTCATTTCCTGAGCTCTATTTTAATATAATTTTCAAATGCCTTTTTACTGTAACTTTTCATACTTTTTTTCTTAGAAAACATTAAACAAGGAACCAAACATACACTTTTTCATGCAAGAATGCAGACAAACCTATGACAGAGCACATAATAGGCATGTTTTTAGCCTTCCCACTGACTTTTTTTAAAAAGTATTGGTGGACATATCTAGGCTTGCACAAGATCAATCTTCCTACAGAGCGTTCATCCATCAATTCGCCATGGTTCCAGATCGAGCTGAATGCCGTTAAAAGAAGAGAGAATTGAGTATCTTCCAAGTGAAAAACATGCTAAGAATGTACATTAGTGCTTTTACACATTTGGCTTCTTTGAAAGCACGAAGCCCTTAAAAGCCCTGTACATACCAACAACAAGTTGTTTTCCCATACAAATTAATAAGACTATTGTTTTGATCACTTTTTAGAAAAAAAAAGCTTTGTGTGCACACATACTTTATAGCCTCACCTCAAGATGTGAAGATTGATCTACTTCTCCCCAGAATAGAGCGCATAACTCCTCATTTTGAAAGTGGTGTCCTTATTGTATTAAATAGCTTTAGTTAGTTAGACAGAATGAAATAAGTTTTTATCTTACATGTTATGCAGCTGGTTTCCAAGGAGCTCAGCCACTAGACACTTGCCATGTTTGTGTACTGCCCTGCGCTCGGCTACAGCTGAGCCGCTCAGATCCGGGCTCGTTGGTGGGTGGCTATGGTACCTCTGGATCCGGGGTCAGTTCGCTCTGAAAATGGTGCTGGCGCTTTTGGATGTGGGTAGGTAAGTGCACGGCCGGAGCCGTGTTTGAGTTCGTGATGCCACCCATGGGTTGTGGTGAAGTTGGACACCACCGCTGCGATTACTGGGCACCCCGGGGGAGATGGTAGTGCAGCAAGATGTTAACCCCTCTGTGAGTAGGGGTGATGGCCCCGCGACCCATTGGGGGTAGCTGGGCGGTGCAGGACGGTGCGCAGCCGGATGGCACTGATGTACTCACGGTTATTAACACACACAAGTCTCTGGTAAACCAGGTTGATGGTGGTCGGTGCCCGCAGCCGGCTGCGTCTGGTCCCCCACCCGGTTCGGTGGTCTTGTCTTTCTCCTGCTCCGTCTTGTGTACTTGGGCTGCCTGCGCTTGCAGCATCAGGAGTCCCCTCCCCGACTTGGTAGATGTCGGGAGAGCCCTTTTGCCTGCAGATGCTGGCCCGTGAGATCTCTCTGCCTGTGTGGTGGCTTTCTATCCCCCTCGGTGGGCTGTTGTCTTCAGTCGGGACTTGGGTGGGAAAGGACCCATAGCCCAGACCGCAATCAGTTAATTAACTCAGTCCAGTGGATTCTGGAACTCGTTTCAGGGTCTGAGTACTACCCCCCTTTGTGCTTCGGTTTCCGAGTCGGCTACCCGGGTCGGTACCGGCGGGCCACTACCCTGTCCCGGTCCACCACGGTTCCACCGAGCCGTCTTCCCGGCTCCTGCAGGCTAAGGCCGCCGTTTGCCTCCTAGACAAGGTACCAGGGCTCCAACCCTGGCACCTGTCAGACTGCTGCAGACCTGGGCACAGGCAGTGGGCGTGGCAAACTGCCTGGCTCTGTCCCCTGGTGTGTTCATCAAGCACTGAGGGGGGTGACTAGGGTTTAATGGTTGGCTGATGACACCTTTTTGGGGGACAGGTGTAGTGCGGGGGTCTATCTGTGACTATCTGGCTAGTCCAGGGCGTCACATTTGCACAGTAGTTACATTCCAGTTATCCCCTGTGATATCCACCACCTCTTTCCAGTTTATTGATTTCTAAACACTGGTTAGCGGCTGACTTCTTCTTATCTTTCAGCTACTGACCTGTTATAAGTACTGCAAAATCACAACTGGCAGTTTTCAGAGCAGTTCTTAATTCTCCTAACCACTGCTGTCACTCTCCTGATCCACGTGCTCACTCAAATCACTTCATCAGGTTTCTGTTGGAATATTTAATTGTTATATTTCTAAATGATTTTTCAGTTTCTTATTTTACCTAATTACTTAGTTATCCATATAATTTGGTCAATTTTGAACTACTGTGTTTTTAGAAAAAATAAGACACTGTCTTATACTTTTTTTGCCCCCTAAAAAGCGCTAGGGCTTATTTTTGGAGTAGGTCTCATTCTTGGAGAAACAAGGTTGGGGGTAAGTTTACCCCCCCAAAAAAAGCAGACCCCATCCTTCCCAGGAGACTCATACTTACCAGGGCCCAGGCGTCTGTGTGGCTCCCAGGTCCTCCAGCAATCTTCAGCAGCTGTTCCCAGCAGGTATGCTGCACACCATCCTCCGCTGCTTCTGCCCGACACACACACACACACACACACACACACACACACACACACACACACACACACACACACACACACACACACACACCGCATCCAGCTGTACAGAATGACTCTGGCCACAGGAAAGGATGGGAGGAAATTACGCACCACAGGTCCTATAAGCATTCCATCCACGGCCTCATGTCCTTGCGTGCCACCACACTGCATCTTCTGCCGGCCAGAAGGAATAGCTAGATTTGATGAGTGTGTGTGTGTGTGAGATCTGATGTGTGTGGGTGTGTGATCTTATGTATGAGTGTGTACGATCACTGCAGATCCTCCCACTCGGCGTCTGGTGAGTGTGATTGCGGGCTGTCTGCTTTCTATAATAAAGTGTCCTGCAATATTCTTTAACTATTTTAGCTGCATAGACACTTCATTATTGAACTGCAACTAGGGCTTTTTTTCGGCGAAGAGCTTATATTTAAGCCTTGCTCCGAAAATGCTGAAAATCCGTACTAGGGCTTATTTTTGAGAAGGTCTTATTTTTGGAAAAACACAGTATCAATTTTCAATAATACACCTGTTTTGTGCATACACTATAGCTTAAATCTGTTCCTTATGTCATCAGTTGCTAAGCAGACATACAACACTGACTTTCTGCTCTTTCCTTCCTTGTGACACACAGTATATGAATGAATTTCCAGGTTTCGCCAGGAATGTGACATCATATCCTTCTCCCGAGCTCTCATTTCTCTCGAACCATTATGTGATTGGATAATGCACTGTACAAATACGGATGGACCAGGCAATCAGCCCCAGATGAAGCAATATTTGAAACACACTTCAAAATATAGCAGAACCCCAATACACAAAGTGGTATATATTGGTTGTTCCCAATATCATGGATCGTAGAGGGACCTATGCCAAGCATAACTATGCAACAAAAAATAGCGTACAAAAAGCCATAAAAATAAAATCAATTTTTATTAAATATTACATTAAAACCTCAATTATTAAGGTGGAAGGAACCCCACAGTGTGGTAAACAACAATAAAAATGGAGAATAAGCCACAACACAGTCAGAGGTAGTAATATGAAGAAGTTAATAACAGCGAACCACTGGTCAAGAATCACAAAGCAACAGAAAGAATTCATTTATAAAGCCAAAAAGAATAGTTCAAAAAAATGTAATATATAGTCATAGAGTAAAATCCAACAATTGGGCGCAATACTATAGGTATAGGAAAAACGTTATATAAAACATGTAAAAAACAAGCAGTGCAGTAATATAAATATCATCCAAATGATGGTGATTCAGATTAGTAAAAATCAATTCATAATATAGCACCCATATATTAGCAATTGCCCAAAAGCATTGTGATTTTGACGCCAACCGCCAAAAGGATTATATCACTTGAAATTACCACAATTTGCAGTATTCTACATCACAATAAAAGGCTACCAAAAGGTCTCTGCGCTATAGTGACTCAAATCAATAGGGATCATGTAGCGCCCCTGAAGCCATCCATTTACAAAGTACCAGGATGCAGGGCCAACCCTGTAGGGACCCAGAAAACCAATGCTGGTAACAACCAAACACTCCAGATAATCCCTGTTTTTCCCCAATTCCCCTATAGAATGGTACCAGGCTAGGGTTGGACCAATGGATGGCCGCCTAGAGGTGGAGCCAATCCAGTCCACTAGATGACCAGGTAGGAGGGGCAGATAGTGGACAGAGGAGAGTGAACAGAAGAGAGGAGTGTGTCGGAGACGGTGAAAGTGAGCAGACGGACTGACAGGAGTGAACAGTGACCTGAGGGCCCAGACTGTTAGTTGCCAGTGGAGTACTCCCGGAACTATGCACCAACGGGGTACAGAGTCCTAGGTCAGGCAAAAGCTCCAGGCAGACCTGATAAAATCTGCACAGTGGAGGGACCATCAAGGATCTCACTGACCTTAAAGTTCGGGACTCAGTAGAAAAGAGAGAACCGGGGACAGGACTAGAGACTCCAACCCCACAGGTTTCACGCTACTGTCATACGGATTGCTGAAGAAGACAACCAGGAGGGGACACCCAGCCGCTCTACGCCATGGGAAGCCACCAACGAAAAGACAGGTGCAGGGAAAAGGTCACTAAACTGGCACTGGGACTAAGAGAACCTGCAGTTAAGACCAGCCAGCCTCGGGTGACCAGTTACCAGCTCGCAGTGAGTAAAAAGAACCAGATACATTGAAACTCCCATTGTTGGTGGCTTACCTTTTTTTAACACCCACCTGCATCACCTATCCTCTGGGGCCTGGCCCTGCTTGTGGAGGGCCTAACATTCAGGCTGCCACTAACACCAGCCCTAGTAGTGAAAACTGTGCAGCGGCGGTTCCATACTCATAGCCGCAAAACCGCAAGTGGTGTCACGTATAAACTTTATTCAACCATCCCCTGTAAATATTCCCCTTTTCAAAAAGCACCCGGGGCATGTGTGGCGCCCTGGACAAGCCAGGGGCCACAGAGAACAACACCAACACACCCCACACTCCCAGCAGGCACACCGAAGTCAGAACACAAAACCCTTGTTGCCTTCCTCCAGGGGCTGATGTTCACACCAGGGGGTGGGCCAGGCGGTTAGCTCCGCCTACCGAGGAGTTCACAGTCCTGGAGGCAGGAAACTGTAGTCAGTTTAGCTCAGGCAGAGCTTGAGTGCAGAGCGCAGATGAGTTTGGAGAGTGAAAGTGGAAGAAGAGGAAAGTAGTGAGAGAGGAGACAAGTGACAGCTAAGCAGCCTGAAGTTGGTCCAGGTGTGTGGCCCGGACAGATCAGCTAGGTTGGCAGACGGTGGTGACCGTCTGCAGGAGTGGCCGATTGGAGTCTACCGTAAGGACCGTGGACGGGCGGTGGCCCGGCGGTACCGGACCGGTACGCGAAGAGAAGCCAGCACCATCTGGCAGGGGCTTACGGACCCCGGCAAGGCTAGGAGTTGCCGTGAATTTGCCAAATTCGTTAGTGAAGGGAACCTCCTGGGTTTCCCAATAGCCAAGTCCCAACAGAAGGCAACAGTCCAACCAAGTGAGAGAGACACCGCCACCGCCAAGGCAACCGTTTCTCAGGGCCAGCGCCTGCGGGCAAAAGGGGCTCCTCCGGCCCATATTCAAGCCGGGGAGCGGGTTACCGGTGGGAACCCATTGGAACCATCTACCGTATCTAGGTGCAGGGAAAGGCAGTCACCATCAACCTGCCGGGAGAAAACAACACCGCAGCCGTCTGTGGGACCCGTCCATCCAGCCGTGTGTTTTACTGAGAACTGTGTCCTCATCATTGGCTGAGTGAGTACCACCCACCATGCCGTGTGGCACAGCGCTGCCCCTGCGACCCTGCACCTCACCAGGCCCCGTAACCTGCCTGCCATCCATCCCTACCCCATCACCGGGCCCCGGGACAACCAACCCCCTACCCATGGAGGGGAGAACTAACATCAAAGCTGCTCCCTGTCATCGCTCCCGGGATCCCCGTCCAGAGCAGCGGTGGTGTCACCAATATCACCACAACCGTGGGTGGCATCACGGACAATAATCAAAACTCCCACAATCAAAATCCCCTTTTCGCTCACGGGCGAGGAGCGCCGCTCGAGTCCCCGGGATCCGGCCCACCGCTCGAGCCACCACCGAGCAGCAGCAGCCGCAGCAGCAGCGGCAGCTGGACCTGAGCAGTGGGAGAGCGCAGCGTCCCCTCCTCCGCCCGCGACAACTTGGCGTCACGGACAGGATCCTACCGTTCTACCGACTGGTGGAAGTGCGCCTTGTGTGACCGCCGGAGGTGTCTGGCCGGAAAATTTGTAAAGCCGCCATCTTGGGCGCGAAGAGTTCCCGCTCGAGCGTCTCCTCGAGTAGTGGAGGCGCGAAGGCCTAAACCCCGCCCCTGTAGAGGAGGAGCCGGAAAGAGGCTAAGGGGGACGAAATGGCGGCTGGCCGCATTTAGCGCGCGGCTGTACAAGCAGGGACGCCGGGACCCTACGATCCACTGAGCCCCGCAAAGGATGTCTGCCCCACCCAGCTATTCGGAGGCTACCGAGCCGGTGCCTGGAACAGCGGCGTGGTGAGGGCCCGCACGGCGGGGATCTGCCAACACTACCGAAACCAAATATGCCGACTGATGGAACAGTGGACCGCAGAGGTGGCGGAGGTATCTGCAGTCGCCCGGGTGTATGGAATGGAGGCAATGATGGAGGAGCTGGTGAGTGACCCACGCCCCTGTGTCCCCGAGGGACCGGCCATCGCGGCTGAGGGAGCCGGTCTACCCCTGGCCCCCATGTTACCCCCCTCTTCCTTGCCCGTGCACCATGCGGCGCCTTGTCCATCTGGTGTACACCCCTTCGTGGCAGGAACCGAGAGAGAAGCAAACCCGGAGGCTGCAGCAGCTGGCGGCAACCCGCCTGGCGCAGGGACGGACGAAAGCGACTCCGGACCGGATACGGAGCCTGTTTCCGAGGAAGACGAAGGGGTTGTGGCCCTGTGTGACATGGAGGCCACTTACATCCCCCGGAGCGGGAATAATGGGTACCGTGCGGCCCTTCCCCATCGCGCCTGCTATGCGCTGGAGGGGCTGATCCCCGTGTTCCTCCACCCGGGGCCGGCTGAGGATGATGAAAGCAAGCAGTGAAGTCGGCGGTCCTCCGCCCAAAAGTTGTTCCCCGTTGGGACCAACAGTGTGTGTTTAAAGTTGAAAGTTTGAAAAGTTTTGAAAATGATAAGTAAATGATACCGATGAAGTCACCTGATTGTCAACCTTGATTCGAAACCGGTCGTTGCCGGCAACTGGTCCCCGTTGGGACCCCCTTTACCTTTTTGCATAAGGAACTACTTATGAACAAGCCTGAGAACTTGCAAGGCAACCACAAACTTGTGGCCTGTAAATAATGTTTGTTATGGCTTTTACCGTTACCGCCTCCGGAGAGGCAGATTGGAGGAAGGGCCCGCAGTGGAGCAGGCTGGGGCCCAGCCACCACCGGAACCGGTGGCAATCCTCTGGGGGTTTCAGGGGTTCCCCATGGATGTGGGTCCCCTGAAAAGGACAGAACCCGCTCAGGCAACTTGTGCAGGACTGGGGTCAAGGAGTGCTGCCTGTTTGCTTAGGGGCAGCATCAGGGCCAGGTTGCTTGGGTGGGAGAGAGTGGAAGCCGTAACCGTTTACACAACGTTTAAGTAAGAGTACCTCCCGATGTTGGAAGAAGTTATTATAATTGTATGTGTGTTACCGTTTTTTATCTTTTTCAGTTGGTGAAAATAAAACCGGTGATGGACGGGCAGCCCGCGGACGGTCTGCATTTAACTAAGGGGGAATGTGGCGCCCTGGACAAGCCAGGGGCCACAGAGAACAACACCAACACACCCCACACTCCCAGCAGGCACACCGAAGTCAGAACACAAAACCCTTGTTGCCTTCCTCCAGGGGCTGATGTTCACACCAGGGGGTGGGCCAGGCGGTTAGCTCCGCCTACCGAGGAGTTCACAGTCCTGGAGGCAGGAAACTGTAGTCAGTTTAGCTCAGGCAGAGCTTGAGTGCAGAGCGCAGATGAGTTTGGAGAGTGAAAGTGGAAGGAGGGAAAGTAGTGAGAGAGGAGAAAAGTGACAGCTAAGCAGCCTGAAGTTGGTCCAGGTGTGTGGCCCGGACAGATCAGCAAGGTTGGCAGACGGTGGTGACCGTCTGCAGGAGTGGCCGATTCGAGTCTACCGTAAAGACCGTGGACGGGCGGTGGCCCGGCGGTACCGGACCGGTACGCGAAGAGAAGCCAGCACCATCTGGCAGGGGCTTACGGACCCCGGCAAGGCTAGGAGTTGCCGTGAATTTGCCAAATTCGTTAGTGAAGGGAACCTCCTGGGTTTCCCAATAGCCAAGTCCCGACAGAAGGCAACAGTCCAACCAAGTGAGAGAGACACCGCCACCGCCAAGGCAACCGTTTCTCAGGGCCTGCGTTTCTCAGCGCCTGCGGGCAAAAGGGGCTCCTCCGGCCCATATTCAAGCCGGGGAGCGGGTTACCGGTGGGAACCCATTGGAACCATCTACCGTATCTAGGTGCAGGGAAAGGCAGTCACCATCAACCTGCCGGGAGAAAACAACACCGCAGCCGTCTGTGGGACCCGTCCATCCAGCCGTGTGTTTTACTGAGAACTGTGTCCTCATCATTGGCTGAGTGAGTACCACCATGCCATGTGGCACAGCGCTGCCCCCGCGACCCTGCACCTCACCAGGCCCCGTAACCTGCCTGCCATCCATCCCTACCCCATCACCGGGCCCCGGGACAACCAACCCCCTACCCATGGAGGGGAGAACTAACATCAAAGCTGCTCCCTGTCATCACTCCCGGGATCCCCGTCCAGAGCAGCGGTGGTGTCACCAATATCACCACAACCGTGGGTGGCATCACGGACAATAATCAAAACTCCCACAATCAAAATCCCCTTTTCGCTCACGGGCGAGGAGCGCCGCTCGAGTCCCCGGGATCCGGCCCACCGCTCGAGCCACCACCGAGCAGCAGCAGCCGCAGCAGCAGCGGCAGCTGGACCTGAGCAGTGGGAGAGCGCAGCGTCCCCTCCTCCGCCCGTGACAACTTGGCGTCATGGACAGGATCCTACCGTTCTACCGACTGGTGGAAGTGCGCCTTGTGTGACCGCCGGAGGTGCCTGGCCGGAAAATTTGAAAAGCCGCCATCTTGGGCGCGAAGAGTTCCCGCTCGAGCGTCTCCTCGAGTAGCGGAGGCGCGAAGGCCTAAACCCCGCCCCTGTAGAGGAGGAGCCGGAAAGAGGCTAAGGGGGACGAAATGGCGGCTGGCCGCATTTAGCGCGCGGCTGTACAAGCAGGGACGCCGGGACCCTACGATCCACTGAGCCCCGCAAAGGATGTCTGCCCCACCCAGCTATGCGGAGGCTACCGATCCGGTGCCTGGAACAGCGGCGTGGTGAGGGCCCGCACGGCGGGGATCTGCCAACACTACCGAAACCAAATATGCCGACTGATGGAACAGTGGACCGCAGAGGTGGCGGAGGTATCTGCAGTCGCCCGGGTGTATGGAATGGAGGCAATGATGGAGGAGCTGGTGAGTGACCCACGCCCCTGTGTCCCCGAGGGACCGGCCATCGCAGCTGAGGGACCCGGTCTACCCCTGGCCCCCATGTTACCCCCGTCTTCCTTGCCCGTGCACCATGCGGCGCCTTGTCCATCTGGTGTACACCCCTTCGTGGCAGGAACCGAGAGAGAAGCAAACCCGGAGGCTGCAGCAGCTGGCGGCAACCCGCCTGGCGCAGGGACGGACGAAAGCGACTCCGGACCGGATACGGAGCCTGTTTCCGAGGAAGACGAAGGGGTTGTGGCCCTGTGTGACATGGAGGCCACTTACATCCCCCGGAGCGGGAATAATGGGTACCGTGTGGCCCTTCCCCATCGCGCCTGCTATGCGCTGGAGGGGCTGATCCCCGTGTTCCTCCACCCGGGGCCGGCTGAGGATGATGAAAGCGAGCAGTGAAGTCGGCGGTCCTCCGCCCAAAAGTTGTTCCCCGTTGGGACCAACAGTGTGTGTTTAAAGTTGAAAGTTTGAAAAGTTTTGAAAATGATAAGTAAATGATACCGATGAAGTCACCTGATTGTCAACCTTGATTCGAAACCGGTCGTTGCCGGCAACTGGTCCCCGTTGGGACCCCCTTTACCTTTTTTCATAAGGAACTACTCATGAACAAGCCTAAGAACTTGCAAGGCAACCACAAACTTGTGGCCTGTAAATAATGTTTGTTATGGCTTTTACCGTTACCGCCTCCGGAGAGGCAGATTGGAGGAAGGGCCTGCAGTGGAGCAGGCTGGGGCCCAGCCACCACCGGAACCGGTGGCAATCCTCTGGGGGTTTCAGGGGTTCCCCATGGATGTGGGTCCCCTGAAAAGGACAGAACCCGCTCAGGCAACATGTGCAGGACTGGGGTCAAGGGGTGCTGCCTGTTTGCTTAGGGGCAGCATCAGGGCCAGGTTGCTTGGGTGGGAGAGAGCAGAAGCCGTAACCGTTTACACAACGTTTAAGTAAGAGTACCTCCCGATGTTCGAAGAAGTTATTATAATTGTATGTGTGTTACCGTTTTTTATCTTTTTCAGTTGGTGAAAATAAAACCGGTGATGGACGGGCAGCCCGCGGACGGTCTGCATTTAACTAAGGGGGAATGTGGCGCCCTGGACAAGCCAGGGGCCACAGAGAACAACACCAACACACCCCACACTCCCAGCAGGCACACCGAAGTCAGAACACAAAACCCTTGTTGCCTTCCTCCAGGGGCTGATGTTCACACCAGGGGGTGGGCCAGGCGGTTGGCTCCGCCCACCGAGGAGTTCACAGTCCTGGAGGCAGGAAACTGTAGTCAGTTTAGCTCAGGCAGAGCTTGAGTGCAGAGCGCAGATGAGTTTGGAGAGTGAAAGTGGAAGGAGGGAAAGTAGTGAGAGAGGAGAAAAGTGACAGCTAAGCAGCCTGAAGTTGGTCCAGGTGTGTGGCCCGGACAGATCAGCAAGGTTGGCAGACGGTGGTGACCGTCTGCAGGAGTGGCCGATTGGAGTCTACCGTAAGGACCGTGGACGGGCGGTGGCCCGGCGGTACCGGACCGGTACGCGAAGAGAAGCCAGCACCATCTGGCAGGGGCTTACGGACCCCGGCAAGGCTAGGAGTTGCCGTGAATTTGCCAAATTCGTTAGTGAAGGGAACCTCCTGGGTTTCCCAATAGCCAAGTCCCGACAGAAGGCAACAGTCCAACCAAGTGAGAGAGACACCGCCACCGCCAAGGCAACCGTTTCTCAGGGCCAGCGCCTGCGGGCAAAAGGGGCTCCTCCGGCCCATATCCAAGCCGGGGAGCGGGTTACCGGTGGGAACCCATTGGAACCATCTACCGTATCTAGGTGCAGGGAAAGGCAGTCACCATCAACCTGCCGGGAGAAAACAACACCGCAGCCGTCTGTGGGACCCGTCCATCCAGCCGTATGTTTTACCGAGAACTGTGTCCTCATCATTGGCTGAGTGAGTACCACCGTGCCGTGTGGCACAGCGCTGCCCCCGCGACCCTGCACCTCACCAGGCCCCATAACCTGCCTGCCATCCATCCCTACCCCATCACCGGGTCCCGGGACAACCAACCCCCTACCCACGGAGGGGAGAAATAACATCAAAGCTGCTCCCTGTCATCGCTCCCGGGATCCCCGTCCAGAGCAGCGGTGGTGTCACCAATATCACCACAACCGTGGGTGGCGTCACGGACAATAATCAAAACCCCCACAATCAAAATCCCCTTTTCACTCACGGGCGAGGAGCGCCGCTCGAGTCCCCGGGATCCGGCCCACCGCTCGAGCCACCACCAAGCAGCAGCAGCCGCAGCGGCAGCCGGACCCGAGCAGTGGGAGAGCGCAGCGTCCCCTCCTCCGCCCGCGACACATGGAACCGGGCAACGGCCACCAAGTGACATTTCCCACTTATACACCGCCCAGGACCAAGTACCCCATAACCCTGGGTGACACAATCATATGTGACATAAAGGTAAAGTTTAAAATATTACCCAGTGGCACAGATAATAACAAGCGCTATAGTAATGAGTCACAACATAATAAATACTTGACGGTGTTGGGGAACCCCTGCTCTCTCGACGCATGTTTCAGCGTCTGCCGCCTTTCTCAAGGGAGGAAATGTGTGCATGAAATAGGATCCACCTAATAAACCCCTGCTAACCAATCATGTGAGCACACATCAAGGAGGGGAGTCGCCAATAAATCGGCGCATGTCACAATTGATTTTATTTTTATTGGTTCTTGTAGGCTATTTTTTGTAGGACGTTGGGTGGCTGGACAGTCTTCAGCAGCTTCCTTTTCCTAAAGTCTATCTTATATCTACTTTGTATGGAGTAGGCATTCACTATGTACTATTTTGGCCTATACGGCATGTACCTTTAATGGAGAAAATGTACATTCATTATATATATATATATATATATATATATATACCATATATATAATTATACTCTATCAGCCTGCCTTCTCCTTTTTCTGTAAATTGATTATGTTTAGTTTAGGGCGGCACGGTGGCTCAGTGGTTAGCATTGCAGTGCTGGGGTCCTGGGTTCAAATTCCACCAAGGACAATATCTGTAAGGAGTTTGTATGTTCTCCCTGTGTTTGTGTGGGTTTCCTCCAGGTTCACCAGTTTCTTCCCACACTCCAAAACCATACTAATAGGGACCTTAGATTGTGAACCCCAATAGGGACAGTGTTGTTGATGTATGTATAGAGCTATAGAATTAATAGCGCTTTATAAGTGAATAAATATTATTATTATTATATATTGTTTTCTTTAGATGTTATAAAAGACCATAAAGGAAATTTGTCAGGAGGTTTTTGCTATATAATCTGAGAGCAGCATAATATAGGTCAAGAAAGCCTGATTCCAGTGATGTGTCACTTACTGAAGTTTTTTTTATAGAATCCTGGTTTGTCTGCTGAAGGAGTAGCATAGCTAAGGCGGGCTTTACACGCTGCGACATCGCTAGCAATTGCTAGCGATGTCCAGCGTGATAGCACTCGCCCCCGTCGCACATGCAATATGTGGCGATTGCTGCCGCAGCGAACATTATCGCTAAGGCAACTTCACACGCACTTACCTGGTCAGCGACGTCGCTGTGACCGCCGAACAATATCTCCTTCAAGGGGGAGGTGCGTTCGGCGTCACAGCGACGTCACCGTTAAGTCACTAAGCGGCCGACCAATAGAAGCGGAGGGACGGAGATGAGCGGCCGGAACAGGCCGCCCACCTCCTTCCTTCCGCATTGTCGGTGGAGGCAGGTAAGGAGATGTTTGTCGTTCCTGTGGTGTCACACATAGCGATGTGTGCTGCCGCAGGAATGACAAACAACATCGTACCGGCAGCAGCGATATTATGAAAAGGAGCGAAGTGTCACCAATCAACGATTTTGAAATTGGAAAAACCTCGGGTGCACAGCCTATGGATCAATTAATGGGATGCTGCGTCCTGCATGAAAAAGCGAAGACCAACCAGGGAGAAAAAAAGCTCATGCATAGGAGACGCGCAGACCCAAAAATAAATATATCTATATATATAATTGCCTTATTCTGTCTGTCTGTCTGTCTGTCTGTCTGTCTATCTGTCTGTCTGTCTGTCATGCTCCAAAATTGTGTCCTTACGGTGACACAAAGCTGATTGGCCGCTGGGCTCGCCATGGCACCGCCCCCCCACACGGATTGGCCGCTCGCCCAGGCTGCGCCCCCACACGGATTGGCCAGCCGCTCGCCCAGGCTCCGCCCCCCCCACAGATTGGCCTCTCGCCCCGGCACCCTGCAGGCATTGGCAATTCAGCCACGCCACGCCCCGCCCCCCTCACGCAATGCACGTTAGCTCTGGCCCCACCCCCTCCCTCCCCCCGCGCATTTCTCTAACTGACACGGCTGTCACAGAGGTGAGTACGGTACTCCCTATCCCCCCCCAACCCCCCAACCCCCCCCCCCCCGGCCCCCGCTCCCAAAGGGGTGGTGTGGATACTCGCATGGTTACAAGCGCTGTCACGGAGGTGAGTACTGTATTCCCTCCCCCCCCCCCGGCCCCCGCTCCCACGGCAGTGGTGGGAGTGGTGTGGATACGTTGGTAACCATGCTCGCATGGTTACAAGCCCATCAAGGTCCTGCTGCGCCGGAAGGTCCACACGCACACACACAAACATACACACACATCAGATCACACTCACACTCACTCTCATACACACCTCACACACACCTCACATCGCATCCACATACTCACGACATCCTAGGATATCGCTTGCTTCTCGGCGGCGAAAATGTGCTGTTGTGATCTTCCAGGACCTGACGGAGGATCACATGGCCAGAGGCATGTGATATCCCCGGATGTTGTGAGTATGAGCGCGTAAGTGCGATATCGTCAGTGTCTGTGTGTGTGAGTGGATGCGATCGGGTGTGTGTGAGTGGATGCGATCGGGTGTGTGTGAGTGGATGCGATCGGGTGTGTGTGAGTGGATGCGATCGGGTGTGTGTGAGTGGATGCGATCAGGTGTGTGTGTGAGTGGATGCGATCGGGTGTGTGTGTGAGTGGATGCGATCGGGTGTGTGTGTGAGTGGATGCGATCGGGTGTGTGTGTGAGTGGATGCGATCGGGTGTGTGTGTGAGTGGATGCGATCGGGTGTGTGTGTGAGTGGATGCGATCGGGTGTGTGTGTGAGTGGATGCGATCGGGTGTGTGTGTGAGTGCATGCGATCGGGTGTGTGAGTGTCGGCAGAGGAGCAGGGCGTGCTGGAGGAGGCTGGGAGCAGAGAGGCTGATCATGGGGAAGAGGGAAATGCTGATGCTGAAGGAGGCTGGGATACGAAGGCTGGGAAGAAGGAGGCTGGGAGGAGAGAGGCTGATCCTAGGGAAGGCTGGGGAGAGGAGGCTGATGCTGAGGGAGGCTGGAAGGAGAGAGGCTGATGCTGAGGGAGGCTGGGACGAGGGAGGCTGATGCTTAAGGAAGCTGATGCTGGAGGAGGCTGGAAGAACAGAGGCTGATGCTGGTAGAGGCTGATGCTTGGGGAAGCTGATGCTGGGGGAGACTGGGAGAGGAAGGCTGATGCTGAGGGAGCCTGGGAGGCGGAGGCTGGGAGGAAGGAGGCTGGGAGGAGAGAGGCTGATCCTTGGGAAGGCTGGGAAAGGGAGGCTGATGCTGAGGGAGGCTGGAAGGAGAGAGCCTGATGCTAGGGACAGAGACGCTGATGCTGGGAGGAGAGAGGCTGATGCTGCGGGCAGAGAGGCTGATGATGCGGGTAGAGAGGCTGATGCTGGCGCAGCATGGCGGATGGAGCACGTTTGGTAATGCGCAGCATGGCGGATGGAGCACGTTTGGGAGTGCGCAGCATGGCGGATGGAGTACGTTTGGGAGTGCGCAGCATAGCGGATGGAGCACGTTTCGGAGTGCGCAGCATGGCGGATGGAGCACGTTTGGGAGTGCGCAGCATGGCGGATGGAGCACGTTTAGGAGTGCGCAGCATGGGAGATGGAGCACGATGGGGAGTGCGCAGCGTGGCGGATGGAGCACGATGGGGAGTGCGCAGCATGGATGATGGAGCACGATGGGGGGTGCGCAGCATAGGGGATAGAGCACGATGGGGAGTGCGCTGCATCGGGCATGGAGCACGATGGGGAGTGTGGAGTATGGCGGATGGAGCACGTTTGGGAGTGCGCAGCATGGTGGATGGAGCACATTTGGGAGTGCGCAGCATGGCGGATGGAGCACGTTTAGGAGTGCGCAGCATGGGAGATGGAGCACGATGGGGAGTGCGCAGCGTGGCGGATGGAGCACGATGGGGAGTGCGCAGCATGGGGAATGGAGCACGATGGGGAGTGCGCAGCATGGCGGATGGAGCACGTTTGGGAGTGCGCAGCATGGCGGATGGAGCACGTTTGGGAGTGCGCAGGATGGGAGATGTAGCACGATGGGGGGTGCGCAGCATAGGGGATGGAGCACGATGGAGAGTGCACACCTCCCCCCAACACACACACACGCGCGCGCGCGCACTGCACAACACACCACACACACACACTGGAAACCACAAACAACTGCCCTACACAGACACCCACACACAGACAACGCTGCACACACAAATATACGCACATACTGCACATATATATAACAAAAATCATACATGAACTACACAATACGTAAATTCTAGAATACCCGATGCGTAGAATCGGGCCACCTTCTAGTATATATATATATATATATATATATATCACAGGGATCCTCAAAATAGTAAAGATTGATATAGAATTTTATTGAAACAATCAAGGTGACACATAAGACATACAATTAAAATCACTTAAAATACATATAAATAGAGAACCCCCACATCTCCAAGATGTAAATTATGGGGTACCGCCCTGTGTACATATGCAACAATGTATAAATCTGATCCCTAGAAAAACATATACTGGATCAATCCATAAATGTGATAACTCTTAACCATTAAGTCTATAACATAGGGACCACACCTGTGAGCTATACTGGTAGTGAGTCCAATGGGATAGCAGCTATCAATATATGACAGAACAAGAGCATGCAAATCATACAGTAATTACAATAACCAGGCATGAATCATGCAAAAAAGAAAGGAAAATCATAAAAACCCTTGTCCAGAGATCCCAAAGATGGCTCACAATCAGGTGCCCAAGTGAAAAGCTACATCAAGCTCCCAACCAGTGAAGGGCGCTACAGAAACAAGGAGGTACCCACAATAGGGAGGGATGTGGGGGACCCCACGCGTATCGCTGTGAACAGCTTCGTCAGGGGAGAGTGTATCCCTGATTGCAATTAGAACGGGTATTTATAGAGGATCACAGTCTTAATTAATTGTAAAGTAACAACTTAATTACATTAATTACATGTAATTAAGTTGTTGTGGGTACCTCCTTGTTTCTGTAGCGCCCTTCACTGGTTGGGAGCTTGATGTAGCTTTTCACTTGGGCACCTGATTGTGAGCCATCTTTGGGATCTCTGGACAAGGGTTTTTATGATTTTCCTTTCTTTTTTGCATGATTCATGCCTGGTTATTGTAATTACTGTATGATTTGCATGCTCTTGTTCTGTCATATATTGATAGCTGCTATCCCATTGGACTCACTACCAGTATAGCTCACAGGTGTGGTCCCTATGTTATAGACTTAATGGTTAAGAGTTATCACATTTATGGATTGATCCAGTATATGTTTTTCTAGGGATCAGATTTATACATTGTTGCATATGTACACAGGGCGGTACCCCATAATTTACATCTTGGAGATGTGGGGGTTCTCTATTTATATGTATTTTAAGTGATTTTAATTGTATGTCTTATGTGTCACCTTGATTGTTTCAATAAAATTCTATATCAATCTTTACTATTTTGAGGATCCCTGTGATATATATATATATATATATATACTAGAAGGTGGCCCGATTCTACGCATCGGGTATTCTAGAATTTACGTATTGTGTAGTTCATGTATGATTTTTGTTATATATATGTGCAGTATGTGCGTATATTTGTGTGTGCAGCGTTGTCTGTGTGTGGGTGTCTGTGTAGGGCAGTTGTTTGTGGTTTCCAGTGTGTGTGTGTGGTGTGTTGTGCAGTGCGCGCGCGCGCGTGTGTGTGTGTTGGGGGGAGGTGTGCACTCTCCATCGTGCTCCATCCCCTATGCTGCGCACCCCCCATCGTGCTACATCTCCCATCCTGCGCACTCCCAAACGTGCTCCATCCGCCATGCTGCGCACTCCCAAACGTGCTCCATCCGCCATGCTGCGCACTCCCCATCGTGCTCCATTCCCCATGCTGCGCACTCCCCATCGTGCTCCATCCGCCACGCTGCGCACTCCCCATCGTGCTCCATCTCCCATGCTGCGCACTCCTAAACGTGCTCCATCCGCCATGCTGCGCACTCCCAAATGTGCTCCATCCACCATGCTGCGCACTCCCAAACGTGCTCCATCCGCCATACTCCACACTCCCCATCGTGCTCCATGCCCGATGCAGCGCACTCCCCATCGTGCTCTATCCCCTATGCTGCGCACCCCCCATCGTGCTCCATCATCCATGCTGCGCACTCCCCATCGTGCTCCATCCGCCACGCTGCGCACTCCCCATCGTGCTCCATCTCCCATGCTGCGCACTCCTAAACGTGCTCCATCCGCCATGCTGCGCACTCCCAAACGTGCTCCATCCGCCATGCTGCGCACTCCGAAACGTGCTCCATCCGCTATGCTGCGCACTCCCAAACGTACTCCATCCGCCATGCTGCGCACTCCCAAACGTGCTCCATCCGCCATGCTGCGCATTACCAAACGTGCTCCATCCGCCATGCTGCGCCAGCATCAGCCTCTCTACCCGCATCATCAGCCTCTCTGCCCGCAGCATCAGCCTCTCTCCTCCCAGCATCAGCGTCTCTGTCCCTAGCATCAGGCTCTCTCCTTCCAGCCTCCCTCAGCATCAGCCTCCCTTTCCCAGCCTTCCCAAGGATCAGCCTCTCTCCTCCCAGCCTCCTTCCTCCCAGCCTCCGCCTCCCAGGCTCCCTCAGCATCAGCCTTCCTCTCCCAGTCTCCCCCAGCATCAGCTTCCCCAAGCATCAGCCTCTACCAGCATCAGCCTCTGTTCTTCCAGCCTCCTCCAGCATCAGCTTCCTTAAGCATCAGCCTCCCTCGTCCCAGCCTCCCTCAGCATCAGCCTCTCTCCTTCCAGCCTCCCTCAGCATCAGCCTCCTCTCCCCAGCCTTCCCTAGGATCAGCCTCTCTCCTCCCAGCCTCCTTCTTCCCAGCCTTCGTATCCCAGCCTCCTTCAGCATCAGCATTTCCCTCTTCCCCATGATCAGCCTCTCTGCTCCCAGCCTCCTCCAGCACGCCCTGCTCCTCTGCCGACACTCACACACCCGATCGCATGCACTCACACACACACCCGATCGCATCCACTCACACACACACCCGATCGCATCCACTCACACACACACCCGATCGCATCCACTCACACACACACCCGATCGCATCCACTCACACACACACCCGATCGCATCCACTCACACACACACCCGATCGCATCCACTCACACACACACCCGATCGCATCCACTCACACACACACCTGATCGCATCCACTCACACACACCCGATCGCATCCACTCACACACACCCGATCGCATCCACTCACACACACCCGATCGCATCCACTCACACACACCCGATCGCATCCACTCACACACACAGACACTGACGATATCGCACTTACGCGCTCATACTCACAACATCCGGGGATATCACATGCCTCTGGCCATGTGATCCTCCGTCAGGTCCTGGAAGATCACAACAGCACATTTTCGCCGCCGAGAAGCAAGCGATATCCTAGGATGTCGTGAGTATGTGGATGCGATGTGAGGTGTGTGTGAGGTGTGTATGAGAGTGAGTGTGAGTGTGATCTGATGTGTGTGTATGTTTGTGTGTGTGCGTGTGGACCTTCCGGCGCAGCAGGACCTTGATGGGCTTGTAACCATGCGAGCATGGTTACCAACGTATCCACACCACTCCCACCACTGCCGTGGGAGCGGGGGCCGGGGGGGGGGGAGGGAGTACAGTACTCACCTCCGTGACAGCGCTTGTAACCATGCGAGTATCCACACCACCCCTTTGGGAGCGGGGGCCGGGGGGGGGGGGGGGTTGGGGGGTTGGGGGGGGATAGGGAGTACCGTACTCACCTCTGTGACAGCCGTGTCAGTTAGAGAAATGCGCGGGGGGAGGGAGGGGGTGGGGCCAGAGCTAACGTGCATTGCGTGAGGGGGGCGGGGCGTGGCGTGGCTGAATTGCCAATGCCTGCAGGGTGCCGGGGCGAGAGGCCAATCTGTGGGGGGGGCGGAGCCTGGGCGAGCGGCTGGTCAATCCGTGTGGGGGCGCAGCCTGGGCGAGCGGCCAATCCGTGTGGGGGGGGCGGTGCCATGGCGAGCCCAGCGGCCAATCAGCTTTGTGTCACCGTAAGGACACAATTTTGGAGCATGACAGACAGACAGACAGACAGACAGACAGACAGACAGACAGACAGAATAAGGCAATTATATATATAGATTTATTTTTGGGTCTGCGCGTCTCCTATGCATGAGCTTTTTTTCTCCCTGGTCAATCAACGATTTTTGACGTTTTTGCGATCGGTGATCGTTGCTTCTAGGGTTTACACGCTGTGATGTCGGTAACAGCGCCGGATGTGCGTCACTAACAACATGACCCCGATGATATATCGTTACCGATGTTGCAACGTGTAAAACCCGCCTAAGGCTATGTGCGCACAGTGCGTTTTTCGCGGCGTTTTTGCGCGTTTTTCGGGTGCGTTTTTGGCCTCAAAACTGCATGTCTTTGCTTCCCCAGCAAAGTCTATGAGTTTTCAATTTTGCTGTCCGCACACAACTGTTTTTTTAAGCTGCGTTTTTGAGCTTGAAAAAAAAAAATGGACATGTCAGTTCTTTCCTGCGTTTTTCTGCGTTTTCCCCCCATGCAATGCATTGGAAAAACGCAGCAAAACGCAGAGATCAAAAACGCAGCAAAACGCAGCAAAAAACGCACCAAATCGCGGTAAAAACGCGTATTTCGACGCAGGTGCGTTTTTGTGCGTATTTAGCGGCCAAAACCGCACAAAAACGCAGCGTCAAAAAAACGCAGCGTGCGCACATGTCAATTGTTTTTGCCATTTGGGTTTTGCACTGCAAAGCTGAGTTTTTGACCAAAGTTCTGCAACAAAAAGGCTGCAGTTTGAACTGCATAGTGCGGACAAGAAACCCAAATTCCCATAGACTTTGCTTGAAAAGCAGAACACAACCATTGTGCCATTAAACGCTGCAGTTGAAAAAGCAGAAAAAAAGCAGGTAAAAAGCAACGTGCGGACATAGCCTAAAGGATTACAATATTGAGGCTTTTTGCAAACCTCGTGGTGAATTTGCCCTGGATCTGCTGAAGTTCTGTACTGTTACGTGGTTGGCATTCAGGATATATATATATATATATACTAGAAGGTGGCCCGATTCTACGCATCGGGTATTCTAGAATTTACGTATTGTGTAGTTCATGTATGATTTTTGTTATATATATGTGCAGTATGTGCGTATATTTGTGTGTGCAGCGTTGTCTGTGTGTGGGTGTCTGTGTAGGGCAGTTGTTTGTGGTTTCCAGTGTGTGTGTGTGGTGTGTTGTGCAGTGCGCGCGCGTGTGTGTGTGTTGGGGGGAGGTGTGCACTCTCCATCGTGCTCCATCCCCTATGCTGCGCACCCCCCATCGTGCTACATCTCCCATCCTGCGCACTCCCAAACGTGCTCCATCCGCCATGCTGCGCACTCCCAAACGTGCTCCATCCGCCATGCTGCGCACTCCCCATCGTGCTCCATTCCCCATGCTGCGCACTCCCCATCGTGCTCCATCCGCCACGCTGCGCACTCCCCATCGTGCTCCATCTCCCATGCTGCGCACTCCTAAACGTGCTCCATCCGCCATGCTGCGCACTCCCAAATGTGCTCCATCCACCATGCTGCGCACTCCCAAACGTGCTCCATCCGCCATACTCCACACTCCCCATCGTGCTCCATGCCCGATGCAGCGCACTCCCCATCGTGCTCTATCCCCTATGCTGCGCACCCCCCATCGTGCTCCATCATCCATGCTGCGCACTCCCCATCGTGCTCCATCCGCCACGCTGCGCACTCCCCATCGTGCTCCATCTCCCATGCTGCGCACTCCTAAACGTGCTCCATCCGCCATGCTGCGCACTCCCAAACGTGCTCCATCCGCCATGCTGCGCACTCCGAAACGTGCTCCATCCGCTATGCTGCGCACTCCCAAACGTACTCCATCCGCCATGCTGCGCACTCCCAAACGTGCTCCATCCGCCATGCTGCGCATTACCAAACGTGCTCCATCCGCCATGCTGCGCCAGCATCAGCCTCTCTACCCGCATCATCAGCCTCTCTGCCCGCAGCATCAGCCTCTCTCCTCCCAGCATCAGCGTCTCTGTCCCTAGCATCAGGCTCTCTCCTTCCAGCCTCCCTCAGCATCAGCCTCCCTTTCCCAGCCTTCCCAAGGATCAGCCTCTCTCCTCCCAGCCTCCTTCCTCCCAGCCTCCGCCTCCCAGGCTCCCTCAGCATCAGCCTTCCTCTCCCAGTCTCCCCCAGCATCAGCTTCCCCAAGCATCAGCCTCTACCAGCATCAGCCTCTGTTCTTCCAGCCTCCTCCAGCATCAGCTTCCTTAAGCATCAGCCTCCCTCGTCCCAGCCTCCCTCAGCATCAGCCTCTCTCCTTCCAGCCTCCCTCAGCATCAGCCTCCTCTCCCCAGCCTTCCCTAGGATCAGCCTCTCTCCTCCCAGCCTCCTTCTTCCCAGCCTTCGTATCCCAGCCTCCTTCAGCATCAGCATTTCCCTCTTCCCCATGATCAGCCTCTCTGCTCCCAGCCTCCTCCAGCACGCCCTGCTCCTCTGCCGACACTCACACACCCGATCGCATGCACTCACACACACACCCGATCGCATCCACTCACACACACACCCGATCGCATCCACTCACACACACACCCGATCGCATCCACTCACACACACACCCGATCGCATCCACTCACACACACACCCGATCGCATCCACTCACACACACACCCGATCGCATCCACTCACACACACACCCGATCGCATCCACTCACACACACACCTGATCGCATCCACTCACACACACCCGATCGCATCCACTCACACACACCCGATCGCATCCACTCACACACACCCGATCGCATCCACTCACACACACCCGATCGCATCCACTCACACACACAGACACTGACGATATCGCACTTACGCGCTCATACTCACAACATCCGGGGATATCACATGCCTCTGGCCATGTGATCCTCCGTCAGGTCCTGGAAGATCACAACAGCACATTTTCGCCGCCGAGAAGCAAGCGATATCCTAGGATGTCGTGAGTATGTGGATGCGATGTGAGGTGTGTGTGAGGTGTGTATGAGAGTGAGTGTGAGTGTGATCTGATGTGTGTGTATGTTTGTGTGTGTGCGTGTGGACCTTCCGGCGCAGCAGGACCTTGATGGGCTTGTAACCATGCGAGCATGGTTACCAACGTATCCACACCACTCCCACCACTGCCGTGGGAGCGGGGGCCGGGGGGGGGGGAGGGAGTACAGTACTCACCTCCGTGACAGCGCTTGTAACCATGCGAGTATCCACACCACCCCTTTGGGAGCGGGGGCCGGGGGGGGGGGGGGTTGGGGGGTTGGGGGGGGATAGGGAGTACCGTACTCACCTCTGTGACAGCCGTGTCAGTTAGAGAAATGCGCGGGGGGAGGGAGGGGGTGGGGCCAGAGCTAACGTGCATTGCGTGAGGGGGGCGGGGCGTGGCGTGGCTGAATTGCCAATGCCTGCAGGGTGCCGGGGCGAGAGGCCAATCTGTGGGGGGGGCGGAGCCTGGGCGAGCGGCTGGCCAATCCGTGTGGGGGCGCAGCCTGGGCGAGCGGCCAATCCGTGTGGGGGGGCGGTGCCATGGCGAGCCCAGCGGCCAATCAGCTTTGTGTCACCGTAAGGACACAATTTTGGAGCATGACAGACAGACAGACAGATAGACAGACAGACAGACAGACAGACAGACAGAATAAGGCAATTATATATATAGATATATATATATATATTTTATTTTATTTTTTGTAAATTGAGGACATGCTGGGAGTTGTAGTTTTGCAACAACTGGAGAGCACTTGTCTCAACAATAGTTTTAAATGAGAGAAATATGGCAGTCAGTTGGCTCTGGTACCACATGTACTAGCCATAAAGCAGCCCTGCAGCTCCTGGCTTTGAGGAGAAAGTGGTATAATTCATCCTCATTTACATTGTTCCTCTAATTCCACCCCCAGATCTTTACCTTTTCCAGTTTCAGCTAATGACATTTAGACAATTTTAGGTGAATGTACTCATTTTTTTAGTTCTTGTTTTACTTAGCTGATGAAAGGGAGAAAAACTTGAAATCCCTGCTGTGTATAAAAGAAAGCTTAATTTCAAGTGTATGCCATTAACGGCCTTGTGTGACTTGTGTGAATGAGGTTGCACAGTTCTAGAAGATTTCCAGCGCAGAGCTTAACAATATGTTGGTACAAAATATTCTTGCTACTTCCACAGAACACTCCAGTGGGACCCCATTAGCCTGTATTCACTACATTTCATCAGTTACAATGTCCATGGACATGAGTGCCACTATTTCTGGCTCAAAACTAGCTATTCTTTTCTAATCTTGGACAAAAAAAAGCTCTCCAGCTTCTCCTTCACACAATGTTTTCAGCTTCTTAAGGGGGCTTTACACGCAACGACATTGCTACTGAGATGTCGTTGGGGTCACGGAATTCGTGACGCACATCCGGCCTCGTTAGTGACGTCGTTGCGTGTGAAACGCACGAACGACCGTTAACGATCAAAATTACTCACCTAATCGTTGATCGTTGACACGTCGTTCTAATCCCAAATATCGTTGCTGTTGCAGGACGCAGGTTGTTCGTCGTTCCTGAGGCAGCACACATCGCTGTGTGTGACACCGCAGGAACGAGGAGCAACATCGTACCTGTGGCCGCCGGCAATGAGGAAGGAGGGAGGTGGGCGGGTGTTCCGGGCGCTCATCTCCGCCCCTCCGCTTCTATTGGGCGGCCGCTTAGTGACGCCGCTGTGACACCGAATGAACCATCCCCTTAGAAAGGATGTGGTTTGCCGGCCACAGCGACGTCGCTAGGAAGGTAAGTATGTGTGACGGGTGTTAGCGATGTTAGTGTACCGCCCCACAGGCTCGGCTGCGACCGCCGAGCTGCTCGGATCCGTGCTCGTACGGTGGGTGGTGGCTCGAGCCTCTCACGGACCCGGGGGTCACGTTGCTCTGCAAGGGAGTTGGCGCTACACGCAGGGACTTGACGGGGAAGTTCCACAGCCGGGGCCACGGTGGTTTGGTTTGGGATGTAAGTTCGTGATGCCACCCACAGGATGTGGTGAATAGATGGACACCACCGCTGCCGTTAACTAGGCCTCCCGGGGACGAAGTTGCGCAGCTTGGTGTTGACCCCTCAGCTGGAAGCGGGTACGTGCTGGGTGCTGATGCTGTGCGGCGCGGTGCACGGCCTGAAGGCACTGGTGTACTCACTATGACACAAGACACCGGAGTCTCTGGTAAACCAAACGGGGTGATGAACGGGGCCCGCAGCCGGCTGCAGCTTCTCCCAGAATAGGTTGGTGGTTTCCGCCTTTCTCCTGCACCTCTTTGTATGAATGTTTGACTCCTATGCCTAAGCAACGGTAGTCCGCTCCCCGACTTATATATGCCGTAGGAGCCCGTTTGCCTGCAGACGCTGGCCCTTTGGGTCTCTATGCCTTGGCGGTGGCTTTACCCTGTATGGTTGGGCTGTTGTCTTCTAACGGGTCTTGTGTGGGATAGGTCCTAAAGTCCAGTCCGCAATCAGTTGATTTGACTCGGCCCTGTCGGTTCAAGGCTTTGTACTGGGTCTGAGTACCCCTCCTGGTGCTCTGGTTTCCAATCAGTTCCCCGGTTCGGTACCGGCGGGCCACCGCCCGACCCCGGTCCCTGCGGTTCCACCGGCTGTAATCCCAGCTCCTGCAGACGGCCACCACCGTCTGCCTCTTTGCCAAAGGTGACTGGGCTCCAACCCAGCCACCGGAGTAGTCTGTTGGTAGGCCTGGACACAGGTCTGCCCTTGAACTTGACTTCTCTCTACTCTGCACTACAACTTGTGTGTCTGTTTTCCCTCCTCCAGGCCTGTGAACTGCTCGGTGGGCGGGGCCAACCACCTGGCCCCGCGCCCCTGGTGAGGACATAAAACATGGAGGGTGGTGACAAGGGTTTTTAGGTTGGCTGCTGTAACCTAATCAGGGAGGGTGTGTGTGTGACTACCTGGGACGACCTGACTAGTCCAGGGCGTCACATTCCCCATTGGTTTAATGCAGACCGTCCGCGGGCTGCCCGTCCATCACCGGTTTATTTTCTTTCTGAAAAATAGAAAAACGGGAACACAGTACAAGTATACTAACGGTTGTACAAACTTTCAAATTTTTAGCTTTTTAGATCTTCCCTTACGGGAGGCACATACTTGAACGTTGCAAAATGGTAAAACATTTTAATTGTTACGGGAAATGGGTCCGGGTCCTTCACTCGCCCACCCAAACAACCTGTACCTTGATGCTTCCCCTAAAAAGTGGGCAGCACCCCTTTAACCCAGTCCGGGCCCAGGTGTTTTCCAACGGGACGGGTGCAGGTTTCACAATGCCTGTCTTTTCAGAGGCCCTACATCCAAGGGGACCCCTGACTAGGAGGATGGCCACCGGTTGTAGTGGTGGCGGGCCTCGGCCATCTTTTTCCCGCAGACCCATCCTCCAGTCTGCCTCTCTGGAGGCTGTGAAACCGGAAGGCCGGTTAAGGGAAGGTATTATTTACAAGCCCAAAAGTTTTTGGCTGGCCTGCAAGTTCTCAGCCTTGTCTCTAAGTAAAACGGGGCAGTATGGTCCCAACGGGGACTGTTCAACTTTGGCAACCGGGATCCGCTGCCTTTAACTTTGGTCTTCATCCTCCTCGTACTCAGCCTCAACGGTCACTCCAAGGCTGTACGGCGGGGGAGGGGACTGGGGCCGCTCCGGGGCACTGCGGCCCTCTCTCAGGCGGACATCCAGAGCAAACCAGCCCCTCTCCCCACAATGCCGGGTATACTGGACCAAGTCACCGGGTAGCAGGTCACGATCCAGGTGACCATAGGGTAGGTGCAGGTTTACATCTCTGCGGGAGAAGAACACTTCGGCCTCCAGGCCGGGCTCGTAAATGAACCCCCATCCGCGGTCACGGTCGAACCTACGGACCTGGCCCTGGTTCTTTTGGCCTCGTACCTGGTAGGTGGCACTCCTCAAATTGTCGTTTTCCCGGATCGTGCGGGCGAGGATCTCCGCTTTTCTCCTCTTGCAGGCCTCGATCTCCTGGCCCATCTGGTTTGGCCGCCGCTCCCAATACGGGGCGTCTGCGTGTCCGGGATCTGTACGGGTGGGGGTCTGGCCCAGCTGGAGTTCCCCGGTGGCGGCCACGACCGTCTCCCTCTGGGGGGAACCCTGCTGCGTCGCGGCCGGCCCTGCTGCCTTGCAGCGGCCTCCCCTCTGGACCTCAGCCGAGGCCCTATACTCGGGAACGGCCTGCCTCACCTTCGGGGCCTTCTTTCGGGTAACGCTCTCCCCCTCGGGCGGGCGGACTGCCGGGGCCGGGGCCTCTCTAGGCGTCGCCTTCACCGGGACTGGCGGGATCACATCCGGGACGGGCTCCTTCCATGGTAACGGGGTTGGTGCGGACCGGGTATACGGCCAACCGCGAGCCGCGTCCACAGGTGGGTCCTCGTGGGCAGTTAGGACGGGTTCCACCGCCGGTGTCGGGGGCGGCGGACCGAGCGGGAGGGCATCCGCAGCTAGAACGGGCCGTGGAGGAGGTGACAGGGGAAACGGGGGCAGACCGGGTCCCTCAGCTGCAGCGACCGGTCCCTCCAGGACATAGGGGTGTGGGTCGCCCACCCGCTCCTCCAAATTCGCCTCCATCTCGCGTGCCCGCACAGCCAAAGATAGCTCCCCCATCTCGGTTACCCACTGCTTCATTAAGTACCTCACCTGTACTTGTAAGCGGCAGCACATAAGAGTCGTCCGGGCTTCCACCGACGCCGCTGTTACGGGCGCGGGCTCCGGGAATTTGGGCTTCTCAGACGGGGCGGACATGTTGCACTCTCGGGATCCAGGAACACAAAGGATGGCAGAGTCCTGGCGTCCCTGCCCTTTATCTCCACAGTCACATGAGGCTGAATCTTCACCCGCCCCCCCTTGGTCTTTTCCAAGCACTCTCCTTGCTCTCAGCACCGCTCTGCTCTCGGGGGCGGGGTTTTTCTTTTCGCGCTCTTTCTGTTCAGGGAAGATGGCTCGGGCTGAACTTTTCGCGCCAAAGATGGCGGATTCTGCAATTTTCCAGTGGGACGCCACTAACAACAATTTCCAGGCGCACTTCCACAGGTGAGTGGATGGTTCTGGTCCGCTCCCCGACTTGTATATGCCGTAGGAGCCCGTTTGCCCGCAGACGCTGGCCCTTTGGGTCTCTATGCCTTAGCGGTGGCTTTACCCTGTATGGTTGGGCTGTTGTCTTCTAACGGGTCTTGTGTGGCATAGGTCCTAAAGTGCAGTCCGCAATCAGTTGATTTGACTCGGCCCTGTCAGTTCAGGGCTTTGTACTGGGTCTGAGTGCCCCTCCTGGTGCTCCGGTTTCCAATCGGTTCCCTGGTTCGGTACCGGAGGGCCACCGCCCGACCCCGGTCCCTACGGTTCCACCGGCTGTAATCCCAGCTCCTGCAGATGGCCACCACCGTCTGCCTCCTTGCCAAAGGTGACTGGGCTCCAACCCAGCCACCGGAGTAGTCTGTTGGCAGGCTTGGACACAGGTCTGCCCTTGAACTTGACTTCTCTCTACTCTGCGCTACAACTTGTGTGTCTGTTTTCCCGCCTCCAGGCCTGTGAACTCATCGGTGGGCGAGGCCAACCGCCTGGCCCCACCTCCCCTGGTGAGGACATCAAACCTGGAGGGTGGTGACAAGGGTTTTTAGGTTGGCTGCTGTCACCTAATCAGGGAGGGTGTGTGTGTGTGTGACTACCTGGGACGACCTGACTAGTCCAGGGCGTCACATTAGCGACAGGGGTGGGTGCTTTCACCAGCGACATCGCTAGCGATGTCGATGCGTGTAAAGCAGCCTTTAGATGCGTGTAAAAGATGCCATACATTTCAAGCATTCTATGTGATGGTTCTCACTTTGTACCATTCTGTACATGCATTTTTCAATTCCTGGAGTGAAAAAAAAACAAACAAAAAAAATAAAACAATAGAAATTCGGCTTTGAAAAAAAGAATAACCAGGGGCGTAACTAGAGTTTGATGGGCCCCGGTGCAAAGTTCAGACCTGGGCTCCCCTCCACGTACATCGACATTTAGGGTACAGGATAATGACACTGACACTCGGGGTACAGGATAATGATGCTGACACTTGGCTCTTACCCACAGCACCCAGATTTCCCATGATCTGAAATCCCTCTATCAGCACCCAGCTTTCCTATTTTCTGATATCCATCTTGTCCTCGGCACACTGCTTCCCCATGCTCTGCTATACATCTTTCCCTCAGCACCCAGCTTTCCCATATCAGAGCATGGGAAAGCTGGGTGCTGAGACATGATGTATAGCAGAGCATGGGAAAGCTGGGTGCTGAGAGAAGATGTATAGCAGAGCATGGGAAAGCTGTGTGCTGAGGGAAAAGAGCCTTTTTCCCTCAGCACAAAACGTTCCTATCCCCTGCTTGTATCTTTGTCCCCCCTTGTATATAGTTCTCCAAATACAATAATGGCACCCACATAGCCTTCCAAATAGTATAAAGGGTCCCACATAACCCTTCATATATTAGAATACACTTCCATAGTCCTCCATGTATAATAATGCATTTCCCATAGTTCTCCATGCATTATAATTCACCCCATAGTACTCAATATATAATACTGCACCACATAGTCCTCCATATATTATAATGCACCCCCATAATCCTCCATGTATAAAGTAGCCCTTCAATTATTATCTTGAATTTCTCATAGTTCTCTATGTGTTATATTTCACCCCATAGTTCTCCATGTATTATACTGCACCACATAGGCCTCCATATATTATAATGCAGCCCTATAGTCCTCCTTGCATAAAGTAGCCCTCCAATTATTATAATAAATTTCTCATAGTTCTCCATATATTATAATTCACCCCATAGTTCTCCATATATTATACTGCACCACATAGTCCCCAATGTTTTATAATGCACCCCCATAGTCCATGTATAAGGTAGCCTCCATAGTCCTCCATATATTATAATGTAGCCCCCATAGTCCTATATGTATTATAACGCAACCCCATAAAACTTCATATTGCATTATGCAGCCCCATACTCCTCCATGCATAAGGCACCCCTATATTCCATATATAAGGTGTCCTTCATTTTGTATTATGCAGCCCCCCCAGACCTCCATATATAATAATGCAGCCAGCCTCTCCAGACCTCCATGTATAATAATGCAGCCAGCCTCCTCAGGCCTCCATGTATAATGCAGTATCTCTAGGCCTCCATGTATAATGCAGTATCTCCAGGCCTCCATGTATAATAATGCAGCTTCCCCAGACCTCCATGTATAAAGCAGCCTCTCCAGGCCTCCATGTATAATAATGCAGCCACCCCAGACCTCCATATATAATGCAGCCTCCCCAGACCTCCATGTATAAAGCAGCCTCTACAGGCCTCCATGTATAAAGCAGCCTCTCCAGGCCTCCATATATAATGCAGCCTCCTCAGACCTCCATGTATAAAGCAGCCTCTCCAGGCCTCCATATATAATGCAGCCTCCTCAGACCTCCATGTATAAAGCAGCCTCTCCAGGCCTCCATGTATAATAATGCAGCTACCCCAGACCTCCACATATAATGCAGCCTCCTGAGACCACCATGTATAAAGCAGCCTCTCCAGGCTTCCATATACAATAATGTGTCAGGTTTCCGGGTTTTCCAGTTCTCTTTTGAAAGAGCTTGCCCTCAGTTAACATGGAGTTTAATGTTCTGTTGCCCTACTTCCTGTCCAGCTGCTTAAAAGGCCGCCTCTAAGCCTAGTCCAGTGCCTGAGTATACTGCTTGCTGTGTGCTCCTGCTTTGCTGCTTCTACTTCCTGATTGCCTTTTGGATCCTACTGAAAGACTACCGACCGACTCTGGACCATACCCGGTTTCTCCAAGCTGTGCCCGGACTCCGTCTGCCGTCTTTGGTCAGCACTTCTGCCCGGTTCCTTCTGGTTCGTAACCACTCTGGACTATCATCCCGTACGGACACTTCTGGACTTTACCACTTGCCCCTTGTGTTCCCGGCTGCTGCGCATTTAGGCCTTTCGGGGTGATTGCCGGACAGTCCCTGTATAGGGGTTCGCTCTGGTGGTCTCCCTGGGGGAGTCCGGTGCGTGGTCCCGGGAATCCCCTTCGCTCCGTTTCGGGAAGGTATTTCGTGTGTGTGTTCTACTGTGTTTGTTCCGTTGTGTATCTACCGTGGTTACATATTATAAACATCTTGTACCAAGAACTCGTCTCTGGTTGTCATTGCCCTAACGCTATCGAAATCCTCAGAACGTACAATAGTATTACATTATACTCAGGCCAAGAGAGGATTTCGCTGGGGCAATGACTGAGACACGAGTAGATCAGCTCTTTTCCATGATTAACTCCTTACAGCAGGAGATGGAAGCGGTACAAACTAAACTTAGAGATGTGGAGGCACAGCTGGGTCATGATCACCAGGTACTGGGTCCGGCTATTCAGGATTTGCAAGTCAGAGTGGAGGCTCAGGAAGCCATCCCCACTACGTCCGTATCAGCTGCCGGTATGCCTAGGTTACCCCCTTTCCGTTTCAATGGTGATCGTAGTCAGTTTCGTGGATTTGTGAACCAATGTATACTATTTTTTGATGTACATGCTGATTATTACCGTTCTGACCGGTCCAAAGTGTTATGTATAATCATGTTACTAACCTCACGAGCACTGGCTTGGGCTAATCCTATGATAGAGAATCGGGACATCCGTTTAAATCACCTGGATGACTTTCTGACCGCAATGGCGCAGATGTTTGATGATCCGAATCGCCGTGCTACCGCTGAATCGGCTCTCCTTTCCTTACGTCAGGGAAAGCGTTCTGTCGTTGAATACGCCACTGAGTTCAAGAGGTTAGTGGTAGACACCGATTGGGGAAACAATGCATTATTGTCTGTTTTCAGAAAAGGTTTATCCGGTACCATCAAGGACGAGTTAGCTCGTTCCGAGTCTCCAGGGGATTTTGAACTGTTTCTCCAGCACTGTGTGCGTATTGATACCTGCTTGACGGAACGGAGACAGGAAAAATGGGCAGGTGTAAACAACTTTGCGTTTCCTTCCAGAGAACCCGCTCTCAGGACGCCACGGGAGGCCGAGGACGTTCCTATGCAAGTGGACTCTCTGCAAAAGCGAGAGACCAACGAACGTCGTGAACACCGGCTCCGTGAGCGTTTGTGTTTCTATTGCGGTCAATCGGACCATTTCTTGATCGACTGCCCGAAACGTCCGAATCGCCCAAATAAGGTATTGGCAGCCATGGCAGAGTGTGACAACACGGACGCAGAGTCCGATATCTCTGAGGCAAGTGGACACCTGGATGCGGTATTTCCCTTGACTGTAATGTCCACCTCACCGAAGGACTCAGAAGGGAAATATACCCATTGCTCGCTCCCCATTCAGATTCGGTGGGAGGGACAGCTAATACCTACCTCTGCAATGATAGATTCTGGGGCAGGGGGAAATTTCATGGACTCCTCTTTTGCCAGGAAACACGGTATTCGGACTCAACAAAGATCCTCACCGGTTACCATGGAGACGGTAGACGGATCTCCGTTAATCTCTGGACCAGTTGATCGGGAAACAGTACCGCTAGAATGCGTGATGAAGCCAGGTCAGCAGGAGATCCTTGTGTTCATGATAATTTCTTCTCCTCATTTTCCGATTATTTTAGGTATTCCGTGGCTACGGTCTACAAATCCGGTCATCGATTGGGAGACCAAGGAAATATCCTTCCCACCGCAGAGTGGTTCGACCATTAGTCCAACTGTTCCGGTTCCAGTAACACCGACTGCGGAGGGCACTGTACAGGTACCTGTTCTACCCCCGGTGTATAAAGACTTTGCTGATATATGCGACAAAAGAAAAGCCGATCGGCTTCCCCCGCATAGACCGTATGATTGCCCCATAGACTTACTCCCAGGGGCGGAGATCCCGTTTGGTCATGTCTACCCGTTGGCGGCACCTGAGCTAGAAGCACTAAAAGAGTACATTGATGAAAGTCTAGCCAAGGGATTTATTCGCCCGTCTACCTCACCAGCAGGGGCACCCATCTTTTTCGTGAAAAAGAAAGAGGGGACTCTGAGACCCTGTATTGACTACCGGGAACTGAATAAAATAACCATCCGGAACCGGTATCCGTTACCGTTGATTCCTGAGCTATTGGAGAGGGTCCAACAAGCAAAAATATTCACCAAATTGGATCTCCGTGGGGCATATAATCTACTTCGCATACGTCCCGGAGACGAGTGGAAGACCGCGTTCCGATGTCGGTATGGACATTTTGAGTACCTAGTGATGCCTTTTGGACTTTGTAACGCTCCCGCGGCTTTCCAACATCTAGTTAATGATATTTTTAGGGATATCATGGACCAATTCATGGTGATTTATCTGGACGATATCCTAATCTTTTCTGATTCCCTACAGGAACACCAGGAGCACGTCAAGACCGTACTTACCCGGCTGAGGGAAAACCACCTGTACATCAAACTGGAGAAATGCGAATTCCATTCCTCAGAAATACAATTCTTAGGTTATGTCATCTCTCCTCAGGGACTGAACATGGAGTCTGGCAAAATACAAGCAATTCTAGACTGGCCGGAACCGGGAAACATCAAAGAGGTACAACGCTTTGTCGGTTTTGCCAACTTTTACCGACGCTTTATCCGTAATTTTTCAGAGATCGTTCGTCCCATCACTCTGTTAACCAAGAAAGGACAGAAGTTTGTGTGGTCCGCTCAGGCCCAGGAAGCATTCCATCGTCTCAAGGTTTGTTTTACCTCAGCGCCAATATTGGTACATCCGAATCCCGCACTTCCCTTTATCGTGAAAGTCGACGCTTCCGACTACGCATTAGGGGCCATCCTTTCTCAAAGGACTGGGGACAAGAGTCTCTTGCATCCGTGTGCTTTCTTTTCCCGCCGGTTGTCCCCTGCAGAAAGGAACTATGACATTGCGGACAAGGAATTGTTGGCGATTATTTCTGCTTTCAAGGAATGGAGACACCACTTACAGGGAGCCGCGCAGCAAGTGATAGTACTCACAGATCACCGTAATCTGGAATTTCTTAAATCTGCCAGGTGTCTGTCTCCACGGCAAGCCCGTTGGAGTTTGTTCCTTAACCAGTTCAATTTTATCGTTACATACCGTCCAGGTTCACGTAATGGGAAAGCCGATGCCTTGTCCCGAATCCGTGCCTGGAACCCCGTCTCAGACCGTGTTATCGGATGCCAATTTCGTTGGAGTAATCCAGGACCAGGACTTGTGGAAGGACATCAAGCTGGCCTATGATGGTGACGTATTTCTTGCTGCCCCCCCGAATGATGTAACTCTTGTTCTTCGGAATGGTGTGTGGTTGAGAGAACGACGCATTTATGTCCCGGAGGCCGTAAGACTTCGGGTTCTCAAGTTGGTCCATGACTCCGTGTTGGCTGGTCATAGGGGGGTACAGAAGACGCAGGAATTTCTGAGCCGTTTTTTCTGGTGGCCTACCTGTTTAAAGGACTATGTCCACTCATGTGTGGTTTGTGCCCGGTGCAAGGTCCCTCGTGTGGCTCCTACGGGACTCCTCCAACCGTTACCCGTGCCATCTCGCCCTTGGGGGTCTATCTCAATGGATTTTATTGTGGAATTGCCAGTCTCAGGCGGTCACAATACCATTTTGGTGGTGGTGGATCGGTTGACTAAAGCTGCTCACTTTATTCCGTGTACCGGTCTTCCCTCAGCCGCAGAGACAGTGGATTTGGTTATCCAGAACGTATTCCGATTGCATGGGGTACCAGACGAGATCATCTCTGACCGGGGCGTGCAGTTCACGTCTAGGTTCTGGAAGGGGTTTTGTACGGCACTCCAGATTGATGTCTGTTTGTCTTCTGCATACCATCCTCAGACGAATGGGCAAACCGAACGGACTAATCAAACCCTGGAACAATACCTTCGATGTTATGTCAGCCATCTGCAGGACGATTGGTTGAAGATGCTTCCGTTGGCGGAGTTCTCGTATAACAATACTCAGAGCAGCTCCACTAAGAACGCCCTTTTTTGCTAACTTGGGTTACCATCCGACTATTGTGCCTAGGTCACCGGTTGCGGTTTCGGTGCCTGCGGTGGAGGACAGATTGACAGAACTACGACAAAATCTGGAGGTTCTACAGGACACTGTGGCTACGGCTCAGGAGCGGTACAAGAGGTCGGCAGACACTCACCGGAAACCGGCACCCTTGTATAAGGTAGGAGACTCTGTATGGTTATCCACCAAAAACCTGAGATTGGGTGTCCCTTCGCAGAAGCTGGGACAAAAATTCATCGGTCCATTTAAGATCACCGGAATCGTGAGCCCTGTGGCCTGTCGGCTGCGGTTACCGCACCATCTGAAGGTACATCCGGTCTTTCATGTTTCTCTCCTCAAACCCGTTTCTCCTAATACGTTTCATGGTCATGTCGTGCCTCCTCCTCCGCCTGTGATGGTCGACGGCGAGGAGCAGTTCGTGGTTGAGGACATTATTGACTCCCGGCTCCATCGTCGTCGGCTTCAGTATCTGGTACGTTGGCAGGGGTACGCCCCCGAGGACGATTCCTGGGAACCGGTGGGTAACATTCGGGCACCCCGGAAGATTGCTCAGTTTCATCGACGGTACCCGGATAAGCCAGGCCCTGATCCGTCCTGAGGCCGTTTCTGGGGGGGGGAGTAATGTCAGGTTTCCGGGTTTTCCAGTTCTCTTTTGAAAGAGCTTGCCCTCAGTTAACATGGAGTTTAATGTTCTGTTGCCCTACTTCCTGTCCAGCTGCTTAAAAGGCCGCCTCTAAGCCTAGTCCAGTGCCTGAGTATACTGCTTGCTGTGTGCTCCTGCTTTGCTGCTTCTACTTCCTGATTGCCTTTTGGATCCTACTGAAAGACTACCGACCGACTCTGGACCATACCCGGTTTCTCCAAGCTGTGCCCGGACTCCGTCTGCCGTCTTTGGTCAGCACTTCTGCCCGGTTCCTTCTGGTTCGTAACCACTCTGGACTATCATCCCGTACGGACACTTCTGGACTTTACCACTTGCCCCTTGTGTTCCCGGCTGCTGCGCATTTAGGCCTTTCGGGGTGATTGCCGGACAGTCCCTGTATAGGGGTTCGCTCTGGTGGTCTCCCTGGGGGAGTCCGGTGCGTGGTCCCGGGAATCCCCTTCGCTCCGTTTCGGGAAGGTATTTCGTGTGTGTGTTCTACTGTGTTTGTTCCGTTGTGTATCTACCGTGGTTACATATTATAAACATCTTGTACCAAGAACTCGTCTCTGGTTGTCATTGCCCTAACGCTATCGAAATCCTCAGAACGTACAATAGTATTACATAATGCAGCTTCCAGAGAACTGCCTTCCCAAGCCTCTGGCCACCGTTTACTCACTTATATTAAAAAAAAAACAAGTACTCACCTTCTCTCTTCCTTCCACCGCTGCTGTCTTCCCCGCTGCTCGTTCTCCCAATGCTGCGGTCGGCGTCCTCCCGTCCTGCACTCTGTGCACTCAGCACAGCAGTCGCTCGGGAGTGACGTCATCGCACAGGGGGAGAATGGTGATGCATAGCGTGGCACCGGCTGCGCTATGCTTCATCATTACTGTGCGCGGTGACGGGGGAGACACTGCAGCCGCTGACACCAGGCAGGGGGCCCCGGTGCCGCCGCTGTCATCAGGCAGGGGGGCCCGGTGTCGGCGGCTGCAGCGGGTCAAATAGCGGCCGCGAGGTCTGTGACAGATCAGCGCAGCTCCTCTCACACTGACAGGAGCTGGCTGCTGATCTGCCTGGCGGCCGCCGGGCCCCTAACCTCCCGGGGACGGTCGCTATCGCCACCGCTGCGACCGCGGTAGTTACGCCACTGAGAATAAAAATCACCATCGATGCTAAAACTGGCACCAATAATCCACAAGCCAAATTGCATTGTACGTACTGCATTATATACATAACACAGACTTTAACATGTGAAAATAAGCAACAAAAAAACACTATTAGGCTATGTGTGCACTTTGCGTTTGTTTCATGCGTTTCTGCAGCGTTTTGAACTGCAGTGTTTTAATGCCAAAATGTATGCTTTTTGATTTTCAAGCAAAGTCTATGGGAATTAGGGCTTTCTTGTGCGCACAATGCTGTTAAAAATGCAGCGTTTCAGTCGAAGAAAATTTGTCAAAATCTCTGCGTTTAAAGAAGCAACATGTCAATTGTTTTTGCCATTTTGGCAGCATTTTGCTAACATTAGAGTCAACGAGAAGTTTCAAAACGCATCCAAAATCAAAATCCTAGCGTTTTACATGCTTTTTTGACAAAATTAACGCATGCGTTTTTGACATTATATTAAGGGCATGATGTGTCCCTTTACACACACACATAGTCCGACAATTAAATTAATAAAAATCAATAATTTAACATTATTTTATACATTATTTTATACATTAATTTAACATTATTTTATACATATTAGAACACAGTTATAATTTTATTAAAATTAGCTATTTTGTGTATGATTTTAATCATGATATTTGTTATCATTTTTTTTTCCTTTTTTCCCATAGTGTTTGAATGTTTAAACTTTATTAAGTAGTGTATTTGTATTCAAAACACATCTGACTTTAACCCCTTCACGACCTTGGACGGATCTATCCGTCATAGATCGTGTCCCGTTAAGCCCCGCCCCCTGCCGCGGGGAGGCGGCGTGGATCGGCACACATATCAGCTGTTTTCAACAGCTGACATGTGTGCCTGCTAGCCGCGGGTGGAATCGCTTCCACCCGCGGCCATTAACCCCTTAAATCTTGCTGCCAAAGTCTGGCAGCAAGATTTAAATGCGCGCGGCCATGTTTGTTACTTACCGCCGCCCCCACCGGAAGTCACGTGTGTTATCACGTGACTATCGGTGGTTGCCATCGTAGCAAAGGGTCATGTGATGACGCCTGCTGCTATGATCTTTCACTTTCATTTTCCCTCGGCCGAGAGCAGAGGGAAAACCAAAGTGAGTGAATCTGCTGATTACAGCGGTATTGCTGTGATCAGCAGATAGCGATCGGATTGCTGATTGCTATAGCCCCCTAGGGGGACTAGTAAAATAAAAAAAAAAAGTAAAAAAAAAAGTTTTAAAAAATAAAAAAAAACACAAAAAACCTAAAAGTTCAAATCACCCCCCTTTCCCCCCATTGAAAATTAAAGGGTTAAAAAATAAATAAATATACACATATTTGGTATCGCCGCGTTCAGAAATGCCCGATCTATCAAAATATAAAATCAATTATTCTGATTGGTAAACGGCGTAGTGGCAAAAAAATTCCAAACGCCAAAATTACGTTTTTTGGTCGCCGCAAGTTTTGCGCAAAATGCAATAACAGGCGATCAAAACGTAGCATCTGCGCAAAAATTGTACCATTATAAACGTCAGCTCGAGACGCAAAAAATAAGCCATCACTGAGCCATTGATCCCAAAAAATAAGAACTCTACGTGTTTCGGAAAATGGCGCAAAACGTGCGCCACTTTTATTGGACAAACTTGTGAATTTTTTTAACCCCTTAGATACAAGTAAACCTATACATGTTTGGTGTCTACAAACTCGCACCGACCTGAGGCATCACACCCAGACATCAGTTTTACCATATAGTGAACACCGTGAATAAAATATCCCAAAAACTATTGTACGATCCCACTTTTTTTGCAATTTTTCCGCACTTGGAATTTTTTTGCCGTTTTCCAGTACACTATATGGTTAAACTTATGATTTCATTTAAAAGTACAACTCGTCCCGCAAAAAACAAGCCCTCATATGGCAAGATTGACGGAAAAATAAAAAAGTTACGGCTCTCGGAAGAAAAGGAGCAAAAAACAAAAACGCAAAAACGGAAAGTGCCCGGGGGCTGAAGGGGTTAAACAATGAAAAAGCATGTAAATCGCTGTACAAATGCGGCCAAAACACGGTAAAAACACAAGCGTATTTTTAGCGATTTTTGTGGTCAAAACCAAATTTGACAAAGACAATTTCTGCCAGAGGATGCGTTTAGAACTGCAACTAACTCAACGCAAAGTGCGCACATAGCCTTAAAAATGACATGCGCGAGTCCTGACACAATCACCTTGGTTGAATGGAACTTTGGTAATAGATTACATGTTCCTATGGTAAACATAGCTCTGTCCAAGACATCTTTAAGGATAAAGAAATTTCAAAGAACATACACCCTTAAAGTGCCCATATATTGTTCTTGCACAGGGGCCCTCTTCTATCTGTGTCCACTAAAGAGGGTGAAAATGGAGGGAACCACAGGTCCGGTACAGGCAACACTTGGGTTGTGTTCATATGCATCCGCTGTACTGTGGACACAAAGCTGGCAAAAAGCACAGCAAACCTGAGCATTCAACTGCACTTTACACAGTCACTTAATTTTGTATGGAAACAGTTTATAAAGAAATTGTCTGATTTTAATCCATGGATTTTTTTTAAAGTGAACCTGTCAGCTCCAATATATATCCAGCACCACGTGCAGTTCTGGGTGCATATTGCTAATGCCTGACTAAGGGGTGCTTCACACACAGCGAGCTCGCTGCCGAGATCGCTGCTGAGTCACGCTTTTTGTGACGCAGCAGTGACCTCATTAGCGATCTCGCTGTGTGTGACAATGAGCAGCGATCTGGCCCCTGCTGCGAGATCGCTGCTCGTTACACACAGCCCTGGTTCGTTTTCTTCAAAGCCGCTCTCCTGCTGTGACACACAGATCGCTGTGTGTGACAGCAAGAGAGCGACAAATGAAGCGAGCAGGGAGCAGGAGCCGGCGTCTGACAGCTGAGGTAAGCTGTATCCAAGATAAACATCGGGTAACCAAGGTGGTTACCCGATATTTACCTTAGTTACCAGCCTCTGCAGCTCTCACGCAGCCTGTGCTGCCGGCTCCGGCTCTCTGCACATGTAGCTGCTGTACACATCGGGTTAATTAACCCGATGTGTACAGCAGCTAGGAGAGCAAGGAGCCAGCGCTAAGCAGTGTGCGCGGCTCCCTGCTCTCTGCACATGTAGCTGCATTACACATCGGGTTAATTAACCCGATGTGTACTGTAGCTAGGAGAGCAAGGAGCCAGCGCTAATGTGCGCGGCTCCCTGCTCCCTGCTCACACTGGTAACTAATGTAAACATCGGGTAACCATACCCGATGTTTACCTTAGTTACCAGTCTCCGCAGCTTCCAGACGGCGGCTCCGTGCAAGCGCAGCGTCGCTTGCACGTCGCTGCTGGCTGGGGGCTGTTCACTGGTCGCTGGTGAGATCTGCCTGTTTGATAGCTCACCAGCGACCATGTAGCGATGCAGCAGCGATCCTGACCAGGTCAGATCGCTGGTCGGATCGCTGCTGCATCGCTAAGTGTGAAGGTACCCTAACTGTCCCTGTATACACTAGCATAGATAAAGGAATCTTTAGAAAAAGCATTTCTAAACATCCTTTATGATATGCTAATGAGGCCAGGGACTAGTCACAATGGTGTTAGTTCCTGTGCTCATTCCGCCCTCTTAGCATGCTACCACACCCACAGGGGTGTGCTAACATGCTATTCAATACCCACTGCCCAGCATCATCATCGGCAGTGACGGGCTAACCAGTGTCCCTTGCACCACCTCAGAACGCCGAGCATATGGTCAGTGTGCATGATCAGAAGTCCTTAGCGCTTTTTGGTAAGTTTTTGCTGCATTTTTTATTTGTAGATTTTATGTAAACCCATGATAAAAAAATCTGCTTTTTACAGTCTCAGCAAAGTCTATAAGATTTCTGAAATCTCATGCACACACACAAACACCTGCAGATTTTTTCTGACTGTTTTGTTAAATACCTGAGTTTTTGCTGCAGATTTCAAAGAATGAGCATGTCAATTCTTTGCAGCATTTTTGCAATGTTTTTTCATTGATACAACCCATTTTATAGAAAAAACGCACCAAGAACGCAGATAACTCAAAAGAGATTTCCTGCCACAAGATCAGGTTTTGGTCAGGAAAAAAACTTACCAAAAAGCCCTGTGTGAACATAGCCTTAGGCAGGGATTAGCAATATGCACCTGTGACGCCCCTGCACTAGTCAGAGTGTCACAGGGAACTGCACTCCTGTCCTTATGGTGCAGAACCCACCCTCCTTGGTTCCAGGTTCCACCCAGTGGTATTGCTACCAACCGCATTCAAACCCCCAATCCACTCTCACACCAGTACAGGACAGACAAGCCAGTGGGTAGGTCTAGCAGGAAAATGCCGCCCACCTTGAGGGTCAGACAGACTGGTGGGAGGTGACAAGTCAGTCGGCTCCAGGGGAGCAAAGGGAGAGGAAGTGTAGTAGAAACTCTCAAAGGGAGAGGGAACCGGGGGGTTGAGGCCCCCAGGAAAAGTGAAGTTGTGGCCCTCATAGTGTGAGGGGCTGAGGAGCCGAAGCTCCCGAGAGGTCGGATTAAATTGGGACATAGCAAAAGCAATACTATTGGGAGCGGATACCTGGACATGTTCTCCTTTCCAAGCAGCAGTGGTGCACTGGGACTTTTGGTTCACCTGAAGCATGTGTGTGTAATGACTTTACAAAACATCATCCAGCACCACGATAACCGGCCTGAGTGAGTACATGGTCATCCCTGCGCTCCCCTTCACCCCACCATCCAGAGTCCCGGGGCCTTCCCTACCCGTGGAGGGAAACGTCATCTGGCTGCCCCCATTCCATCTCCCCCGGGTGCTCCCATCGGCAGCGGTGCTAATCTCTGTTACCGCACACTTCGTGTGGCGACACGAACTATCTACCTCCCTGTAAATAATTCCCCTTTTCACATTTGAGAGTGGCCCCTAGCCCCCGGGTCCGGAGACCCTCGAACCACGAGTAATCACCCCCGGATCCGAGCGGTTCGACCTCTGCAGGGGTGGCACACACCCAGAACTGCTCATGGTTCTGGGTGCATATTGGACCTGACAGGTCCTTTAATCTATATTGCTATCCGTATACCACCTGTATGCCATCTGTATGACCACTTTTTGCATTCATTTTTATTGATCAGCAGAGACTATTATTTATAAGAGCAAATACAGTTTCTTAATAATTTCAGTAGAAATATGCTTCGCGTGGTACAATCAAATTTGTTTCTATACATTCTACTGATCTCCTGAATCACAGCACCTCAAGTCATCCCTCTTATTTTATTTTCCTTCTGTGTCCAAAACTGAATATTGTTATGTAACAAGATGGACATAACTTAAATACTGTAAATGTCGCGGGCGGGGAGGGCACTGCGCTCACCACGCTCGGGTCCGGTGCTGCTGCTCGGTGGCTCGAGCGGCGCTCCTCGCCTGTGAGTGAAAGGGATGGTTTGGTTTGGGGATGTAGTCCGTGACGCCACCCACGGTTTGTGGTGATAATGGGACACCACCGCTGCTCTGGACGGGGATCCCGGGAGCGATGACAGGGAGCAGCTGAGATGTTTCTCTCCCCTACGTGGGTAGGGGGGGTTTGGTGGTCCCGGGGCCCGGTGATAGCGACTGGAGGGTGGATGCCAGGAGTTGGGGAGGTGCAGGGTCGCGGGGGCAGCGCAGTGCCAGACGGCACGGTGGTACTCACTCAGCCAGTAACGTACACGGAGTCTCTGGTAAAACAAACGGCTGGATGCATGGGTCCCGCAGCCGGCTGCGATGGTCACTCCCGGTAGGTTGGCGGTGACTGTCTCTCCCTGCACCTGTGTTGTGTTGCCGGCTCCGATGGCTTCCCACCGGTAGCCCGCTCCCCAGCAGTGTATTTGCCAGAGGAGACCCTTTTTGCCCGCAGGCTCTGGCCCTGGGAACTCTAGCTGTGGCGGTAGCTGTATTTCCCTTCACGGTTGAGCGGTTGCCTTCAGTCGGGTCTTTGCTGCTGGGAAACCCCGGAGGTTCCCGTCGCTGACGGATTTGACCGGTTTAACGGCGACTCCAAGCTTGGTCGGGGTCCGTAGGCCCTGCCGAATGGTGCTGGCTTCTCTTCGCTCCCCGGTCCGGTACCGGCGGGCCTCCTTCCTTTTCCTTACGGTTGTGCGTCAATCGGCCTCGCCTGCAGACGGTCACCATCGTCTGCCAATCTTGCTGTTTCCGTGCCCGGGCCACGTACCCGGACACGGCCAGTCTGCTCCACTACCACTTCCTCAACTCTCCAAACTGTTGTCCTCTCTTTTCCTGCCTCCAGGACTGTGAACTCCTCGGTGGGTGGGGCCAACCGCCTGGCCCCGCCCCACCTGGTGTGGACATCAGCCCCTGGAGGGAGGCAACAAGGATTTGTGTGTGACTCTGGTGTTCCTAACCGGGGTGTGGGGTGTGTTGTTGCTGTACCTGTGACATCCTGGCTTGTCCAGGGCGCCACATAAACAATAACACATGCGTGTAAAAGGAATGGTTAAGTAGGATCTTTGCAGCGCTGGAATCCTGGGTTTAAATCCCACCAAGGACAACATCTGGAAGGAGTTTATATGTTCTCCTAGTGTTTGCGTGGGTTTCCTCACACACTCCAAAGCCATACTGATAGGGAATTTAGATTGTAAGCCCCAATGGGGACAATAATGATCACATTTGTAAAGCACTATGGAATATGATGGCACTATAGAAGCAACGTATAATAAATCCATCTGTAGGTTCTTCTATGTGGGCATTTTTACACACCCTTTTTTACAACCTTCCTAGGTCTTGCAAAAAATGGCATAAATGTCATACTTTTTTTTATAGTTTTTTACATGTGCTTCTTTCTGCAGAGCCTCTAACCATAAAAATGACTTAGTAAACAAGAGGAATCCAGCTCACCACAATCATCCGGTCGGGTTGCAATCTGGAGCACAGAATCGTCTCTGCCAAGACTTGTGAAATACAAAAGGAGGAGAATCCATCTTCATAGACTTTCAGTCTTCTTTATTATATAAAAAATTAGTGAAATAGCCAGTGCCTGCAGTGTATAGCACTCTACGCGTTTCGCGTTTCAGAACAGAAAAATTACTTGCTATGTTTTAAAAACACGCCACTCACGTAAAAACTACTGCACACCAATGTAGGATGTGTTATATGTCACTACGGACTGTAATGTAATATCTGGCTGAAGCAAACTAGTGTACGCAAAATCAGCCTATATATTCTTATATATGATAATAAAGTGTTTATATAGGCACCCTGTAGAAAAGAACTACTAAATGCCAAGACGACTACCGACATGAGACCTGACTTAATATGGATTTACATTGGATGCCTGACCCAATGCCACTTTAAGACGATACGGGACATAGATGCGTGTCTTTATATCCTATTGCTGGCGTACCGCCATCCAGTGTGGAATAAGCAGGTTAAATATGATTTTACCCCTGAAGAAATGGCATGCAAACACCCACTGTCACATAAAACCAGCAGGCAGCTGCGGAGCACAGGGCAACGTGGGGTAATGCAAGAACAGCATCTGCTTTTGGCTGATAAGCGAATTTCCTATTGGGAGTCCTTCCAGGCCAGCGGTAATCAGAGAAGTTTTTATGAGGAATTAAATCTTTCGGCTGGCTTTTATTTATGATATTAGAATATACAAGGTGCTGGGCCGGTGCGAGAGGCAGGTGCCAGCAAATAATAACCTAGATAAATGTAATGGTTTTTGGAAGCAGCTGGGGATTTTTTTTGTAGTGGGAGTGAAATGTTCTCCTTCATCTTCTCATGTTGTTGCCTGCTCCATCTGCAGGAATGTGCAGTCACCGCTTCCAATTCTGATGAATGCAGTAAATTACAGGACGAACAGTATTCACTATAGGATTACAAATAAGACATGCATTCCACCTGATCTGCCCAATTCTACCTTATCAGATCTGCGTTACCAATTATCCAAGGCGCATTTGTGATATAAATTAAGATTGTCTACGGCTCCGCAGTCTGGGAGAGTTAGTGATACGGATGTGGTTGATATAATTATATTGTGTAATGATTACCTTCAATATTTACATTATCCCTGCATGGTCTTAATTTCCGACATGACTTCTATACCTACAATTTCCCTGTGTAATTCTTTTATGTCCAATTTAATTATTCCATACAAAATCAAGCTGATTCCATGTATGATATATAATAGCAAGTTTACTAATATGCTTTATGTTTCAGTTTCTTAGGACTTGCTTGTGTCAAGATGTGGAAACATAATAATAAGGGATCATCGAATACTTCGATTATCCGGCTTCGCGAATATTTTCCGAATACCTCGCCGGTATTCGACTATTCGCGAATATTTGATGTGCAATGTAAAGCAGGCTTTACACGCTACGATATTTCTAGCAATTGCTAGCGATATCGTACGCAAAAGCACCCGTCCCCGTCGTGCATGCGATATCATGTGATCGCTGCTGCAGCGAACATTATCGCTACGGCAGTGTCACACGCACTTACCTGGTCGGCGTCCTCGCTGTGACTGCCGAACAATCCCTCCCTCAAGTTCGGCGTCATGGCGACATCATCGCAACGTCACTAAGCGGCCGGCCAATCAAAGCGGAAGGGCGGAGATGAGCGGGACGAACATCCCGCCCACCTCCTTCCTTCCTTATTGCGGGCGGGACGCAGGTAAAGTGAGGTTCCTCGCTCCTGCGGTGTCACACACAGCGATGTGTGCTGCCGCAGGAACAAGGAACAACATCTAGAAACAACCATTAACAATTTTTGGTTTTAGGACGACCTCTCCATGGTGAACGATTTTCACCACTTTGGAGGACGTTTAAGGTCGCTGGTAAGTGTTACACGCTGCGATACCATTAATGACGCCGGATGTGCGTCACTAACGACGTGACCCTGACGATAAAACATTAACGATATCGTAGCGTGTAAAGCCCCCTTAAGTCTATGGGAAACCCAAATAACAACTATTCGGAACTATTCGGGCTTCCCATAGACTTACATTGCGCATCGAATAGTCGAATAGCGACGAGGTATTTGGAAAATATTCGCAAAGCCGGATAATCGAAGTATTCGATCATCCCTAATAATAGTTCTCAAAGATAGTTGCTTTTGTGCGGGATAGCCAGAAGACTTGAAACAGTGGCATCCAGCACCGGGTGGCTGCCCACTGCCCGATGTCTCAATTTCACTGGTATTCAATGAATGTAAAGATGAAACAGGGAGCTGTCTCCCCCTTCCACCATTGAGCCTATGCATCAGAGAGCAAGCAGGTGAGATGACATTACTACATCACGCACGCTGTGATTCAGTACAAAGCACAGACCGTAGCAATGGGAGAACGGGGTTAAGTGAATAGTTTTATTTGTTATCATTTTAAATTTTGTGGACATTATAGTGCATTAGTGGCTGCGTGGGGACTGCATACTGTTTGTACAGTGGGGAAGGGGGCTGCGTGGGGACATACTGCATGTGGGGCTGTGTAGGGACATCATACTGTTTGTAGAGTGGGAAAGAGGTTGCCTGAGGACATACTTCATGAGGGGCTGTTTGAGGAAATCATACTGAATGGAGGGCTGTGTGGGGCATCATACTGGTTGTAGAGTGGGGAAGAGAGCTGCTTGGGGACATAATGCATGAGGGTCTGTGTGAGGACATCATACTGACTGTAGAGTGGAAAAAGAGACTCCCTGGGGATGTACTGCTTATTGGGCTGTGTGGGACATCATACTGCTTGGGGAAATGTTTGGGGCATCATACTGTTTGTGGGGTGGGAAGAGGGTTGTGTGGTGGACATACTGCATGGTGGACTGTGCATTATACTGTTCGAGGAAGCATCATAATGTTTGATGGTATGTCTGTGGGCAGCATACTCTGTAGGGGGACTGTGAGGGCATCATATTGTGTTGGGAGCTGTTTATCACCGTCCAATGGCTAAAAAACAGGAGCAGTTTGATTTATAAGCAATGTAAAAACAAGTAAATTATACAGTTTTGATTCACTGCAATGCGGTTCGAGGTTCTCCAGTTCGCGGTTCGAGTGATTTTGGGGGCTGTTCTGGATCGAACTAGAACTCGAGCTTTTTGCTAAAGTTCGATAGTTCTAGATACGTTCGAGAACGGTTCTAGCAGCAAAAAGCAGGGCTTTTTACAGCTACAGTGTGCAGGAGCCATCGCTGGCAGCCTGCCACAAGCTGGTAACCAAGATAAACATCGGGTATCCAAGCAAAGCGCTTTGGTTAGTAACCCGATGTTTATCCTAGTTATGTGCAGGAAGCCCACACTTCCCCGCTCAGCTCGCTCCGCCCCCTCCTGCACGCGGCATGTACACACACACACACACACACACACACACACTCACACTCACCTGTCCCCAGCCATGCAGTCCACGACACTGACGTCCTCAGTGCCACATGACCCCGCTAGGCTCCACCCACTTCGCACTCCGCCGCCAGCACACATGGCTCCGCCCACCTGTCACTCTGCACACATGGTCCCGCTAGGCTCCGCCCACCTGTCACTCTGCACGCACGGTCCCGCTAGGCTCCGCCCGCCTGTCACTCTGCACGCACAGTCCCGCTAGGCTCCGCCCACCTGTCACTCTGCACGCACGGTCCTGCTAGGCTCCGCCCGCCTGTCACTCTGCACGCACGGTCCCGCTAGGCTCCGCCCGCCTGGCACTCTGCACGCATGGTCCTGCTAGGCTCCGCCCACCTGGCACTCTGCACGCACGATCCCGCTAGGCTCCGCCCGCCTGGCACTCTGCACGCACGGTCCCGCTAAGCTCCGCCCACCTGGCACTCTGCACGCACGGTCCCGCTAGGCTCTGCCCATCTGTCACTCTGCACGCACGGTGCCGCTAGGCTCCGCCCGCCTGTCACTCTGCACGCACGGTCCCGCTAGGCTCCGCCCACCTGTCACTCTGCACACACGGTCCCGCTAGGCTCCGCCCACCTGGCACTCTGCACGCACGGTCCCGCTAGGCTCCGCCCACCTGTCACTCTGCACGCACGGTCCCGCTAGGCTCCGCCCACCTGCCACTCTGCACACATTACCTCGCTAGGCTCCGCCCACCTGGAACTCTGCACACATGGTCCCGCTCAGCTTACCTGTGGTGATGAAGTCCCGACCTCAGCGCTGTCACTGTCCTCCGTGGCCGCCGCTTGTCACATCACCTTCTCTCGCTTCCGACCCGAGACTGACTAGCGGTGACGTCACGGGACGCTCACAATACTTGGCTGTGAAGATGATTGGAGTCAGTGTGCAGGAGATCAGCGCAGGTAATGTACCTCGCTGACAGCAGCACTTGTCATCCCCTGCAGTGACCTGGGCTGACCCATTGATGTTAGCTCAGGTCACTGCACTGCTCTCCCAGCCAATGGGGAACATCCTGCTCTTAATTGACTGGGACAGTGTGGATCGTCATGGCAACCCCTTGGATTAGTTACATAGTTACATAGTTACTAAGGTTGAAAAAAGACCTAGGTCCATCTAGTTCAACCTTCCTCCACCAGTTCTAAATTTGGTCACAAAGTCATTTATAACCAACAATGTTGTGTGTACTGAGGAAATCATCCAGCCCTTTTTTGAAAGCTGTTATAGTATCTGCCATTACTACCTCTTGTGATAGGGCATTCCACAGTCTGACTGCTCTAACTGTAAAGAACCCTTTCCTATTTAGCTGTCGGAATCGCTTTTCTTCCACTCGTAGTGAATGGTCCTTAGTATTGTCTTCGGAAGAAATAAGTCATGTGCCAGTCCTTTATATTGACCACACATGTATTACACCAGACCTGGATTTGTTATTCTTTCTAATAAATTGGTTAAAGAGGGAATGTATTGGGGAGTGTTTTTTCAAATAAAAATGTGTTTGTCGTCTATTTTTTTTTATTACTGACTGGGTTGGTGATGTCGGGTATCTGATAGACGCCTGACCTCACCAACCCCAGGGCTTGATGCCAGGTGACATTACACATCTGGTGTTAACCCCATATATTACCCCGTTTGCCACCGCACCAGGGCGCGGGATGAGCTGGGGCGAAACACCAGGATTGGCACATCTAATGGATGTGCCACTTCTGGGGCAGCTGCGGCCTGCTATTTTTAGGCTGGGGAGAGTCCAATAACCATGGACCTCCCTAGTCTGAGAATATCAGACCCCAGCTGTCTGCTTTACCTTGGCTGGTGATCCAATTTTGGGGGGACCCCTACGTGTTTTTTTTTTTTTTAATTATTTATTTAATTTAAAATAACAGCGTGGGGTGCCCTCAGTTTTGGATTACCAGCCAAGGTGAGGTTGCCAGCTGTGGCCTGCAGGCTGCAGCCGTCTGCTTTACCCTAGCTGGCTACGAAAATATAGGGAACCCTACGTCATTTTTTTTTTCATTTTTTTGGCTAAATACAAAGCTAAGCACCCCTTAGTGCCACATGAAAGGCACCAAAGGGTGCAAAATTACAAAATGCAGGAGAGTGGGACATTATGTGTCTTTCTGCCATTATAATGACAGAAAAGACTGATATGAAGTGCACAAGCACAAGAAAATCACCCAGAGCGCTCTACGCTGTGAAAAGCAGTAGAAAATGGCACTGGAGTGAACATGTGACCGCCTCATGTAGGTTGAAGCTATGGATCCTGGGTAAATTTATGCATTTACCCTCCTTCAGTTTTTTTGCAGTACACAAAAAAAACGGAAGGCACACGGATGACAAACAGATGACATACGGAGCATCTACGGAACGGAAACGGATGCCACACGGATGCACCCGTGAAAAAAAAAGGACTGTTTTTTGCAGACCGCAAAAATGGATAGGTCGTGTTAATGTAGCCTTATTCTGATCTACCGTTTATAAACAGCAGGCAGAAATAAGTGAATAACGCCCCCCAGCGCCCCCTAGCTGAGACCCTGGAGATCATGATTCAGGACGGTTTTTCCGGTCCCCACTCACGTGATCACAGGTATACACCGTACACCGATGATCACGTTACAGTAAATGACAGCGCCGGTAAAAAATTATTTATCTCCCATCTGGCATGAACAAACATGATAAATTTCCTCCCCGGTCCCCTCCGGTCCCCCGGTGTCGCCAAAGTGCCCCCCCTGATGCCCTCCCAGAAATCCAAGATGGCCGCGCGCACAGCAGCGCGCTGGCCGCATTCACCCTACTCCTCTGATTTCTGTTGCATGTGCCATGACACATGCGACAGAAAACTCCTCCCCAGGCCCTGCCAGGTCACCCCCTATAACCCCACTGGTGTTCCCCGGTGTCCCACGGTACCTGTGCAGCGTTGATCCCCCCACGGCCCTCTCCTTCACAATAGACGCTGCCGCATGCACAGAGCGGCTGTCAGCTCAGCTTCCTGTGTTCAGACACAGTGAGTTGTGGTTATGCATCTGTAAGCTAAATGGGTGGCACGGTGGCTCAGTGGTTAACACAGCAGTCTTGCAGCGCTGAGGTCCTGGGTTCCATTCTCACCAAGAACACCATCTGCAAGAAGTTTGTATGTTCTCCCCGTGTTTGCGTGGGTTTCCTCCGGGTACTCCGGTTTCCTCCCACACTCCAAAGACATACAGCGCTATGGAATTAATAACGCTATATTAATGAATAAATTATTATTATTTCTGCAATGCCCTGCTCATGAGGTAAAGAACATAATTGATCAGGAGAGCTATATACTACATTTCCAAATGGAGGGATTTGCTTTTATAGTTTCCCTGCTGAACGACTACCAAACATCAGAGTCCGTTATAAGCCACAAGAAAACACATCTAAATAGCGAGCTCTGTTGTTAAGTATTCATTCAGCTGGATAAGGCTACTTTCACACATCCGGTTTGAGCCGTGCGGCTCAATCCGGCTGTGAAACATATGCAACGGATGCGGCGAAAATACCGCATCCTTTGCATAAGTTTTTACATGCGGCCGGTCCGTTTTTTTCCGGTTGCGGCACGTTACTGAGCATGCGCAGTGGAAAAAACCGCATGCGGCGGCGCGATGCGGTTTTTTTGCCGGAGCAAAAAACGTTGCAGGCAACGTTCCATCCGGCCGCGGCATCGGCTAAATCTGCCGCATGCGGCAAAAAAACGGACCGAACGCAAGCTCATGCAGCACAATACGGCACTAATGTAAGTCTATGCAAAAAAACCCGCAACCGGCGGCAAAAAAAACGGTTGCGGTTTTTCTGCAGAGTGCCATATTGTGCCGCAGAGCAAAAAACGGATGTGTGAAAGTAGCCTAACTGGACTTAAAGGGGTATTCCATCTCCAAGATCCTATCCCTAATATATAGTAGGTGGAATAGCAATAATATCAGCAAATACCAATATTTGGAAATGTAGAATAGTTCTCCTGATTAGGCATGCCCTTACCTCATGAGCAGGGCATTGCAGCTTTGGTAGCAACCATTACGACATGGACTCTGCTGCTGTGGACCCGGGGAGAGTGAGTGCAGATTCATTGCACCCACACTCCTCACATGAAGGGTCTGCACTCCTAGAAAATGGGGGATACGTTCCCTGAGTGTCTCCCCCCCCATATTCTAGACGGTCCAGAGTCGTCGTGCGACCCCTTTATTTTTTTTCTTACAATAAATTGGTGAAAGAGGAAATGTTTTGGGGACTTTTTTCAAATAAATTTCTTTTGTCGATTTTTTTTTTTTTTTTTGTTAGTACTGACAGTTTATGATGTTGGGTATCTAATAGACGCCATGACATTACAAACTGCTGGGCTTGATGTCAGGTGACCTTACAGCTAGTATCAACCTGATTTATTACTCCGTTTGCCACTGCACCAGGGCACGGGATGAGCTGGGGTGAAGCGCCAGGATTGGCGCATCTATTGGATGCGCCACGTCTGGGGTGCCTGCGGCCTGCTATTTTTAGGCTGTGAAGGCCCAATAACTATGGACCTTCCCACCCTGAGAATACCAGACCACAGCTGTCCGCTTTACCTTGGCTGGTGATCCAATTTGGGGGGGACCCTACTTTTTTTGTGTAATTATTAATATTTATAAAATAATTATAAAAAAAGAGCCTGGGGGGGCCTCCACATTGGATCCCCAACCACGGTAAAGCTACCAGCTGTGGTTTTCAGGCTACAGCCATCTGCTTTACCCTAGCTGGCTATCAAAAATGGGGGGACCCAACGTCATTTTTTTTTTAACTATTTTTTAAATAGAAAAAATTAATGGGCTTCCCTGTATTTTGATTGCCAACCAAGGTAACGGCAGGCAGATGGGGGTGGCAACCCATAGCTGTCTGCTTTACATGCGCTGAGAATCAAAAATACCGCGGAGCGCTACGTCATTTTTTTTTAAAGATTTATTTTTACAGCACTGTGCTGTCCAGCAATCAAAATACAGGGAAGCCCTTTTTGTTTTTAGTTATTTAAATAAATAATTAAAAAAAATATATTTGGCCTACGGCAGCATTTTTTGTATTGCTAGCTAAGGGTAATCCAAGCAGCTACTGGCTGCTAACCCCCACTGCTTGGTGTTACCTTCATTGGCAATGGAAAATCCAGGGAAGCATTTTTTATTTTTTTTGCCAAAAAACTACAAAAAAAGGACGTGAGCTTCGCCATATTTTTGTATGCTAGCCAGGTATAGCAGGCAGGTGCTGGAAGAGTTGGATACAGCGCCAGAAGATGGCGCTTCTATGAAAGTGCCATTTTCTGAGGCGGCTGCAGACTGCAATTCGCAGCAGTGGGGCCCAGAAAGCTCAGGCCAACCTGTGCTGCGGATTCCAATCCCCAGCTGCCTAGTTGTACCTGGCTGGACACAAAAATGGGGCGAAGCCTACGTCATTGGTTTTCTAATTATTTCATGAAATTCATGAAATAATAAAAAAAGGGCTTCCCTTTATTTTTGGTTCCCAGCCGGGTACAAATAGGCAACTGGGGGTTGGGGGCAGCCGTACCTGCCTGCTGTACCTGGCTAGCATACAAAAATATGGCAAAGCCCACATAATTTTTTCAGGGGGCAAAAAACTTCTGCATACAGTCCTGGATGGAGTATGCTGAGCCTTGTAGTTCTGCAGCTGCTGTCTGTCTGGAGAAGAGCATACTCCAGCCAGGACTGTATGCAGAAGTTTTTTGCCCACCAAAAAAATGACGTGGGCTTCGCCATATTTTTGTATGCTAGCCAGGTACAGCAGGCAGCCACGGGCTGCCTCCAACCCCCAGTTGCCTATTTGTACCCGGCTGGGAACCAAAAATATAGGGAAGCCCGTTTTTTTTAATTATTTCACTTATTTCATGAAATAATTAAAAAACAAATGACGTGGGCTTCGCCCCATTTTTGTGTCCAGCCGGGTACAACTAGGCAGCTGGGGATTGGAATCCGCAGCACAGGTTTGCCCGAGGTTTCTGGGCGCCTCTGCTGCGAATTGCAGTCCGCAGCCGCCCCAGAAAATGGCGCTCTCATAGAAGCGCCATCATCTGGCGCTGTATCCAACTCTTCCAACAGCCCTGGAGCCGGGTGGCTTGTTGGGTAATAATGAGTTAATACTAGCTTTGTTTTACTAGCTAGTATTAAGCCAGAGATTCTTAATGTCAGGCACGTTTGACCCGGCCATTAAGAATCTCCAATAAAGGGTTAAAAAAAAGACACCACACAGAGAAAAAAATACTTTAATAGAAATAAATACACAGACACATTAGAGACTCCATCTTCATTACCCCCTGTCAGCCCTCCACGATCCATGGTCTTCTGTTTTTCTCGTTCAACAAATGCAGCTCTGCTCCATCACTGTTGCATGGGGGAAGCAGCGTGCAGCCTTCCCTCCGTGAGTGATCAGTGCTGCTGGCTGTCAGCGGTAACAGCGGTAATGCTGACAGACGCGTTACCATAGCAACGGTGCTCCTGGAGCAGCGGTTAGCGGTGATGTCCCCGCTAACTGCGTTGCTATGGCAACAGTGATCTCCGTTAATGACCGGCTGTGTCAGCCGGTCCCTAACGGAACGGGGAGTCGACCGTGTGCTAGAGCATGTCGCCGGTACACGGCGATACACAAATGTGCACCGTGTACCGGAGAGATGCACTCGCAGGTCCTACATGACGCGTCATAGTCATGTGACCAGTCTGTAGCCAATGAGATAATAGCTAGTGACTGGTCACATGGATATTTTGACGTCACGATAGGTCCTGCTTCTCTGCTGGCAGTGCTGGTCACCGGGAGGATTCAGCGATCATCGGATGGAATAGCGGCAGAAGACAGAGTGCAGGAGGGATCACGGGGACTGGTAAGTGTTATGGCAATGTTTATTATTTATTAACTGTTTGTGTACATTTATAACGCGTTTTTATGTGTTTGTGATTGCCTCCCATTATATCCTATTGGTTCGAGTTCGGTTTGTCGAACGTTCGCCGAACTGAACTCGAACGAGTCCTCTGTTCGACGAACCGAACTCGAGCCGAACCACGGCTGGTTCGCTCATCTCTAGTAAGAATACAGGATACAATAGCCCTTGAGCAGATATATTCATAGTAGCACCTAGTTAAAGGGAATCTGTCAGCAGGTTTTTGCTACCTCATCTGAGAGCAGCATGATGTAGGCAAAGAGATCCTGAATCCAATGATGTATCACTTAGATTAGTGGTTGAAACAATCTGAATTTTTAGTTTTAGTCATGTAGCAGAGTCCAGAGAGCTGTCCACAGCCAGGCCCTCTATAGAGATTGTACATTGACAGTGAGGTGTCAATCATAGCAGGCGGTGTTCCAGATTGCCAGGCACTTAAGTTTCTAGTCCTATAATCATAAGGGTCTTGCTGCTTAAACAAACGTAGCAGATAAACAAAAGATTGGACTGTGACAAAGAAGGCATACCTGAACTTTCTGTGTCAACCCTTGCAGTATGCTCGCTTCAGCGTACAGAGCAAAAACCTGCTGACAGATTCCCTTTAACACACTAAACTCTGATCATTATTTTATTCAGCAAAGAATTTCAAAGGCCAATTACTTTATACTAGCTGATTTTTATCCAGAAGCTTTTTTTTAAGAGAAGAATATTTCTTTATATATGGCACCTGATGGAGTCTGCTTGACAGCACACTGAGTCCATATGGCTACTTAGTCATATGCATGGATCTGTACCGCCCCGGGGCTTGGCCGGCCGCCGAGCCGCTCGGATCCGTGCTCGTCGGTGGGTGGCTCGAGCTCCTCACGGACCTGGGGGTCACGTCGCTCTGAAAGGGGGTTGGCGCTACACGTAGCGACTTCGGTGGGGAGGTCCATGGCCGGAGCCGCGGTTGTTTGTAGGGGGGATTTGAGTTTGTGACGCCACCCACGGGTTGTGGTGAATGGATGGACACCACCGCTGCCGTTGACTAGGCTCACGGGGACGGTGTTACGCAGCTTGGTGTTAACCCCTCCGTGGGTAGGGGTGATGGTCCCGGGGCTCGAGGGGTCGCTGTAAATTGTTGGTGTAGGGCAGTGTTGATGCGGTCCGGCGTGGTGCTCAGCCCGAGGGCACTGGTGTACTCATAAACACAGACACGCTGGAGTCTCTAGGAGACTGGAGGCCGCTATACATCCAGCCAATGCCCAGAGGTTCAGCCAATTTTTTTTAATATAATGTGTATAGGGGCACTTAAGCTGGACATACATATTAGAAGGCTGTTGGCTTTGGCCAATTGATCATCTGACAGTCAGCACAGCTGACTCTCCCATAGAAAGGAGCACTTATTCAGCTGAGCGCTCCTATTTTCTCAATGAGAAGCTGCCAGCTGACAACTCAACCAGCAGCTCCAGGAGAACAATGCAATTCACAGTCCAAAATCAAACATGCTGGGTTATCTCTCCCAACCATAAGTCGGCCATACATATTAGACTGTCCATATCAGTGGGTTTCTTTAAACATTAGTTTAATGTGTATGGAGGCCTTTAGCGTTTGCTAGAACTAAATCCATGCAAGGCAATTCTCTGTGAGCTAAAGACATCAACAAAAAATTGCTTTCCTGATTGAAAAGAATACAAATTACTTGTAAAGGTATAGTAAAGGAATGAAATTACTACTGCTCATCCCATGGTGTTATTCTGGGCAACACCTAGGTTTCATTTTGTTACCTTATGCACAATATAGTCTAATGTCATTCTAATTTATGGCATTTTTATAATATAATATAATACATTATCTTACTAGAAATAGGTTTTAGAAAATGATAACTTCAGCTTAAACGTCCATCTTTGCTTTTAAAGCCCAGTAGTAATTAACTCGTACATTGACATCCACATTCTATGAGAACAGAATGATTACATCCAAACTATTAATTCCCTCACAATCTGCAGTCTGCTAATCCACAGTACAATGACAGGCGCAGAGATATGCTGCACCACATATCTACAGATATTGTCACTATATGAGATTTGCAGTCTATGGAATTAGTCTAATGGGATTTTCCATAGGAAGCTTGAATGAGACTTGCTAAGTGACTGGTTAATATGGATGCAAGGTTTATAGGGAGATAAACTAACTTCATTCTGTGTAAGTGTCAACCTTTAAAGGAGTTGTCTGTAACAAATGTATTTATTGAAGAACTAACAGGCAGGTAGTTGATACCTACCTGCCTGTTCTGCCCGCCGCTGGATCAGAGTGGTCATTAACCACTCCTGCAGTTGATTCTGCTCCTTCACGTCTAAAGAGCAGCTCTTCTTGTTCTGGGCTGTTTTATCAATGGGGCATGACTGCGGATGCCATGGTGATTGACAACCAGCTTCCTGCAGTATGATGTTGGTAGTCACACCCCATCAACAGAGCAAAGTGGAAGGGAAGCTGCTGCGGAAGTTGCAGAATTGCCAGTAGCAGCAGCCTGTAACCAATCTATGATGGCAAAGATCTGGGCTGGGCATGAATAGTATCATTGTTCCTGGGACCTCTTGGTCAACACTATTAGTATTGTACCGCTCCACGCCGGCTACAGCCAAGCCGCTCGGATCTGGGCTCGTTGGTGGGTGGCTCGAGCACCTCCGGACCCGGGGTCTCTTCGCTCTGAAAGGGGTGCTGGCGCTTTTTGATGGGGGTAGGTAGGGGCCTGGCCGGAGCCGTGTTTCAGTTTGTGACGCCACCCACGGGTTGTAGTGAAGTTGGACACCACCGCTGCGATTACTGGGCACCCGGGGAAGATGGTAGTGCAGCAAGATGTTAACCCCTCCGTGGGTAGGGATGATGGCCCCGGGACCCGTTGGGGATAGCTGGGCGGTGCAGGGCGGTGCGCAGCTGGATGGACTCACAGTTATTGACACACACAAGTCTCTGGTAAACCAAGTTGAGGGTGGTTGGTGCCCGCAGCCGTCTGCATCTGGTCCCCCAACCGGTTCGGTGGTCTTGGCCTTTCTCCTGCACCGTATTGTGTACTTGGGCTGCCTGCACTTGCAGTGTCAGGAGTCCGCTCCCCGGCTTGGTAGATGTCGGGAGAGCCCTTTTACCCGCAGACGCTGGCCCATGGGATCTCTCTGCATGTGCGGTGGCTTTCTATCCCCCTCGGTGGGCTGTTGTCTTCAGTCGGGACTTGGGTGGGAAAGGACCTATAGGCCAGACCGCAATCAGTTAATTAACTCAGTCCAGTGGATTCTGGACCTCGTTTCAGAGCACCCCCCTTTGTGCTCCGGTTTCCGAGTCGGTTTCCTGGGTTGGTACCGGCGGGCCACTACCCTGTCCCGGTCCACCACGGTTCCACCGAGCCGTCTTCCCGGCTCCTGCAGGCTAAGGCCACCGTTTGCCTCCTAGCCAAGGGTGCCCACTCAGGCTCCAACCCCGGCACCTGTCAGACTGTCACAGACCTGTCCTACAGGCCTGACCTCCTCCACTGCTCAACACTAAAACTCGACTGACTGTGTTTCCTGCCTCAGGCCCTCTGAACTCCTCGGTGGGCGTGGCCAACTGCCTGGCTCCACCCCCTGGTGTGTCCATCAAGCACTGAGAGAGGTGACTAGGGTTTAAAGTTTTGCTGAAGACACGTTATTGGGGGACAGGTGTAGTGCGGGGGTCTATCTGTGACTACCTGGCTAGTCCACGGCGTCACAGTAATTTAACTCTTCCGTTATACACTGTGTGCTCAATAATTAGACAAGTAAGTGTCACAGGTGTGTCATGGTTGACAGACAGTCCTGTGGTGTCCGGCTGTAGAAGATCGCAGAGTTTGGCTACACAAACTGCTCCCTGACATTTTTTTCTTCCTGCTGTGGTGTAAATGTATCCTATGTATCTTCTCTGCTTAGGGTTAATCCCTTTACTTTTAGGACCCTGTAGATATCCTCATCTTTCAGCTGTTAATCATCACTTTACCTTGTGTCCTTAAATACCCACATTTTCCCTTGGTGTTTGCTGGTGATAGAGTTAAATTCCTATATAGGCCTTGGAAGCAAGCAGTCGGCTTGCAGTGATCTGAAGAAACGTTATTTGTTGCAGTTCCTCTCCCTGAGTCACCCTGTGTCTAGGGAAGGGGGAGATGTGACCCGTGACCAAACCTACTGCTGCTCCCTGTGGTCCCTCACCACCCTAGATAGGTTCTGCACCTGGGCACCAAGTTGGATACCTGATCCTAGGTATCCCCAGTGTTGGGCCCTAAATAGGGAACATACAGTGACTACAAGTAGTATTCAACACCCTGCAGATTTAGCAGGTTTGATAAGATGCAAATAAGTTAGAGCCTGCAAACTTCAAACAAGAGCAGGATTTATTAACAGATGCATAAATCTTACAAACCAACAAGTTATGTTGCTCAGTTAAATTTTAATAAATTTTCAACATAAAAGTGTGGGTCAATTATTATTCAACCCCTAGGTTTAATATTTTGTGGAATAACCCTTGTTTGCAATTACAGCTAATAATCGTCTTTTATAAGACCTGATCAAGCCGGCACAGGTCTCTGGAGTTATCTTGGCCCACTCCTCCATGCAGATCTTCTCCAAGTTATCTAGGTTCTTTGGGTGTCTCATGTGGACTTTAATCTTGAGCTCCTTCCACAAGTTTTCAATTGGGTTAAGGTCAGGAGACTGACTAGGCCACCGCAACACCTTGATTTTTTCCCTCTTGAACCAGGCCTTGGTTTTCTTGGCTGTGTGCTTTGGGTCGTTGTCTTGTTGGAAGATGAAATGACGACCCATCTTAAGATCCTTGATGGAGGAGCGGAGGTTGGCCAAAATCTCCAGGTAGGCCGTGCTATCCATCTTCCCATGGATGCGGACCAGATGGCCAGGCCCCTTGGCTGAGAAACAGCCCCACAGCATGATGCTGCCACCACCATGCTTGACTGTAGGGATGGTATTCTTGGGGTCGTATGCAGTGCCATCCAGTCTCCAAACGTCACGTGTGGTTGGCACCAAAGATCTCGATCTTGGTCTCATCAGACCAGAGAACCTTGAACCAGTCTGTCTCAGAGTCCTCCAAGTGATCATGAGCAAACTGTAGACGAGCCTTGACATGACGCTTTGAAAGTAAAGGTACCTTACGGGCTCGTCTGGAACGGAGACCATTGCGGTGGAGTACGTTACTTATGGTATTGACTGAAACCAATGTCCCCACTGCCATGAGATCTTCCCGGAGCTCCTTCCTTGTTGTCTTTGGGTTAGCCTTGACTCTTCGGACAAGCCTGGCCTCGGCACGGGTGGAAACTTTCAAAGGCTGTCCAGGCCGTGGAAGGCTAACAGTAGTTCCATAAGCCTTCCACTTCCGGATCATGCTCCCAACAGTGGAGACAGGTAGGCCCAACTCCTTGGAAAGGGTTTTGTACCCCTTGCCAGCCTTGTGACCCTTCACGATCTTGTCTCTGATGGCCTTGGAATGCTCCTTTGTCTTTCCCATGTTGACCAAGTATGAGTGCTGTTCACAAGTTTGGGGAGGGTCTTAATTACTCAGAAAAGGCTGGAAAAAGAGATAATTAATCCAAAAATGTGAAGCTCACTGTTCTTTGTGCCTGAAATACTTCTTAATACTTTAGGGGAATCAAACAGAATTCTGGTGGTTTGAGGGGTTGAATAATAAATGACCCTCTGAATAAACTTTTCACAATTTAAAAAAAAAAAAATAAAAAAAGAGATAACATTCTTTTTTGCTGCAGTGCATTTCACACTTCCAGGCTGATCTACAGTCCAAATGTCACAATGCCAAGTTAATTCCGAATGTGTAAACCTGCTAAATCTGCAGGGGTTGAATACTACTTGTAGGCACTGTATGGGATGAGCTCTTTGTCAATCCCACCGAATAGTAAAGAAGACAAGAAGAAGGACACACGGGGGAAAAGTGCAGGAACTACTTATCTACAGATGACTCAGGTAGAAGTTCAGCAAAGTTACAGCAACAACATCACAACTGAGTACAAGCTGCCAGCTTGCATCCAGAGTGTGAATGAACTGAATATCACAAGCACAAGTCCAGGGAAAATGAGAGTATTTAAACCCAAGAGAAATAGAGATGATTAGCATCTGAACAGAACAGGAGCTCCGTTAGGTCTTAAAGGGAAACGGGTGAAAACCCAACAGAGCAGCTAGCTAGTACACTGAAAACTGACAACTGGAACAATAGAGAGTTAGGGAGCATTTTCAACAGCAAAACTCTGTAACCTTCTATTACCGGACACTACAGTACTGTCTGTCACCTGTGACACACTCGTGATGGCAGTGACCAGAAATGTAGGAATAAATAACTGGTCATTTACCAACTGTCCTAAAATAGGAAAACTCAGTAGACTCACAATGGCTTTATCATACATGAAACATAATGCAGAAAAATACAGTCCCTGACAAAAGTTATGTCGCTTATCCATGTTATGTAAATAAAAGCTTATAACCTGACTTTAAATACATCCATTAGTTTCATAAATTACTCTTTTGAAAGCTGAAACCCTCCCAAATTAAGTTTAGGTTATGAAAATAAAATAAACACAGAAAGGTCAGATTTTGGCAAGACAAAAGTTTTGTCACCTTGTCATTTAATGCACCCATTCATAGTTTACATACTCACCTGTGCTCACTAAATGATCGCTTAATTAGTGGGTGTGTATAAAAAGAAACCCAGCACCCCAGACCTTCAGTTGAACTGCAACTTGACCTCTGACAACATGCCAAAAATCCACCCTGCGACCAAAGCCTTGATTATCAAGAGGGTGAAGACCAGATCCACTGTGGCTGGCACCTTTAATGTGTCTCAGTGTCAAGTACAAGGAATTAAAAAAAGATTTGAAGAGACTGGAGATGTTTTTGACAAGCCCAGGTCCGGCAGACCCTGCAAGACAACTGCTCAGGAGGAACGTTTGTTGGTTAGAAAATCCAAAGCCTGCCCCTTTTCCACTGCAGCAGAGCTCCAAAAGGCATGGTCACCTCAAGTCCCTGTGTCAACTAGAACAGTTTGTAGGATTCTGTCTCGAAATGGCCTCCATGGTCGAATCAGTGCCCAGAAGCCAGCACTAAACAAAAGGCAATTAAAAAAAGTGTGGCATTTGCCAAGTCCCACAGCCTGCTAAACAGATGGACACTGGAAAAGTGGAAGAAGGTGGATTTCTCTGATGAATCTTCAGTTGAATTACACCACAGCCACCACAAATACTGCAGGAGACCTACTGAAGCCTGTATGGATCCAAAATAAACCCAGAAAACAGTTACGTTTGGTGGTGGAAAGATCATGGTCTGGGGTTACATTCAGTATGGAGGTGTGCGAAACATTTGCAAGGTGGAAGGTAATATCAATAGCCTAAAATATCAAGAAGTATTAGCTACCTCTTACATTCCCAATCATAAAAGGGGTCAAATTCTGCAGCAGGATGGTGCTCCATCTCATACATCCATCTCTACAACAAAGTTCCTCCTGGCAAAGAAGATCAAGGTGCTCAAGGACTGGCCAGCCCAGTCACCAGACATGAACATCATTGAGCATGTTTGGGGTAGGATGAAAGAGTAAGCTTGAAAGACAAAACCAAAGAATCTAGATGAACTCTGGGAGGCATGGAAGACTGCATTATTTGCTTTTCCTGATGACTTCATCAATAAATTGTATGAATCATTGTTGAACCGCATGGATGCAGTCCTTAAGCTCATGGAAGTCACACAAAATAATAAATATGGCTCTAATAGCACCACAACTACTTTCACCAATGTTATGCAACATATCTTTGTACTAGAAGTTAATTATTTGTTTGAATTTCACATTACTTTCTGTGGGCGACAAAACCGTCTTGCCAAAATCTGACCTTTCTGTCTACATTAAATGATCAATATTTCAGCTTTGCAGCAACTTTATTTTCATAACGTAAACCAAATTTGATAGGGTTTCAGCTTTCAAAAGAGTAATTTATAAAACCAATGGATGAATTTAAAGTCAGGTTATAAGCTTTTATTTACATAACATGGATAAGCGACAGAACTTCTGTCAGGGACTGTAGTTCAGAGACATGGCTAATTCAACTCTAACTAGAAATCTGCTCTTGTAGGTGGGTATTTATACTTGAATTATTCCATCTTAAAGATATAAGAAGACACCAGACTGGCTAGTATGGACAACTGCTCTTATATTAGATAGCACTAGTTCCTAAGTATAAGTATTTTTTTTTCATGTTTGTAACCCTTATGCCTGTATATGACGTGTGGGAGATGTTTTGCTCCAAACGTCTTACTTGGAACACTGGAAAATATTATTTTTCATTTTCATTTTGCCAATGGGGACCCTATTTCAATGTGTTACATTTGCATTTGTAAGCGGCGCTGGTATGACAACCCCCACACCTGTTACTAAATGCAAATAAGCTTGTTTCCTCTGTGGGAGTTTTACCACTTACGTTCCATTATTTTCCTCCCTAAGACGTTACCTGTAACTCTAAGTGAATATAAGATTATGTCTAATTCCGAAGGGTCAAATGTCTATACACAATCTTTTCACAATGTTGTGTTAACAATAAATAATATAAGTGCCCACCACAGTAACAATAATGATACAATCAGAAAACAGGGCAACCAGGCTTAACATTTTGGGAAATGTTATATGGAGGAGGAAGCATGTCACAAGTATTATATTGGATCATTGTGGATTGTGTTAAATGGATTGAACACAATGAAGTAAAAATGTCAGCTTAAAAAATACCCATCACATATGCCCATGGGTTGGGAATGCCATCCCAGCTCATCTCATTAATGCTAATAGGGTTAAGTTGCAAAAGCATGTGTTTTAGCAGGTAATGTTTTTCTCTGTGTGGACCACCCGCTGTCATAGGAAGACTTATAGATCAAGCAATGCTCCCTCGGAAAAAGTATGCAAAATCGCTCTCTCCCAAGAGGAAAAAATACTGACTCTCTAGGACCATCTATCGGAGGTCATCACCATATAAAGCATCACTCTAGCTGTTTTTTTCAGCGCTGGAGTGTTGCTTTAAATCTAAGTCCCCTGCCCCCGTTCTTATACTCACCTTTTGACAATTTCATCCTTTTTCAGCGTCACTCCAATCCCGTGGTTTCATCTTGTGCCTGTAACTTCTGACTGACTGGAAGTCTGAAGTTATGTTTCAAGGCCTCATTGCAACTCTATGAGAGCCACAACAAGGCTCTCATAGAGTTGCATTGATTTGTAACCTCCATGAAACAATGGAGCTGACGGCAGGTTGCAAGTCACTGAAGACCGACCGGATCGGTGCTAGATAAAGATGAAGACAGTGGCAGAAGAGTATAAGATGGTGGGCTGGATACGTATATTTAAAGCACCACTCCAGCTGTGAAATAAAAAGTGAAATAAAAAAAATGCTGGAGTGGTGCTCTAAATAAATGTTGATTCTTAAATGAATTTTACAGACAGCTGTTTCTGTCTTTTTTTTGCCCCTCATCAGTGCAGATTAGGGTGCTACTAATTGGATGTGTCGGCGACTTTTGATGGAGGTCTTAAGGCTACTTTACACGCTGCGATAGCGGTACCAATATTGCTAGCGTGGGTACCCGCCCCCATCTGTTGTGCGATACGGGCAAATCGCTGCCCGTGCCGCACAACATCGCCCAGACATGTCACACATACTTACCTGCCCAGCGACGTCACAGCTGCGTCACTGAACCGCAGCCCAATAGAAGCGGAGGGGCGGAGATGAGTGGGACGAACATCCCGCCCACCTCCTTCCTTCCGCATAGCGGCCGGGAGGCAGGTAAGGAGAGCTTCCTCGTTCCTGCGGTGTCACACGCAGCGATGTGTGCTGCCGCAGGAACGAGGAACAACTTCATTACTGCTGCAGTAACGATTTTTGAGAATGGACCCCCATGTCACGGATGAGCGATTTTGCACGTTTTTACAACGATGCAAAATCGCTCATAGGTGTCACACGCCACAGCATCGCTAATGCGGCCGGATGTGCGTCACCAATTCCGTGACCCCAACGAGTTCGCATTAGCGATGTCGTAGCGTGTAAAGCCCCCTTTAAGGCCCCGTTACATGCAACAACATCGCTAACGAGATGTCGTTGGGGTCACGGAATTCGTGACGCACATCCGCTCTCGTTAGCGATGTCATTGCGTGTGACACGTTCGAGCGACCGCTAACGATCAAAAATTCTCACCTTATCGTTGATCGTTGACACGTCATTCATTTCCAAACTATCGTTGCTGCTTGGTTGTTCGTCGTTCCTGAGGCAGCACATATCGCTACGTGTGACATCCCTGGAATGACGAACAACAACGTACCTGCGTCCTGCCAGCAACGAGGTGGGCGTGTCGTTTATGCAGCTGGTCTTCGCCCCTACTCTTCTATTGGTGGGTCGCTGTGTGACGTCGTTGTGATGGCGCACGAACCTCCCCCTTAAAAAAGATGTTGTTCGCCGCCCACAGCGACGTCGCTAGGAAGGTAAGTATGTGTGACGGGTAACAGCGATATTGTGTGCCACGGGCAGCGATTTGCCCATGATGCACAAACGATGGGGGCGGGTTCTTTCACGAGCGAGATCTCTAGCGATGTCGCTGCGTGTAAAGACCCCTTTAGGGGCAGGGTTTTTCTCGTGGAGACTGCTAAATATACATTGGTATACTTATAGGCCAGGCAGAGGATCCATGTTTTATTATCCTGTAAAAAGCCTCTAAAATTCTTGTAGGTTTGAAAATTCAAAGCAAATATGTAGTTAATTTTCCAGTACATTAATTCCTAACTTTTTTAGAAAAGTTGAGAAAAGCTCAGTAAGAAGTTATATGCCGAACGTACAGTATTTATGGAAGGAATAACACCAAACAATCAAACAAATTTGAACACATTACTTGCTGATTAATTAAAATTACCAAGGGGACCTAATTACCTTTCTGTTTCTGCTGAGACATTAATACAAAGCTGGAGTTAATTAAATTCAAACAAACTTTACTTGTTTATGTAAATCAGAAATCTGTTGCCCTGAAAAAAAATGTAATAATCTCAGCTATTCAGGAGCGGATAAGGGAAAGACAGTAAAGGTCCAGTCACACTAAGCAACTTACCAGCGATCCCAACAACGATAGGGATCGCTGGTAAGTTGCTAGGAGGTTGCTGGTGAGATGTCACACTGCTACGCTCCAGCGATCCCACCAGCAACCTGACCTGGCAGGGATCGCTGGAGCGTGGCTACACAAGTTGCTGGTGAGCTCACCAGCAACCAGTGACAAGCCCCCAGCGCCGCGTGGAAGCTGCTGCGCTTGGTAACTAAGGTAAATATCGGGTAACCAACCCGATATTTACATTGGTTACCACCGCACGGAGCTACACGTGCAGAGAGCAGGGAGCAGCGCACACTGAGCGCTGGCTCCCTGCTCTCCTAGTTACAGCACACATCGGGTTAATTACCCGATGTGTGCTGCAGCTAAATGTGCACAGAGCAGGGAGCAGCGCACACTGCTTAGCGCTGGCTCCTTGCTCTCCTAGTTACAGCACACATGGGGTTAATTTCCCGATGTGTGCTGCAGCTACATGTGCAGAGAGCAGGGAGCAGCGCACACTGCTTAGCGCTGGCTCCTTGCTCTCCTAGTTACAGCACACATCGGGTTAATTAACCCGATGTGTCCTGCAGCTACATGTGCACACAGCAGGAGCCGGCAGCACAGGCAGTGAGAGAGGCGGAGGCTGGTATCAAAGGTAAATATCGGGTAACCAAGGACAGGGCTTCTTGGTTACCCGATGTTTACATTGGTTACCAGCCTCCACAGAAGCCGGCTCCCTGCTGCCTGCACATTTAGTTGTTGCTGTCTCGCTGTCACACACAGCGATCTGTGCTGCACAGCAGGACAGCAACAACTAAAAAATGGCCCAGGACATTCAGCAACAACCAGCGACCTCACAGCAGGGGCCAGGTTGTTGCTGGATGTCACACACAGCAACATCGCTAGCAACGTCACAAAAGTTGTTCGTTAGCAGCGATGTTGCTAGCGATGTTGCTTAGTGTGACGGGGCCTTAAGAATGACTTAGAACTAGTGATGAGCGAGCACTAAAATGATCTGGTGCTCGGTACTCGAATCAAGCAAATCAGACTGCTCGGGTGCTCAGTACTCAAATCAAGCAAATAAGACGGCTTGGGTGCTCAGTACTCGAATCAAGCAAATCAGACTGCTTGGGTGCTCAGTACTCGAATCGAGAAAATCCAACTGCTCGGATGCTCGGTACTCGAATCAAGCAAATCAGACTGCTCGAGTGCTGAGTACTCGAATCGAGCAAATCAGACTGCTTGGGTGCTCAGTACTCAAATCGAGGAAATCAGACAGCTTGAGTGCTCAGTACTCGAATCGAGCAAATCAGACTGCTTGGGTGCTCAGTACTCGAATCAAGCAAATCGGACTGCTCGGGTGCTCAGTACTGGAATAAAGCAAATCAGACTGCTTGGGTGCTCAGTACTGGAATGAAGCAAATCAGACTGCTTGGGTGCTCAGTACTCAAATCGAGCAAATCAGACTGCTTGGGTGCTCAGTACTCGAATCAAGCAAATCGGACTGCTCGGGTGCTCAGTACTGGAATCAAGCAAATCAGACTGCTTGGGTGCTCAGTACTGGAATGAAGCAAATCAGACTGCTTGGGTGCTCAGTACTCAAATCGAGCAAATCAGACTGCTTGAGTGCTCAGTACTCGAATCGAGCAAATCAGACTGCTTCGGTGCTCAGTACTCGAATCAAGCAAATCAGACTGCTCGGGTGCTCAGTACTGGAATAAAGCAAATCAGACTGCTTGGGTGCTCAGTACTGGAATCAAGCAAATCAGACTGTTCGGGTGCTCAGTACTCAAATTGAGCATATCAGACTGCTTAGGTGCTCAGTACTCGAATCGAGCAAATCGGACGGCTTGGTTGCTCAGTACTCGAATTGGGCAAATCAGACTGTTTGGGTGCTCAGTACTCGAATTGAGCAAATTGGACTGCTCGGGTGCTCAGTACTCGAATAGAGCAAATCAGACTGCTCAGTACTTGAATTGAGCAAATTGGACTACTTGGGTGCTGAGTACTCAAAGTGAGCAAATCGGACTGCTCCGGTGCTCGTCTCAAGTAACGAGAATAATGGAAGTAAATAGGAAACTCCAGCATTTTTCGGGCAGTCCCTCCCAGGAGACCTGAGCGGGGCAGTAAAATCGCTGAAATGGATGGAAAAAGTTCTCAAATGGAATGGAAACAGCATGAGGAAGTTGCCTGGACAAATCTCTGACTTCTAGGTCACTGCTGGGAACAGTGTTTAGAGTATTACACCACTTTTACAGACTGACAAAAAAACATACCAAACCAAAGATAACATGGATTTTGCAGGAAAATGTTTTAGGAAACATTATTCCCTGAATAAGGAATTGCATATAAAGTAAATTTAAAAAGAGAGAAAAACCATCTCTTCCATTTCTTAGGCTATGTTCAAACCTAGAGTTTTTGCTGCGCTTTTCATTGCTTTCAATGTTGAAAAACGCTACAAAAACGCTGAAAGCATTGACATGCATTTCTGTTTCAGTTAGGAAACAAAAGGAATTGTGTGCATGAAATTTCTCTAATTTTTTACCATTTGTAAGGAGTGGGACTCCAAGACTGGTGCCTATGCACTGAGTGCAAGGCCTATCAAAAATTGAAAGGCGGGACTGTAATTCATGTTGTGTAGAGCCTCAGAATAACTTTTTTTTTCCCATTATTAAGGAGTGGGACTCCTAGACCAATAAAGGCTATCCAATGTGTGCAAGGGCTGCCAAAAATTACAAAGAGGTACTCCAATACACCCTGGAACACACCTAAAGAAGGGCCTCTGAAAACATTTACATTTAGAAGGAGTGGGACTTCTGTTGCCAACAAGTCCACTACTCAGGGTACAACTGGCAGAACAAGGACCTTCAGGCAACCAAATTGGATTTTGTTCCAGCTAAGGTGTTCCTTCTGTGCCGGCTCAGGGCATCAGGCAGCCCCAAGTCTTCAAAAAGATTGAAGCAGGGGTTTCCAAACATTTTTTTTTATCTCCTTAGAGACCTTGGGCAATGAAAATTCATGAACCATGTGGGGAGAACTTCTCCAACTCATCCTGGGGAAAGAACACCTTGCCCTACACTAAATGCAGATGAGTGGTATTATTAGAAAATAGACATAAAACAATTTCCTTACACTACTTCTGGGTACGAGCTCCGAGCATGGTGTCACTGGATCTCATATAGATCCGATGACGCTATGCAGCCGACCAATCACAGTAATGCCAGTAGCCAACATGACTACGGCATTACCGGGATTAGCAGGCAGTCAACGCATATTTAGTGCTTAAAAGAAGGCCGAAAAAAATGCAAGGAGGGAATTTGAGCATAGTGCCTGAGTAGCAGAATACTTGACCAAGTATTGAGCATCTCGCGCACCCCAATGCTTGATCAAGTACCGAGCAGTGTCAAGCACGGTTGCCCATCACTATGTAGAACCTATTGACAATTACATAGAAGAATTCATATGAAGTAGTCGCAATGCAAAAATATATATATTTTTAAATGGAATAATTAATATTGTGTTCATAACTGATACATTACAAACAAGATAACAATAAGGCTATCCTATGGATAGCCTTATTGTTTCATAGTAGTTTAAATGATGCATAGACGTGCTTCAAAGTTATCCCATCTAAAAAACCCTTGTTCTACATACTCTATGCTGGCAGTCACCTGCTCAAAACCCTTGAAATCACTGGGGAAACACACAAAGAAAAAGTGACAATGAAAATTCCTCAAGTCCTCGAAAATGAGTATTTCAGTTCTTGCTAGTAAAGGCAATCCTCACTAAAAAGGCCATAAGCTTTAATAGCAGTTATAAACTTGGTTTGCCCTGATGGGACATATTTGACCAATTATTAAAGTACAAAGTCAACAGTCATCCCTTAAGTAGTTCTTATAAAGAAAACCCCTTTTGGTGATTTTCTTTTTAGTCTGCCTTCTGTAGAACCAAATGTTCAGTGACCTGTTATAGCTGGAGAAGTCTACATCTGCCTATTGCAGGGGAAACTTAACTTTACAGTATATAGTGGCATCACAGAAAGGCATCCTCAGTGAGCGTTCCTGTACTATGCTTTCTAAACGGAGAATTCATAGAGAGACTGTCTCTATCAGACAATCCCTACCATACTACTAGTATAGCATGACTTATAGTAGTTAGTTATTATACTATTTTTACTGATACTGTTTGAACTTTAAAAAGTATTTTCTTATTTTGTACTTTCTATTACATATGGTTAAAGAGACTCTGTCAGGACGTTTTAGCAATGTAATCTGAAAACAGCATGCTGTAAGAGTTAACATGCAGTTTACAGCCACCCCTCTCTTATCTCATAGTCTGTTTTTGTTTACCTGCAATGTTAGTTTAAGCCTCTTAGGCTAGTTTCACACAACCGGCTTTTCGTCGGTTTGCCGGAGTTGACGCACTCCATACAGTGTATACAGTACAATGGCAGCGCAACAAGCTACTGTCACATGCTGTCATGTGACCCGTAAGTTGCCGCGCTGCCATTATACTGTATCACACTGTACTGGAGTTCGCCGAATCCGGCAAACCAATGAAATGCCGAATGTGTGAAACTAGCCTTAGTGTTAACATTTATGGGTCTGAAAGAGCACTGTGAGCTGTAGTCTGACTCCACCCCCTTTTGTTATTAGCAGCTTCTGTCTATTGAAATATACACTGAAAGCCTGGTGTGGGCAGCTCCCAGAGTTCAAAAACATGTTAAAAATAATATCTTTCATGGTGTCAGAATGGCTGCAACCACTAATCTAAGTGATACATCATTAGATTCAGAATCGCCTTGCCTACATCATGCTGCACTCAGATGAGGTAGCAAAAACCTGCTGACAGATTCCCTTTAATCCTTGTACTATATCATCAGGGATCTAATTATCCTTTGCGTTGATTGCTACTATATTATTAGTGCTGGCTATCTTGTTTTTTCTTCATTGAATTGGTCGGTGGCTGACCCCCACCTTGCCGTGCACCCCAATTTGGGCTGTATTCCACGTGTCTTGATTTTGGCAATTGGTGGCTGTTCACATTCAGCCATCAAGCCCTGTCCACAGGCTATTTACTTCAAGCAGCATTTGATTGTGCCTGTCCCACCCACGGCCATGATTCAGTCATGGGTGCGGGATTGAAAAGCACCAGGTGAGTGCTGCTAAGAGCAGTTCTACTTTTTCATATGTGAGGCCGTATGGCACATTTTAAATAAAAATAATTTAGAGTACGACTGCCCCAAAGAGATTTGCCGGGACGTGGCGGGGTGGCTCAAGAAATTGCAATTTTTTGCCAAAAATCTCAAATTTTAATGAGTGCAGTTTGCAATTTTTAGTGCTGTAGTGCACATTTAGTGCTGGCTATCTTGTTTTTTCTATATTATTAGTGTGTAGCATCATTAGTTACTCCAGCTGGTAGTTACTCATACCTGTATCAGGAATATAATGCTTGAGAGGGGTGTGCAACCTATCAAGACTTACTACTTTCCCATTAACTTAGCTGCTTTACTGTGTTCCAGGGTTGATTTACTGACACTATATCTTGGCCTTTAATTATGGACTTACTTTACACTACTAACGTCATGCACATAAAAAGATGTTTCTAAAATGTTTACATTTACGTAGTTAATTTTTCAGGAAAATTCAGGCTGCGTAGAATATGTTTTATTTAATCAGTTAAATGGGTGTTCATATTTTATTAAATTGCAATTGACTTACTTTTTCTTTGTACAGCTCATTCCCAAAGAGCTCAGCCAAATGTCCGCATTTGATACATTCCAGGAGAGGAGTTAACTCCTAACATCCCAGTCACATCTCTACAGTTCATGATTTTTATACAACAGTTAGCTACTCACCTCTCTCTCTCTCTCTCGCTCTCTCTCCTTCTTAGCTACTTAAAGAAAATCTGTCCCCAGGTTTTTGCTACCTTATCTGAGAGCATCATAATGTAGGAAAAGAGACCCTAATTCCAACTGTGTATCACATAATTTACTGGAGGCAGCAGTCATAGTTCTTAAGATGTAGGATGTAGTAGAGCTCAGAGAGCTAACTTCGCCCACACCACAGCTCTCTGTACATTGTCTATAGACAGTGAGCTGCTTATCAAAGGAGGGAGCATACTTGGACTGCCAGGCACATGCTGCTGTAGTTGGAGCACTGATAAGGTCCTGGTGATCAAACCTTCATTATAAGTAAATAACAGCACACAGCCTGATAAGAGACACAACACTAAATTCACTGCTTTAACCCCTACTTCATGCTGTCTTCAGATTACATATCAAAAAACAGCTGACTGATTCCATTTAACAAGGTATTTCTTTCAGATCTGTAGAATCATGATCGCTGCCTTCAGAATCAACAGTTTCCAGAGCAGTTTTCTTAATCACGGCTATCACTTTCCTTAGCTATGTGCTTGTTCAAATGCACAGATCTGGTGGGGGGCTAGGGGCATGCAGATCTGGTGGGGGGGGGGGCTGGGGGAATACAGATCTGGTGGAGGGTCTGGGTGCATACAGATCTGGGGGGATGGGGGTATACAGATCTGGTGGGGGCTGGAGGCCTACAGATCTGGTGGAGGGGGCTGGAGGCATACAGATCTGGTGGGGGCTGGGGGCCTACAGATCTTGGGGGGGGCTGGGGCCTACAGATCTGGTGGGTGGGCTGGGAGCATACAATTCTGATGAGGGGGCTGGGGGCATACAGATCTGGTGAGGGGGCTGGGGGTATACAGATCTGGTGAGGGGGCTGGGAGTATACAGATCTGGTGGGGGGGCGGGGCATACAATTCTGATGAGGGAGCTGGGGGCATACAGATCTGGTGAGGGGGCTGGGGGTATACAGATCTAGTGGGGGGCTGGGGGCCTACAGATCTTGGGGGGGTCTACAGATCTGGTGGGGGGCTGGGAGCATACAATTCTGATGAGGGGGCTGGGGGCATACAGATCTGGTGAGGGGGCTGGGGGCATACAGATCTGGTAGGGGGACTGGGGGTATACAGATCTGGTGGGAGGCTTGTGGCATACATATCTTGTGGGGGGACTGGGGGCATACAGATCTTGTGGGGGGCTGGGGGCCTACAGATCTGGCGGGGGAACTGGGGCATACAGATCTGGTGGGGAGGCTGGGGGCCTACAGATCTGGTGGGGGGGCTGGAGGCCTACAGATCTTGGGGGGGTCTGGGGCCTACAGATCTGGTGGGGGGCTGGGAGCATACAATTCTGATGAGGGGGCTGTGGGCATACAGATCTGGTGAGGGGGCTTAGGGCATACAGATCTCGTGGGGGGGCTGGGATTATACAGCTCTGGTGGGGGGTTTGGACATACAGATCTGGTGGGGGGCTCGGGGCATACAGATCTGGTGGGGGGGCTGGGGGCATACAGATCTGGTGGAGGGGCTGGGGGCATACAGATCTGGTGGAGGGGCTGGAGGCATACAGATCTGGCGAGGGGGCTGGAGGCATACAGATCTGATGAGGGGGCTGCAGGTATACAGATCTGGTGGGGGGCTGGGGTCATACAGATCTGGCGGGGGGGCTGGGGGCATACAGATCTGGCGGGGGGGCTGGGGCCATACAGATCTGGTGGGAGGGTCTGGGGGCATACAGATCTGGTGGGAGGGCTGGAGGCATATAAATCTGGTGGGGGGGCTGGGGGCATACAGATCTGGTGGGGAGACTGGGGGCATACAGATCTGGTGGGAGAGCTGTGGGCATATAGATCTGGTGGGGGAGCTTGGGGCATACAGATCTGTGGGGGGTGGGGGCTGGGGGCCTACAGATCTGGTAGGGGGACTGGGGGCCTACAGATCTGGGGGGGCTGGGGGCCTACAGATCTTGTGGGGGGGCTGGGGGCTTACAGATCTGGTGGGAGGCTGGGGGCATACAAATCTGGTGGGGTGGGGCTGGGGGCATACAGACCTGGTGGGGGGGCTGGAGGCATATAAATCTGGTGGGGGGGCTGGGGGCATACAGATCTTGTGGGGGGGCTGGGGGCATACAGATCTGGTGGAAGGGCTGGGGGCATATAGATCTGGTGGGGGGCTTGGGGCATACAGATCTGTGGGGGGTGGGGGCTGGGGGCCTACAGATCTGGTAGGGGGACTGGGGGCCTACAGATCTGGGGGGGCTGGGGGCCTACAGATCTTGTGGGGGGGCTGGGGGCTTACAGATCTGGTGGGAGGCTGGGGGCATACAAATCTGGTAGGGTGGGGCTGGGGGCATACAGACCTGGTGGGGGGGCTGGTGGCATACAGATCTGGGAGGGCTGGGGGCATACAGATCTGGGAGGGCTGGGGGCATACAGATCTGGGGGGGCTGGGGGCATACAGATCTGGTGGGGGCTGGAGGCATACAGATCTGGTGGGAGGGCTGTGGGCATACAGATCTGGTGGGGGGGCTTGGTGCATACAGATCTTGTGGGGGGGATGGGGGAAAACAGATCTGGTGGGGGGGGCTGGGGGCCTACATATCTGGTGGGGTGGGGGCTGGGGGCCTACAGATCTGGTAGGAGGACTGGAGGCATACAGATCTGGGGGGCTGGGGGCCTACAGATCTGATGAGGGGGCTGGAGGTATACAGATCTGGTGGGGGTCTGGGGTCATACAGATCTGGTGGGGGTCTGGGGGCATACAGATCTTGTGGGGGGGCTGGGGCCATACAGATCTGGTGGGGGGGTCTGGGGGTATACAGATCTGGCGGGGGGCTGGGGGCATACAGATCTTGTGGGGGGGCTGGGGGCATACAGATCTGGTGGGGTGGCTGGGGGCATACAGATCTGGTGGGGTGGTGCTGGGGGCATACAGACCTGGTTGGGGGGCTGGAGGCATACAGATCTGGTGGGGGGCTGGGTGTATACAGATCTGGTGGGGGGCTGGAAACATACAGCTCTGGGGGGGGGCTGGGGGCATACAGATATGGTGGGGGGGCTGGGGTCATACAGAACTGGTGGGAGGGCTGGGGGCATACAGATCTGGTAGGGGGGAGGCTGGGGGCATACAGATCTGGTGGGGGGGCTGGGGGCCTTCAAATCTGGTGGGGTGGAGGCTGGGGGCCTACAGATCTGGCAGGGGGGGGGCTGGGGCATACAGATCTGGTGGGGGGCTGGGGGCCTACAGATCTGGTGGGGGGGCTGGGGACCTGCAGATCTTGGGGGGGGCTGGGGCCTACAGATCTGGTGGGGGGACTGGGAGCATACAATTCTGATGAGGGGGCTGGGGGCATATAGATCTGATGGGGGGGCTCGGGGCATACAGATCTGGTGGGGGGGCTGGGGGCATACAGATCTGGTGGGGGGGATGGAGGAATACAGTTCTGATGAGGGAGCTGGAGGCATACAGATCTGATGAGGGGGCTGGAGGTATACAGATCTGGTTGGGGGCTGGGGTCATACAAATCTTGTGGGGAAGTCTGGGGGTATACAGAACGGGTGGGGGGGGCTGGGGGTATACAGATCTGGTGGGGGAGGCTGATATCCCCTGCAGCAATGAGCACATTGTTTAGTAATGTGCTCCTGCTGGTTCCCTTCTGTCCCCTATTATGCCGTGTCTCACCCGTCCTCCTTGCCTGCAGAGCCTCCAGCTGCAGCACACAGACTCCTCCGTGATAGGGTCCGGTCTACGGAGCGGACACTGCAGGTTGATGTCATGGCTTTACTGCAGTTGAATGCTTTACAGTGCCACAAAGCTTTCAACTGCTGTAAAAGGCGGACAGCAGAATCCGCGGCGGCCCCGGACAGGTGAGTATACAGCAGTGTGTGTAGCTGTGTTGTGTGCATGTGCGCTATGTGTGTGTATGTGCTCGGTGTATCTGTGTGTGTCTGCTATGTGTGTATGCGTGCGTGCAGTGAGGACCCGGAAGCCGGACCATCATTCGAACTGCGGCTGCGCAACGGACAATGCCGCGGTGCATCACGGAATAGGAGAACAAACAAAAGTGGTGATTATGTAAGTAGATATAAATATACTGATTACAGTTAGTGTTGAGCGAGTATGCTTGTCACTACTCGGTACTCGCACGAGTATCACTGTACTCGGGCTATTCGGCGGGGACCGAGTAATTTTGCGATACTCGTGCTGTACTCGTGGTCTTCATGTTGGCGCTCTTTTTACAGCCATCCCTTATGCAGGGATTGGCTGGCAGACCACTGCAATGCCACAGCCCTGTTACTTGTGGAATTGCAGTGATTGGCCGGCCCGCACAGCATGTGTGTCGCCAGGGGTTAAGGGGATACCCAGAACCGGGCCAAGGGGTTGCTTCTGGAAAGGGGATCACGGTGTCGTGACCCGGTCCGTGCTCCCTGGTTCCACAATAAAAGGGGGGGGTTATGTTCGTGACGCCACCCGTGGAATATGATCAGAGATGACCACCGCTGCTGCAGAACCTCCGGGGTGATGGAAGGCAGCTTGAGATGGGACGGCTCCCCATGGGTAGAGCCTTTTCCCCGGGGCAGTATGTTAGTCTATGGGGGGAGTGCAGGACACGAGCACAATAAACAGGCAGACTCACGGTTTTGCAGTTTCTTTGTCCTTTACTGATGATGGTATTCAGCAGAGTACTGTCCACGGAGTCTGTGAGGGGTTCAGGGTTTCTCCCACCCAGCCGGGCCGTTTTGGCTTCCTTGCCTGCACTGTGTGTCTGTGGCCCTGCCGCTGTGTGAACTATGCAGCCGGCCCTGTGCTCCTCGGTACCGACATGACAGGCAACTCGAGTCCTTACTAGTATGTTCCTGAACTCTGCGCTTGTTGCTTGTGTCTGTGGTACAGGTGAAAGATCTGGAATCTTCACTTCTCTGGTGGTAACTGTGCAGTATGTAACTTGCAGTCTCGGATCCAGCATCCGTTCTGTGTGCTCCACTGGGATGAACTCAGCAATGCTCTGTCTCCCAGGAATGTTCCTCTGTGTACGCTTTCTCCTTTCCTCAGACCCTCAGCTAGGCCTGGAATTGGTCAGTGGATCCTGAGGTGAGCTAAAGCCAGCTTCCAACCTACAGATCCTTTCTCCTCAGTGCTCTGCACTGAACTTCCAAAACGAAACTACTTCTGACCATTTCCTCCCCCCCAGCAGAATGTACAGGGAAGCAGCTTGGTCTCCCCCTTCTGGCCAGGAGGTCTTGGTGTTGTGTGTGGGGAGTTAACCCTTTGTGTTGTTACTGTGGCAACCCTGGGGTGCCACATTCCCCCTTAGTGAAGAACAGTACTCCGGGACTGTGAAACAAACAAACAAGTTATGAACAACAAGTGTATATATAAATACAGAGTCTCAAAAGGAAAAAATACAAAAACCTTAAAGCTCAAAAAGAGTCCAAAATGTTCAAAAATATATAAGTGTTCATACAGTATAGTCTCTGTAGGTACTGGGCTTTTGGTCTTAACGTTGCAATTAAATAAACATTTCAATCAACAAACACTTCTTAAAGGTGTCTCTACTCTGGTCATAAGTGCAGTAGGCCTCACGGCCCTCGGGCCACCAACAATGTGATCAAGTTGTAACTCTCCGTGCTGCCACCTTACACCACTCTTCTCTCACCTTTTCTGTACAATAAACTGTTACGGTTTTTCATATAAACATTATAACATATGTACATTTTATATGCAATTCCACATTAGTCTTTATATCTTGCTGGTATCTGACCCTGAGTACTACGCTGTGACCTTCGTACTGCTGGTGTACTGGGTGTACTTAGCATAATGGTGTGGGTGGAAGTGTACCTATTTGGTGTTTCTGGTACTTGTGAGGATGGGGGGCTGACTGTAGGACTGGCAAGCTCACTGGGACCAGGAATCTGTTCTTCCTCTACGGTTTCAACTTCCAGTTCTTCATGTATTGGGACTTCTTGTGGTATGGATTCTGATGTTGGTTCCGCCACTTGAGGGAAGGCGATCATTGGGACTACTACTGCTCCATAGTAATTTGGCCATGTTTTTGGAAAATCTCCTAAGACTGTATGGAATACATCTTCTTCCTTCTTGACAGGTTGTACCTGTATGGGTAAGGTGACTTCTGGTGTCTTCAGGGTTTCAGGACACGGTTTGAGTTGATCTCTTGACACGACAGCTGATGTCCTTCCTTCATCCTTACTGATTAGACACACTTTGGGATTATCCATACTGGATGGTAAGACTGTATATGGGGTGGTTTCCCACTGATTATCCAATTTGTTTGTGCGCCGCTTCCTCTTGAGAACTTGGTCACCAGGTTGCAATGGGGTTGCTAGAGCATGCTGGTTGAAGGTTCTCTCCTGTCTTCCCCTAGCTTGTTGGAGACTTTTCTCTACGCACTCTTGTACTTGGCGATACTGTTGCTGACGTAGGGTATCCCAATTGGATTCTTGAACTTCTGCATCTGGCTTCAGAATTCCCATATCTAAATCAATTGGCAGTTTACCGGGCCTTGCACGCATGAGGTAAGCGGGGGTGCAGTTTGTAGAACTCACCGGGACATGATTGTACAAGTCCACCAAGTCTGGCAATTTCTCTGGCCATTGATTTCTTTCTGACTCTGGTAAGGTCTTCAACAGGTCAATCACAATATGGTTCATCTTCTCACATAAGCCATTTGTTTGGGGATGGTATGCTGTTGTGCGGATCTTTTTACAGCCATACATGTTGCAGAATTCTTGGAAGATCTGTGATTCGAAAGCTGGACCTTGATCTGCAAGGACTTGTTCTGGGTAACCATGGGGTCTGCAAAAGTACGTCTGGAATGCTTTAGCTGCTGTTCTAGCTGTAAGGTCTTTCACGGGTACCACCACTAAGAAGCGTGAGTAATGGTCCACGATGGTTAAGGCATAGACATAGCCGGACCGGCTTGGTGACAACTTGACGTGGTCTAATGCGACTAGCTCGAGTGGTTGCTTGGTTACTATGGACTGGAGTGGAGCTCTCTGGTTCTGTTGATCCTTTCTTCTGAGGTTGCACGGTCCGCATTTTCTACACCAATCTTCAATTGATTTTCTCATGCCAACCCAGTAGAATCTTTCTCTTAAGAGCACTTCCAACTTTTTCCAACCAAAATGACCAGCACCGTTGTGGTAAGCTTCCAGAACCATCTTGACGTCTCTCTTGGGCACAATGATCTGCCAGACCAACTCATGTGTTTTTGGATTGGTGTGCCTTCTACAGAGCTTCCCTTGGTACAGGAACAATTTACCTCTCTCCTTCCAGAGATGTTGCGTCTCAGCTGGGGCATTCTGATTAGGGTAAGCACCTTGTTGTGTAAGCAGTTCTTTCACTAGCTTCACAGCTGGATCGCTGTCTTGTGTGTCAGCCCATCCGTGGTGTGCTAATGGGTTGAGAGTTGCCTGCTGTTGTTTTTGGTAGACACTCGGTTGATACTGTCCCACCTTAGGACGGTGAAAGGCCGGCAGCTCAATTTCTTCCAGTCCCTCCGGTTCCTCTTCCACGTTCCCCGAGTGTGGCATCCGGGATAAGGCATCTGCATTCCCATTCTTGTGGCCTGCCCTGTACTTGATGACAAAGTTGTAGTTTGACAGTCGGGCTATCCATCGCTGTTCCAGCGCACCTAATTTTGCAGAGTCCAGGTGGGTCAACGGATTGTTGTCAGTAAAGATGGTAAATTCTGCAGCTGCCAGGTAGTGTTTGAAACGCTCTGTTACAGCCCAAACTACTGCCAGTAGTTCTAACTTGAAGGAGCTGTAATTCTCTGGGTTTCTTTCTGTAGGCCGGAGCTTTCTGCTTGCAAAGGCAATAACTTTCTCCTTGCCTTCCTGCTTTTGAGACAATACTGCTCCCAGTCCTACGTTGCTGGCATCCGTGTACAAAATGAAGGGTTGATGGTAATCTGGATATGCCAGGATCTCTTCTCCTGTCAGTGCCCACTTCAACTTCTTAAAGGACTCTTCTCTCTCATCACCCCACTGGAAAGGAGGATTTCGGGCTGCAGACTTCTTTGACTGTCCTACCAGGATGTCTTGAAGGGGAGCTGCTAGCTTCGTGAACCCTTTTATAAATCTTCTATAGTAGCCCACCAGTCCCAGGAATTGCCTCACCTCTTTCACGCTGGTGGGTCTCGGCCAATCTCTGATCACAGTAACTTTTTCAGGATCTGGTGCTACCCCTTCTGGGCTCACGACATGTCCCAGGTACTGTACCCTTGGCTTTAGAAGGTGACACTTGGATGGCTTGATTTTCATGCCGTATCCGGATAAGGCTTCAAACACTTCTGCCAGGTCTTGTAGATGCTGTTCATAGGTCTTGGAGTAGACTATGACGTCATCCAGGTACAGGAGGACAGTTTCAAAGTTCTTATGTCCTAGGCAGCACTCCATCAGTCGCTGGAAGGTTCCAGGTGCGTTGCAGAGTCCAAACGGCATACAATTGAACTCACAGAGGCCCATCGGCGTGGTGAATGCTGTCTTCTCCTTATCAGCCTCTGCCACAGGAACTTGCCAATACCCACTAGTCAGATCTAGGGTGGAAAAGTAAGTGGCGGATTTTAATGCAGCCAATGACTCTTCTATCCTAGGTAATGGGTATGCATCCTTGTGTGTAATGCGGTTGATCCGTCTGTAGTCTACACACATCCTCATGGTCCCATCTTTTTTCTTAACTAGCACTAGTGGGGCTGCCCAGGGGCTACAACTGTCTCTTATTACCCCTGCCTCTTTCATTTCTTTGAGCATGTCTTTGGCGCATTGGTAGTGAGCCGGCGGTACTGGTCTATACCTCTCCTTTATGGGTGGATGGTTACCTGTGGGTATAGTGTGCTCTACCCCTTTGATCTGCCCAAAGTCTAATGGGTGTTTGCTGAATATTTGTTCATATTCTTTCACTACCCTGTATACTCCATGCTTTTGATGGGAGGGTGTAGAATCGGTACCTACATGTAGCTTTTGGCACCAATCCTCCAGCTTTCCCTCTGAGCCATTGTCCTCCGCCTGATTTGACGGCTTCAAGGGCTCAACGGTGGTGATGGCGTTGTTATCAACCGTATATAGCTTAGCCATGGTAGCATACTTAGGTAGGGTGACCTCATCTTCCCCACAATTTAGAAGGCGTATTGGCACTCTTCCCCGATGTACCTCAACTATTCCTCTGGCCGTCAGTACAGTGGGCCTACTGTCTGAGTACACGGGTTCTACCAGGGCCTGATAGTCTCGCCCTCTGATGCCTATTGCGGCTCTACACCAGACCAGCATTTCTGTTTTGGGAGGAATTACAATAGGTATTGGGTCACTTACCCTTGCACTGCCAATTTCACCTCCTGACATTTCTACCTGCTGCTTCAGCATCAAGGCTTTAATTTCCTTCTGCAGGAGTCTCTGTTGCCCAGGTTTGGCAGTCTCGACGATCTGCTGCAAGACAGTAATTACCTCTGCAAAACAATTTTCAATTACATTCATTCCTAGCAGCATAGTTGGTTCACGTTCTCGTCGGTCCACATCAACAATGATAATACCCTGATTCTGCAATTCTACTCTCCCAATCTTAATGGTCATTTCTCTGAAACCAACCTGTGGTACTAATTCACCATTGCTAGCCCATATATTCAATGCAACATTAGATGGACCACTGCTAACGTCTGAATCAGCCCAGTACCTCTTATAAAGGACATGCGGAATTGATGTTATTTGGGAACCAGTGTCCAGCAAGGCGTTGAGCGGAATGCCATCCAGCACGATGGGGATGACTGGACGTCCCCCCACATACTTGTCGTGCCAGGGTGAAGGACCTTGAGAGTTCATTCCTGAGGAGCGGCCCGCCTCCCCAGGGGATCCCCATTTAAAGCACATTCACGGGCAAAGTGACCTGGCTCATTGCAACGGCGGCAAATGGGTTGTCCATCCGGCTGGTAGCGGTCGCTGGGTCGTCCTCTCGTCGCTTGGTATCTCCTAGGCCTCATCCATGGGACATCCTCCTTGCTGGTCGCCAGCTCAATCTTGGGTGCAGACTTGGATCCACGCAGCTCCTGGACGATTCTAGCCATGGAAGCAACAGTGTCTGTCAGGGCATCAAGCCTTTGATGGAGAGCCTCATTAGTGATCGGCTCCAGGTGGTTAGCAGCAGCCGCTGACATGGCCGATGTCACTGGCACTACTGGCTGCTGGGGTGCCACTGTAAGGTGTTGAACAGAGTCTATATCCTGCGGCTCCTCCACCTGCTGGAGGCGGATGGCTCTATCCTTTAGCTGGGCAAATGTTAGTCCTGGATCCTGGATCACCATCATGCTCAGTTGTCCCCGGTGGGAAGGGGATGAGAGTCCATCCAGGAATTGGTCTATCAGCAGCTTATCTGCTCCAGGGGCTAAGGCAGGTTCTGCTAATTTAAGTGCTCTGAGCGCCTCCTGCAAGTTTAAGGCAAAGTCTCTTGCGCTCTCTCTAGGTTTTTGCTTGCATCCAAAGAACCTCATTTTAGCCCGGCTGCCAGCAGTGGATTCAAAAGCTGCTTTTAGTCCAGCTATTATATGCTCTACAGTGTCCTTTGCATCGTCCGGCCAGGATGTAGCCTCCCGCTGGGCATTGCCGGTTAACTGTCCCATAAGCATACCAACACGCTGAGCTTCTGTCAGGGGGTACATGCTGTAGTAGATTTTTAGCTTTCCGATAAAGTCATTAAGTGTGTTGGGCTCACCTGAGTACTGCGGCAGCCACACTGCACCCGGGGTGTATGGCATCAGGAACGGCATGATAGGTGCCGCTGCACCGCCGGGTACAACAGCGTCTCCCTGCTGCGACATCTTTGCGCCCCCTTAGTTAATTTTACCAGTCTTCTTGACAGCAAGCCTGGGACACTTTTCTGCGTTTTCGTTTGGGTCGCAGCACCGAGCGCAACTCCTCTGCAAGCGGTGGGCGGAGTCTTAGTTTAGGCGCGATGTTTTCCCGCGCGTAGCAGGTAATGGCGTGATTAAAGATGGCGCCTGGAAAATTTTACCAATGATGTTTTTGGATTTTTCCAGGTATCTTTGCAAAGTTTAAAGTCCGTTCTTTGTTGCAACAATTCACAGTGCAAGTCTTTTATGCGATGCAATAAGTCTTTACAGGCGCACGTCACCCGGGTTGCAGCCGGGTCCAGTCCGCATCCTGTTCGTGACGCCAAAGTTGTGTCGCCAGGGGTTAAGGGGATACCCAGAACCGGGCCAAGGGGTTGCTTCTGGAAAGGGGATCACGGTGTCGTGACCCGGTCCGTGCTCCCTGGTTCCACAATAAAAGGGGGGGGGTTATGTTCGTGACGCCACCCGTGGAATGTGATCAGAGATGACCACCGCTGCTGCAGAACCTCCGGGGTGATGGAAGGCAGCTTGAGATGGGACGGCTCCCCACGGGTAGAGCCTTTTCCCCGGGGCAGTATGTTAGTCTATGGGGGGAGTGCAGGACACGAGCACAATAAACAGGCAGACTCACGGTTTTGCAGTTTCTTTGTCCTTTACTGATGATGGTATTCAGCAGAGTACTGTCCACGGAGTCTGTGAGGGGTTCAGGGTTTCTCCCACCCAGCCGGGCCGTTTTGGCTTCCTTGCCTGCACTGTGTGTCTGTGGCCCTGCCGCTGTGTGAACTATGCAGCCGGCCCTGTGCTCCTCGGTACCGACATGACAGGCAACTCGAGTCCTTACTAGTATGTTCCTGAACTCTGCGCTTGTTGCTTGTGTCTGTGGTACAGGTGAAAGATCTGGAATCTTCACTTCTCTGGTGGTAACTGTGCAGTATGTAACTTGCAGTCTCGGATCCAGCATCCGTTCTGTGTGCTCCACTGGGATGAACTCAGCAATGCTCTGTCTCCCAGGAATGTTCCTCTGTGTACGCTTTCTCCTTTCCTCAGACCCTCAGCTAGGCCTGGAATTGGTCAGTGGATCCTGAGGTGAGCTAAAGCCAGCTTCCAACCTACAGATCCTTTCTCCTCAGTGCTCTGCACTGAACTTCCAAAACGAAACTACTTCTGACCATTTCCTCCCCCCCAGCAGAATGTACAGGGAAGCAGCTTGGTCTCCCCCTTCTGGCCAGGAGGTCTTGGTGTTGTGTGTGGGGAGTTAACCCTTTGTGTTGTTACTGTGGCAACCCTGGGGTGCCACACATGACCGTGCCTTTAGCCCGATACTTCCCCGCTCGGCTACGGCCCCTCCCGCACTCCACTCCGCGTGTATATATATATGCACGCTTACACACAAACGCACGTTTTTTTTTTTAATTTACAGTTTTATGGTTTCTACATGCTGCCGGGGGTCATTTCAGAATAATACTCGGGTCTCCCATAGGATAACATTGGGCTCGGTGCTCGGGCCGAGTACACGAGTATTTTGAGATGCTCAGCCCGAGCCTCGAGCTCCCGAGCATTTTAGTACTCGCTCATCACTAATTACAGTGTAAGCCATGACAAACTGGTAATGTGTTGTTTAGCCATCACACATTTATTATTATGATAATTTGAAGCATTTTATTATTTTTTTTTAAAGGGAATCTTTCATCTAAAAATTATCTATGCAAGTGAAGGCATGGCAGTCACATCTCTACCTGGAACTGCTCCAGAGAAGTATGCTTCTGTAGCCAGGAGCTGCCGTATTCACTCTGTGTGCAGCACTAATGATAGAGGAAATGTAATTGCCAATATAAGTGAGCGGTGTCAAAGCTGTTCAGCCAGATTACTGTGGCCTGGTACCTCTTCCTGGGCTTCAGCAATCTCAGACTCCACCTGAGTGCTGCACACCTTTCTGCTAGATGGGCACCAATTACTACTGAGGTTCTCCACCCAGAAAACTCCTGGACAACGCATCCACCTTAGTGTTCTTAGACTCAGGGCAGTAGGTGACAAAAAAGTTAAACCTGTTGAAAAACAAAGACCACCAAGCCTCTCTCAGAGAAAGGCGTTTGGCAGACTTGAGAAACAAGAGATTTTTATGGTCAGTAATAACAGTAACCGGGTGGATGGCCCCCTCCAGGAAGTGTCGCCATTCCTCAAATCAGGGTCGGCGTCAGCACCCGGAAAGCCTGGTCAAATACCGGGGCCCTGGGCTGCCGGTGGGGCCCACGCACAGTGGCAGGAGTGGCGTACAGCCAATTGCGGCAGGCCACGTCACTGCTAGCCAGGGGGGCCCGGTGCCTGCACTGTCACCAGCCCTTTCTCCCGCAGAGGATCGTACTTTCAATTGTATCGGCTTCACAGTTGCTGATACAATTGAGCGGAATGATGAGATGGAGCGGCACGCTCCCTCTCTCATCATTCTCCCGCTTTGTCTGTCGGCGCTGTGATAGCTCAGCAGCGGAGCGTGATGACGTCAACACTGCGTGCCTGCAGTGAGGTCAGAGCGACAGCAGTGGACGCGCTGAGGAGACTGGAACAGTGGGGGAACGAGGAGAAGTAAGTATGTATTCAATCACTGTGGCTAGACGACCATGCATTAAATGATATGGGGGCTGTATATTACATGAAGGTGCCTAATGCTATCTGGGCCTGCACTGTGCTATATGGGGGCTATATACTACATGAGGATGCCTCAATAAACATACAATAAAAAGATTCTCAATAAACACTGGCCGGTTTTACAAACTGACCAGGGTTTCAGGAATGCTTTGATGTATCGGCCCCTGTTAACTGACAGAAGAGGGAGAAATCTGAGAGACCTTTTGGTCAAAAGCCATTATGTGCCGAGGATTCCCCCTCTTTTTGGCAGTGGGAGACTCAGATTGGGATGTTTTACATGCGGGTCTTGTTTAGCGTGCCGCAATTTGGTTCGTATGGATGTGTTCTCTGCTACAGACGGTTCAAAAGAATACAAAATAAGGAGCTATATATCATGTAACACAACTCACGTCATTTATTACGCTGTGTGTGATTGTGACTTGATCTATATTGGATTAACCTCCAGGGAGCTCCGCATCCGTACCAGGGAACATGTGAGAGACATAATTGCAGCACGTGAGGTGAAGGATTTGGAGTCCTTGAGGAGGACGATCCGGCGATATTTCAAGCTGCGCCATAACTGTGACCCCACAAACCTCAAAATTAGAGGCATTGATCAGGTCCAGTTGGGTGCGAGAGGTGGAAATAGGAAACGAACATTGGGGCAGCTTGAGTGCTGCTGGATCGTCAGGTTGGGGACGATGTTCCCACATGGCCTAAATGAAAAACTGACATTTTCTCCATTTTTGTAAAACAGTATAGTCTTCTGATTTTTCCAATTTTGTGTGTTTTTTATTCTTGTTTTTAATTGAGTGTTTTCTTCTCTTCTCTTTATCTCTAATTAAAAGGTATATGGGTGGACTGCCTGGTTTGTTGGTTTACCATCTGGATGGGATACAGACAGAAATTGAAATCATGGACCCTATATTGTCATACATATCTCATCAATTAATGTTACCTGTCATATATAGTGAATGTAATTGTTTATATTTGGTCATATTGAATTTCATGGATTCTCTATCGTTATATGTATATGTCATCATTCGGTATTGCCGACTGTATAGTGAATGAATTTTACTATAGTGGGTTACATTGATATAAATGAGGAATCCTATTTTTGAAGAGGTGGCTGAAACCTGGAGCTTGTATGATGTGATGTATCTCCCCTATTTTGATGCTCTATGTCTCCTGAATAATATTTGCCCTCTTCTTTGCCCATAATGAACATGGCGTTATTGCAAGCTCATGTGGGAGGCGTTTATATGTAGGTTTATGCTGAAGGTGTTTCCTTAAGGGGAGTCACCTTAGGCAGAGGTGTTTCTAGGCTTTCTGGCACCCGGGACAAGACTTCAGTTCCCCCCCCCCCCCACCCCATGTGACCAATCATTCATATGTGATTTGCACACTCACAGTCATGTGATGATCAGCTGCTCTTAATAATTTAATTCTCTTAATGTTCAAAGAGAAACATATGAAGAAAAGCCAGTTGTCGTATGCAAGTATGAAAATCACATATGAGTGGAGTGGCCAAATGATGACTGCTGGAACCAAACGCAGAGCTGAATCCTGACAAGGAGTATATTACACACTATGATTGGGCTACAGTGCTTAATTTTATAAGTAATGGGGTTGTCCATGTGAAGATGTAATTTACCCTCTCACTGTATATGCTGTGATACTATGTCATGATATGTATATTTCCCTGGTTGTATTAGTTGTAATTCATGTATTTCCTTGGGGGAGCTACTGGTCTAAAGCTGGTGTCACACATAACGACGACGACAACGACGTCGCTGCTACGTCACCATTTTCTGTGACGTTGCAGCGACGTCCCGTCGCTGTCGCTGTGTGTGACATCCAGCAACGACCTGGCCCCTGCTGTGAGGTCGCCGGTCGTTGCTGAATGTCCAGCTTCATTTTTTGGTCGTCACTCTCCCGCTGTGACACACACATCGCTGTGTGTGACAGCGAGAGAGCGACGAAATGAAGCGATCAGGAGCCGGCACTGGCAGCTGCGGTAAGCTGTAACCAGCGTAAACATCGGGTAACCAAGGGAAGACCTTTCCCTAGTTACCCGATGTTTACGCTGGTTACCAGCCTCCGCTCTTGCTGCCAGTGCCGGCTCCTGCACTGTGACATGTGGCTGCAGTATGCATCGGGTAATTAACCCGATGTATACTGTAGCAAGGAGAGCAAGGAGCCAGCGCTAAGCAGTGCGCGCGGCTCCCTGCTCTCTGCACTGTGACATGTAGCTGCAGCACACATCGGGTTAATTAACCCGATGTGTGCTGCAGGAGAGCAAGGAGCCAGCGCTAAGCGCGGCTCCCTGCTCTCTGAACTGTGACATGTAGCTGCAGCACACATCGGGTTAATTAACCCGATGTGTGCTGCAGGAGAGCAAGGAGGGCTCCCTGCTCTCTGAACTGTGACATGTAGCTGCAGCACCCATCGGGTTAATTAACCCGATGTGTGCTGCAGGAGAGCAAGGAGCCAGCGCTAAGCGCGGCTCCCTGCTCTCTGAACATGTAGCACAGCGACCTTATGATCGCTGCTTCTGCTGTGTTTGACAGCTAAGCAGCGATCATAACAGCGACTTACAAGGTCGCTGTTACGTCACCGAAAATGGTGACGTAACAGCGACGTCGTTGTCGCTGTCGTTTAGTGTGACACCAGCTTTAATGTGTCTCTCTCATACAATTGCAGTCTTGGCATCTAATGTGATTATGTAAATAGCCTGTCGTCTTCTATCCAGAGTTGTGTATCTAGTCTGTAATTGCATTGGCCAGTGAAGGAATAGTCATTGTTCTGCACAGCAGGGGATCCCTTCATCTACTGTGGCTGGCAGACATATCGGAGCCCTGTGATGGACCAAACCATTTATGATCGGATGTGTGACCCCCACCCCCTGAACATGGTGGGCTGGTCAAGGAGCACAGACAATGCTTTTCCCTTTTTGTAACTTCAGAGTGAGCTGAAACTTGGAAAGAGAAGGAGCCCCAGCCTGGGTGGCTGTGGACACGGACGGAGCTAGGCCTGTGTGGCGGCCCGTGGGATTGTGTGGAACTCTTTGGACTACTGTAAGGACAATTGCTTTGTTATCCGGTCCGAGGATTGTTGGGAAGGGCCCCCGAATCTGTTTTACGTGGACTTATCGTGTGCTGTTCCAGTGTTCTTGTGAATAAACCTGTTGTATCGTCCCTCGGCCTCGTCCATCCTTTGCTCTGTTGTACACCCCCATCACAGTCCAGGTTTGAGATGAAAATCTGCAGTTACTATGTGACTGCAGACTTCTGAATTCTCACAGTGCGCACACTGCCCGCTGTCAGGATTCTCTGGTGCCGATGGTCAGAGTGGGAGGTCATGAAACTGCAAGTATGTGATTTATATATGTGTGGTCACGTGCTGACTAGACATGCGTGGCCTCACTCAAAATGAATTGAGAGAGGCTGCACATGTCAAATCAGAATGTGGCCAGAAATATAAAAATCTCATACTTGCGCTCACATGACCGTCCACTCTTGCCACTGGCACCGGAGAATCACAAAAGTGTGCAGAGCATGCATTGTGAGAATTCAGAAGCCTGAAGTCACCTAGAGTCATTGCAGAATTTCATCTCAAACTTAGACAAGCCATTTACTTATACCATGGGTCCCCAATTCCAGTCCTCAAGGGCCGCCAACAGTGCATGTTTTCAGGATTTCCTTAGTATTGCACATGTGATAATTTAATCACCTGCACAGTTGATGATTCCAACACCCATCAATGCTAAGGAAATCCTGAAAACGTGCACTGTTGGCGGCCCTCGAGGACTGGAGTTGGGGAACCCTGACTTATACAATTAAGCAGTGTATCCCAATTCTAAGGGGCACTTTGCACGCTGTGACATCGCAGGCCGATGCTGCGATGCCGAGCGCGATAGTGTCCGCCCCCGTCGCAACTGCGATATCCTTGTGATAGCTGGCGTAACGAACATTATCGCTACGGCAGCTTCACATGGACTCACCTGTCCTGCGACCGTCGCTCTGGTCGGCGACCCGCCTCCTTATTAAGAAATGGGGGGGAGAGCCAGCACTGCTTATGAGTGGCATGCAGCAATGAAAAAGTAAAAAGTGTAATATTCACAAATTCATTCCTACTGTAACAATTCAATGAGATTTTTGGCAAATAATTGATCAATGATTTGAGCCCCCCTGCCCCGTCACGGCAAATCTCTATAAGGGGGGTCCCTACACTACAGTTATAATATACAAACGTACCATAAGGTCTCGTATAATGCGCAGGACCATATAGGAACATCACCTACCTGAGAAGTGTCAGAACCGCTCCCATGCTGCAAGGGCAGTCAACCACCTGACCAGTAAACGAAAAATGGAGGGGAGCCAGCACTGCTTAGGCCGGTTTCACACATCCGGCTTTTTGCCGTTTTGCCGGATGCGGCGCTCTCGCGTACAGTTAATACAGTACAGTGACAGCGCAACAAGCGCCGGTCACATGCTGTCATGTGACCGGCGCATGTGACCCGGAAGTTACAGCGCTGTCACTGTACTGTATTAACTGTACGGGAGAGCGCCGCATCTGGCAAAACGGCAAAAAGCCGGATGTGTGAAACCGGCCTTATGAGTGGCATGCAGCAATGAAAAAGTAAAAAGTGTAATATTCACAAATTCATTCCTACTGTAACAATTCAATGAGATTTTTGGCAAATAATTGATCAATGATTTGAGCCCCCCTGCTCCGTCACGGCAAATCTCTATAAGGGGGGTCCCTACACTACAGTTATAATATACAAACGTACCATAAGGTCTCGTATAATGCGCAGGACCTGTTCCATAGGCATTAATACTTAAGCACCACCTGCCTGGGGCTGTTCCGCCCTTCATCCATGTCTGCTGGTCTGACACTGTGGGGGCTAGTTCAGACATTGTGCTAGTGGCAGGCACCTGGACTGCCTCTCTACTCGCAGTTGTCAGCCCATGCAGCATGGGAGCGGTTCTGACACTTCTCAGGTAGGTGGTGTTCCTATATGGTCCTGCACATCACACGAGACCACATGGTACGCATGTATATTATATACTGTAGTGTAGGGACCCCCCTTATAGAGATTTGCCGTGACGGGGCAGGGGGGCTCAAATCATTGATCAATTATTTGCTAAAAATCTCATTGAATTGATACAGTAGGAATGAATTTGTGAATGTCACACTTTTTATTTTGTCATAATTGCATCCCACTCATAAGCAGTGCTGGCTCCCCCCCATTTTCTCGCCTCCTTATTAAGGGGGCGGGTCGTGCGGCGTCACTGCGATGTCACACGGCAGGCGGCCAATAGGAGCGGAGGGGCGGAGATGAGCGGGATGTAAACATCCCGCCTACCTCCTTCCTTCCGCATATCCTACGGAAGCCGCAGTGACGCCGGTAGGAGATGTTCCTCGCTCCTGCGGCTTCACACACAGCGATGTGTGCTGCCACAGGAGCGAAGAACAACATCGGACTGTCGCTTCAGCGTAATCATGGATTACGCCGACGCTGCACCGATGATACGATTACAACGCTTTTGCGCTCGTTAATCGTATCATCGAGCCTTTACACACTACGATGTTGCATGCGATGCCGGAAGTGCGTCATTTTCAATTTGACCCCACCGACATCGCACCTGCGATGTCATAGTGTGCAAAGCCCGCCTAAGTAAAGGGGTTGTCCAATCTTACAATTTATGAATTGTTACTTGTGTCCAGGATCAGAGCTAATAACAGCACCAGAACCAGCAGAGGCACAGAAATACATAATTGTAACACCCAACAGCACAGAAACACAGCATCACAACCACCAGCAGTACAGAAATTCATCATCAGAACCACCAGCAGTACAGAAATACATCCATATAACCCCATCAGTTCAGAAATACAGCATCAAAACCCTAATCGGTATCAGAAATACCTAATCAGAACCACAAGCAGTACATGGTACATCAATTGTATTGTCAGGTCAGACCCATACACATTTGTATTGCATGAACTGACAACTTCCAGTACATCCAGGGCTGGCTCCAGATTTTTGTGGGCCCCGGGCAAAAGAGTCTCAGTTGGCCCCATACACACATAGAAACATACATATACATATTTAAAAATAAATTCACAAGAATACATCTAAATAGACAAATGTATACACAGTCATATACACTGCCATACATAGATACACATCATACATGCACACACAGACACATTAGAGATTTTAATAAGGGAAAGCCGGCAGCAGCCTCACTCACCTCCCCAGCTTGTCTCCCATCCATCTCCTCCTGGGCATGTGGCTGAGCCGCGCTTATTGGTGGCCATGGCTAACAGACATGGCCACACACAGAGCACACTGACACTGCTATATACATCACAGGAGAGACTGGAGACATACAGCAATGGGGGCACGTACAGCTCCAGAGGGAGGCATACAGCTCTGAAGTGGCAAACAGCACTGGGGTGGGGGGACATACAGCTCTTGGGGTGTACAGCACTGGGATGGGGATGATACAGCTCTGGGGGGTATACAGCTGTGTGGTGGTATACCGCACTGGGGTGGGGGGACATAAAGCTCTGGGGGTATAGCGCACTGGAGTGGAGAGTCAGACACTTCTGGGGGTATACAGTACTGGGGTCGGTGGACAGACAGTTCTGGGGGTATACAGCACTAGTGTCAGGGAACAGACAGTTCTGGGAGCATACAGAACTGGGGTGGGGGGAAAGACAGTTCTGGGGGTATACAGCACTGCGGTGGGGGGACAGAAAGTTCTGGGGGTATACAGCACTTGGGTGTGGTGACAGACAGTTCTGGGGCTATACAGCACTGGGGTGGAAACATACAGTTCTGGGGGTATACAGCACTGGGGTGGGGGGACGCACAGTTCTGGGGGTTTACAGCACTGGGGTGGGGGGGACAGACAGTACTGGAGGTATACAGCACTAGGGTAGGGGTATACAGCACTGGGGTGGTAGGGACAAACAGTTCTGGGGGTATACAGCTCTGGGGTGGTGGGGACAAACAGTTCTGGGAGTATACCGCTCTGGGGTGGTGGGGACAAACAGTTCTGGGAGTATACAGCTCTGGGGTACGTGGCACAGATAGTATTGGGGGTATACAGCTCTGGGGTGCGTGGGACAGATAGTACTGAGGTATACAGCTTTGGGGTGTGTGGGACAGATAGTACTGAGGTATACAGCTTTGGGGTGTGTGGGACAGATAGTACTGGGGGTATACAGCTTTGGGGTGCATGGGGCAAGTATTACTGGGGGGGTATACAGCTCTGGGGTGCATGGGACAGATAGTACTGGGGGTATACAGCTCTGGGGTGCGTGGGGCAAATAGTACTGGGGGTATACAGTTCTGGGGTGTGTGGGGCAAATAGTACTGGGGGTATACAGCTCTGGGGTGCGTGGGGCAAATAGTACTGGGGGTATACAGCTCTGGGGTGCGTGGGGCAAATAGTACTGGGTGTATACACCACTGAGGTGCGTGGGACAGATAGTACTTTGGGTATACAGCACTGGGGTGGGAAGGATGATATACAGCTTGGCGGTATGTAGATGCTTCGGCTCCTCTGTGGGGTAAGCCTAGAATGTATGGGCTCCTTCCATGTTAGCGGGCGTGACCAGCTCCATTACAAATTAATTCATACCTGGAAGGAGCCCGTACATTCTAACATCTACCTTCATCTGTTGGACGGGGAGCACAGTGCACAGTGCACAGTGCGTGCTAGCTCCGCCCACAGACAAACAGACTCTGCATGCAGCAGTGAAAGCTCCGTGCAAGTGAGGAGTTAACAGCCAGCAGCCAGGAAAGTGCGGGCTGCCGGCAGGAGCTCTGCGGTCCCCGGAACTCGGCCCGGGGCCAGCAGCATACATCACTGCCCTTGCTGACAGCCAAGCGCTGACGTTGGCCCTGGCCGCCGGCGAGACTCAGTGCTGCATCAGTCGGCATGACAGTGCCCCCCCTGACACCGCGCCCGGGGCAGATGCCCCACCAGCCCCCCCTAGATACGCCTCTGCCTTAGGTTCCATTATTCATGCATGCCCTTTCACCTGACCACAACCAACATGGCGTAGCCGGGAACGCATGTGGTGGGCGGCTGCAACTGGGTCTCTGGTGAAGGTGCTTTCTGAGGGGGATTTGTGGGTAATTTGACATCATCAGAAGTATTGTTCCAACCCGCCTCTTCCCCGGAATGACCGGAAAGCACAGATCATGTGTGCAAGTTACCACCCACTACACGTGCCCAAACCTTGGTGCCCTCACTATTTAAACATGTGCTTATGCTCTATCCCTGTGCCCCCCCCGAGGAAGATCATATTGAAACGTACGTCAGGGTTGGACACACTCCTACATCTGCGCCGAGTACCTTTCATATGATGGATGTCTGGATGATGGAGGTTGTTGTTATGCATGGCATGGGTAAGACAATCACACTGAATGGATACTGGGTGTTTTGATGCTACTAGCGCCACCTAATGACTGATTGCAATAAAATCAGGTATACCGTTTTGATTTAATAAAATTACACCACATCCCAACTATACATATTTATAGACTTTAACTCTCTATGCTATTTTCTGTGTGTTTAAGCTCAGGTGTCGGTGTGCTGTCCTATTTATAGGGCTTATTTTGGTGTCCTCACAATTTTATTGCCTTTCTTACTGGTTTAATACATGATGTAATTGGTGTTTTCTTACTTGTAACCCCACATGGGATAATTTTAAATGTACTGAACTGTCTTTTATTTCCTAAATAGAATATATTGTTATTTATAGACAGTTTTTTGGATTATTTTTTCCTTCATAGTGGTGGTAACATATGTTGGCCATTTAAACTCCCTACTTATGGTTTTGATGAAAAATTATGTGTATGTATGGGGAGTGGCCTGACTTTTTAAAATGAATATCCATTGTTTCCTTGATTTCGTGTCGATCCTGTGTTGTTGACTGAGATAGAATCTAGACGTTTGTATAATCCTGTGACTGTACGCAGTTTCTGGTGCAGAAGGAATAGGGGAATGCCTGAGAAATGATGGAATTGCAAAAAGAAAAGTGTTAGTTTTTGTATTTGAAGATCTGTGAAATAAGAACAAAGGAAACCAGCAAATTTAGCATGATGGGAAAAAAATGGAAAATTTTCCTAGGGGGGCAGGAATGGCTGCCCCAGGGGGTAGATTAGATGAGGAGAGATTGAGGTAAAGGATGTGAGATTGATAGAACGTCTAGGGACGTGAAAATATTGAGATGGATTGAAGAAATGTAATTCAGAATCTAGTAACTACACTTCATGTATATTGCCTGTCTGTGAAAATGGCTTCTCCCAGGCCCATTAGAAGACAAAGGCAAAGAACCTGTGGAAAAAAGCGCATAGGGTCTTACCCTGATAAACAGGGGGTATAATAAAGAGTAATCCTACTCACCGATTAGGGTTGTGAAAGGCACAACTCCTGTAACCGCATATATATGGATCAACGGCCGCAGTACCCCAAGTGGCAGATAACAGAGAGAGATAGTGGAGAGGGGCTTTAGAAAACCGCGCCAGAGATCCCAGATGTAAGCTTGAATCAATGTATTTTTATTTCGGCATAGGTCTACGCGTTTCAGGAGTCTCAGCTCCCTTCCTCAGGACCAGCAAGCACAAGATACATCAAATCTGCAGAGTCACATGTATACAGACTGTATATACCCAGTGGAACATCAAAGAACCACCCTCAAAAAGAAAAAAATCGGCGGGAAAAACTTCACTCCCTGCACAGTATGACGTGGTCCAGTGAAAAACCAAAGAAATTGAACTGTGTCAACAGAAACAGTATCTTTGTTAATAAGATTAAATGACCAATGCAATCAAAAAAAGTTAAAAATAAAATTCATGAACCAAATAACTGCGTCATTGATGAATAAAAAATATATATATATGTGTTTATTGTGTCAAGGATAGTCTCAGAAACCATACCGCAGTAAGAAGGTATAGAACCCACACCTGACCATGGACATTAATCTCCATGAAGAACATGAAATGTCAAGCAGTAAGTCCACACAGCCAATACTATGTGCGGTGAAACTTCGTGAACAACTGAAAGAGAAGGTAAAGAAAACCATAGTGGAAGAGAAAGAATTGCTTCAAAAAATATATATATATATGTAGGATAAAAGTGAAAATGATAATATTTAATATTAAAATATTAAAAAATATATAAGAAATGAAGAACCTTTTTTATCAAAAAATCTCACGCAAAAATTCCTTAAAAAACAATGTGTGTCTCACATAAGATAACTTAATAAAGATCGCAAGGAAAGCGCAATATATAAAACCAAAAAACCATGCATACGGTATATATAATAAATATGCACCCTAAAGATTCTTAGGTGAGAAACCGTATAAGTGTAGTCTACCCATATATAAAAACGGGCTAATTGGACAGAAACCGAGGGATTCCAACGGCCCAAATAATGAGCCATAGATAAGTGCATCTACCCGTATGAAATAACCATGATCACACTGTATGGAAAGTGTAGTGAAAATGATGCACCTGTAACGGAAACGAAATAGGTGCACGGGGAAGAATAGGGGTGACGGGAGTTCAGAAGCGTGGGAAAAAACAAAGTGCGCATGCGTGCGATAAAAGGCAAGGAGCCGGTGCAATGAATGAGCCAATATACTGGAGATGGGGTGAACAGAGTTCAAAGCGTGGGAAAAAAAGGGGGAGGTGGGGAAAATGGATTAATGATAGAACAGAACCACCCGTAATAAAGGAATTCAGATATAGAGTGAATATACACATATATATCTATATATGACGGAACAAAAAGGAGCACCCGTCTAATTAAAAAATTGCTGAACAATTGGAAAAAAGTCTTCCAGATGATAATCATTATCCATCTGGATACATATACCAGCCTCTGACTATACATGAATACAGACACAATTTAAATATATATATAGATAAAACATGTGTAAAATAACACTACTTAAAAATGAGTAACCTCATAGGCAATGGAATAAAACAATTACATAGCACAGACGGTGACAGAGTAAATATATGAATAAATATACATTAATAATATATGATAATAAACCCAATATTAAACAATTTAAAACAATTAAACCATATGATAAACAATTATAATAATAAATAATAAATTAAAATTAAAAAATTATAATAATATGATGATGATACCTAAAACTACTCATGAAATATATCCGTAATTTCGTTAAGACCCCTTGGCTTGAGAGTGTCAAGCTTGTATATCCAAAAGGTTTCTTTTCTGTTGAGAACCTCCATGCGGTTATGGACATATGGAGGAATATGCTCTATTGGGGTCACTTTAATCCTGGTAGCCTTCTTATGTTGTAAATTAATATGCCTGGATAGACCATGCAACATGAACCCAATCTTAATATTATGTCTATGTGAATTAATACGATTGTGAAGCGGCTGTATCGTCCTGCCCACATATCTCCTGTCACACTCGCATTCTATAAGATAAACAACGTGATCTGACTGGCAGGTAAGGTGATTTTTAATGGTAAATTCCACCCCTCCTGGGTTGAGGCCAAAATGTAACCTACCATGTTGTATGTCATTACAGCATAAACACTTCTTGGCACCACATCTATATACCCCTAAGGGTTTGTAGGAGACAGTGGTAGGTAGTTCCTCTTTCAATCTGCTTGGGGCTAGTATGTTTTTTAATGTGGGCGCTCTACGATAAATAATCCCCGGAGTAGTGGGCAGAACCCCTCTCAGGTAGGGATCATTCCGAAGAACATTCCAATGCCTTCGGATGATGTTCTTAATAAAATCACCATCCCTGCTGTAAGTGGTTAGAAAGTGAGAGGAGAAGTTATTCCCAGAATCGGGATCATCTTTCATCCCAGAAGCAACGCTCCGTGTAGTTAGATCTCTCTGGCTCAGATCCTTGTTCACCTGGTATGCTTTCTTGATTAACGCTGGGGGGTATTTTTTATCTAGAAACCTCTCCTTAAGGACCATAGCCTGTTCCTTGTAGTCTCTATCAAGGGTGCAATTCCTCCTAACTCTCTGGAATTGATTCCTGGGCACATTGGTAAGCCATTTGTTGTAGTGGCTACTAGTGAAATCGATGTACCCATTGCTGTCGACCTTTTTGAAAAAGGTTTTAGTATAAATTGTCCCTTTATCATGTGCAATGGTAAGATCCAAGAAATCAATAGATCCTTTTTCTATGGTGGGTGTGAATGTCAAACCCCACTCATTGTTTAATATGCATTTCAAGAAGTCATGCAGGTTGTTACCTGAATCATCCCATATAAAGAACAGGTCATCGATGTACCTTTTGTACACGATGACATGTCTAAAAAGATTGGAGGAATAAATGTGTGACAATTCAAACAAACCCATGAATAAATTAGCGAAAATAGGTGCAGCCCTCGAGCCCATCGCTGTGCCACAGCGTTGATGGTACAATACATCTTGGAACATAAAGAAGTTATTCATCAGAATGAACCTCATACCCTCCAGCAGAAAATTTTTTTGTGGAATAGGCAATCTTTCATCGACTTCTAGGAACTGCCTGAAGCATTCCAACCCCAATTCATGTAGGATGTTAGTATAAAGAGCGGCAATATCAATGTGCCCAGGAATCAATTCCAGAGAGTTAGGAGGAATTGCACCCTTGATAGAGACTACAAGGAACACGCTATGGTCCTTAAGGAGAGGTTTCTAGATAAAAAATACCCCCCAGCGTTAATCAAGAAAGCATACCAGGTGAACAAGGATCTGAGCCAGAGAGATCTAACTACACGGAGCGTTGCTTCTGGGATGAAAGATGATCCCGATTCTGGGAATAACTTCTCCTCTCACTTTCTAACCACTTACAGCAGGGATGGTGATTTTATTAAGAACATCATCCGAAGGCATTGGAATGTTCTTCGGAATGATCCCTACCTGAGAGGGGTTCTGCCCACTACTCCGGGGATTATTTATCGTAGAGCGCCCACATTAAAAAACATACTAGCCCCAAGCAGATTGAAAGAGGAACTACCTACCACTGTCTCCTACAAACCCTTAGGGGTATATAGATGTGGTGCCAAGAAGTGTTTATGCTGTAATGACATACAACATGGTAGGTTACATTTTGGCCTCAACCCAGGAGGGGTGGAATTTACCATTAAAAATCACCTTACCTGCCAGTCAGATCACGTTGTTTATCTTATAGAATGCGAGTGTGACAGGAGATATGTGGGCAGGACGATACAGCCGCTTCACAATCGTATTAATTCACATAGACATAATATTAAGATTGGGTTCATGTTGCATGGTCTATCCAGGCATATTAATTTACAACATAAGAAGGCTACCAGGATTAAAGTGACCCCAATAGAGCATATTCCTCCATATGTCCATAACCGCATGGAGGTTCTCAACAGAAAAGAAACCTTTTGGATATACAAGCTTGACACTCTCAAGCCAAGGGGTCTTAACAAAATTACGGATATATTTCATGAGTAGTTTTAGGTATCATCATCATATTATTATAATTTTTTAATTTTAATTTATTATTTATTATTATAATTGTTTATCATATGGTTTAATTGTTTTAAATTGTTTAATATTGGGTTTTATTATCATATATTATTAATGTATATTTATTCATATATTTACTCTGTCACCGTCTGTGCTATGTAATTGTTTTATTCCATTGCCTATGAGGTTACTCATTTTTAAGTAGTGTTATTTTACACATGTTTTATCTATATATATATTTAAATTGTGTCTGTATTCATGTATAGTCAGAGGCTGGTATATGTATCCAGATGGATAATGATTATCATCTGGAAGACTTTTTTCCAATTGTTCAGCAATTTTTTAATTAGACGGGTGCTCCTTTTTGTTCCGTCATATATAGATATATATGTGTATATTCACTCTATATCTGAATTCCTTTTTTACGGGTGGTTCTGTTCTATCATTAATCCATTTTCCCCACCTCCCCCTTTTTTTCCCACGCTTTGAACTCTGTTCACCCCATCTCCAGTATATTGGCTCATTCATTGCACCGGCTCCTTGCCTTTTATCGCACGCATGCGCACTTTGTTTTTTTCCCACGCTTCTGAACTCCCGTCACCCCTATTCTTCCCCGTGCACCTATTTCGTTTCCGTTACAGGTGCATCATTTTCACTACACTTTCCATACAGTGTGATCATGGTTATTTCATACGGGTAGATGCACTTATCTATGGCTCATTATTTGGGCCGTTGGAATCCCTCGGTTTCTGTCCAATTAGCCCGTTTTTATATATGGGTAGACTACACTTATACGGTTTCTCACCTAAGAATCTTTAGGGTGCATATTTATTATATATATGCATGGTTTTTTGGTTTTATATATTGCGCTTTCCTTGCGCTCTTTATTAAGTTATCTTATGTGAGACACACATTGTTTTTTAAGGAATTTTTGCGTGAGATTTTTTGATAAAAAAGGTTCTTCATTTCTTATATATTTTTTAATATTTTAATATTAAATATTATCATTTTCACTTTTATCCTACATATATATATATAATTTTTGAAGCAATTCTTTCTCTTCCACTATGGTTTTCTTTACCTTCTCTTTTAGTTGTTCACGAAGTTTCACCGCACATCGTATTGGCTGTGTGGACTTACTGCTTGACATTTCATGTTCTTCATGGAGATTAATGTCCATGGTCAGGTGTGGGTTCTATACCTTCTTACTGCGGTATGGTTTCTGAGACTATCCTTGACACAATAAACACATATATATATATTTTTTATTCATCAATGACGCAGTTATTTGGTTCATGAATTTTATTTTTAACTTTTTCTGATTGCATTGGTCATTTAATCTTATTAACAAAGATACTGTTTCTTTTGACACAGTTCAATTTCTTTGGTTTTTCACTGGACCACGTCATACTGTGCAGGGAGTGAAGTTTTTCCCGCCGATTTTTTTCTTTTTGAGGGCGGTTCTTTGATGTTCCACTGGGTATATACAGTCTGTATACATGTGACTCTGCAGATTTGATGTATCTTGTGCTTGCTGGTCCTGAGGAAGGGAGCTGAGACTCCTGAAACGCGTAGACCTATGCCGAAATAAAAATACATTGATTCAAGCTTACATCTGGGATCTCTGGCGCGGTTTTCTAAAGCCCCTCTCCACTATCTCTCTCTGTTATAGGCCCATTAGAAGGCAACACCCTCCACCATATAAGCTCTCCCTATAGGTTGGACTTGTGTACTGTCTGTACAGCACTGTGTCCACGTAAGCCCACCCCATTATTTCCTGTCCTAAATGTAGATGGCACGCCCCATGTCCCTGCCTCTCTGGCCTCTTCGGCCGCCATTTTGTCCAACACATAGTTCCTTTTTTCCTCTTTTGGTGGCCATTTTAACTCCGTCACTACATACTTCCTCTTTGGACGCCATTTATCCTGTCCAACACCTAGTTCCTCTTTTTCAGCCATCTTAGGACCCAAAGCCACTGCTCTCTTTATTGTTGGTGCAGCAGAGGCTGCAGAGGAGGGACATAAAGGTCTGAAATCCACACTGCATACTGTTTATTGGTCATATATGCGTTATGCCATGTATATAGTATACCATTAAAGTATAAATAAAAGTATACCATTGTAACATTTATACAAAGGACAGTGCTAATAATCTGGTGAAAACTGTTTCCTTCACTTTTGCATATTTGTTTTTACTGTACCTAGTATACAATTTGTTAGACCACATCAATGGACTGCTCACTATTTTGTTCTGTTGGACATTGAATATTTTTCTGCCTATGGCAGTTGCTACTTAGCTTAGTTTTGAGATAATCTCGCTTGTATATTATCCTGCTCAGTATCTTACAGAAGAGTTCCCTGATGTAGTGGGTGGAAGATCGTGTAAGGGAATTTTGATCATCAGGAGTTGGCATATATTAGGGTTTTTGCTGGCAGCACCCAGTGATCTATTCTATCCTTGTGTGTCTTAGTTAGCAGGGCGTCTCTTTGCTTAAGTCTATCCCTAACCAACTGTGTATTGTTTACTTCTTATATTATCATCATCAATATATGTTACGGGCTTTAACTATCTCTTTTGGGCTGCTCCGAGGCAAGTTAGGATTTCTTTCTTCTTCTTTGAGGCTAGCTAGTTTCTTAGGTGGTGACAAAGCGTCTAGGTAGAGTAGGCACTCTCCATCGCTATTTCTAGTTTTGTATAACTAGTCAGGGGGTTGTTCCTTGTTAGTTACCAAACAATCTTGTGCTCTTTTTCCGGAGTTTTAGTGGATCTTAGTTTTTGGAATCTCAGTGTTCTCCTGACCCCAATTTACACCCGATGCTCTTCCATACAAACCTGGATATAGTCCTTTGTATCAAGATGGAACTCCTGATTACAGAGTGAAGGACCAAGACACTCTCTTTCAAGTGGCAAGAGCTGTGGAGATGAATCTAGCAGCTTCCAAGACCACCCCTTGTACAAATGTGCTGCATTCACAGTCACCGGAAGAGTAAAATCTCGTTATCTCTAGCCCTGGGCCTGTCTGACTACCAGAACTCATTATGCCTGTTTGCCATGGAAGAAGACAGCAGCCCTTTGAGTACTATTCAGCCAGATTGGATCCAGTCTGATAAACACCAACCTAAAGCACCACTTGAAGATCAATGCTCCACATGACATCACTGCTCCCTGACAATGTTACCATCGCCCGGTGTGCAGTCCTTAATCCTGCTACACTTTTCCTTCTTCCAAGGGGGGAATGTCCCACCTCTGACACCTTGGTGAAAGAGGTAATCGACTCTAGCATAGCTCTACATGATTACCTTGCTCTCCTCATGCAGGAAACCTCTGGATTCGATACAGTGACTGATACATCCTTGAAAGACCCTGACTTAACCCCTTTGCGGATGGATCAAGATATGCAGATCAAGAAGGACGTTCCACATGAGTATGGTGGTGGTAGCAGAAGACGCTGTGCTGATGAAGCAGTCGCTATCTGCATCCCTGTCTGCAAAAGAAGCAGAGGTATGTACTCTCACGCTCTCACTGAAGCCTGCAAGATGGCAGCCAACATCTACTCTGTTTGGAAGACAAGAGACTTGATCACCGCCAATGGAACTGATGGAAGCTTTGCTATTGCCAGACATAGTCGCGGTGAGCAGGGTTGAGGCCAAAAATTGGAGGAATCAAGGGAAGCAATAAGAAATGCCATCGCTGACAAAACTGCCAAAGAAGCAGCAATGCGAACACTTACCACAGGAAAAGTCAGCCAATCTGTGCTCCTTAAGTGACCCTGATATGAAGAAGGAAGGAAAGATGGATAGAAAGCCTTAAGAAAGCATTGTCCTGACCCTACAAAAGCAAGTCTCAGAAGAACAAGAGGACAAGTGGATCCAAGATGGATCCGTAAAGAACAATGAGCAGCTGATACTGAGAGAGTGTGCAGCTGTAGGCTCTCGGAGACCATAGAAAGTGGCCAGTGACCTGCTTTCACTGCCAGCCAAAGAGATATGGCAGGCCTTGGGGATAGAACTGACCCTACACACCCCATACCATCCACAGAATAGTGGGAGGGTTGAGAGATTGAGGCAGTGCAGGAGACAGGGAAACTCGGACATGAGAGTCTTCCCCTTGCATTGTTCAGTGTCAGACACACCCCAGCAGGGACCACTAAGTTGAGACCCTATGAAATCCTGTTTAGAAGTAACCCCAGATACTCTAACTAAACTTGCTGTTTAATTAAATAAACATTTGACTAACATACGTTCTTGAGTTTTTTCCTCCACTCCAGATCTAACCAGATCCAGATCAGGAGATGGCTGTCTACGAGCCCTGGAACCAGATATGATGTGACCTTCCAAGGTTTCCTGATGATCAGCACTGAGGTAGAGGTGGAAGGGAGACCCACAAAGATCCACGCATTCCACTACAAAAATATGTTGGACCTGGGACCAGGAGATGGCTGTCTCCCCTCTTCTACCCGATACTTTGTGTCAAGAAGATGGTATCCAAGCTTGTGGACCAGAAGATTACAATGCATACCGCCTTTGATAATGATGTCCCACCATCACCGCCTGAGGAATATGAGGCTCTAAGTCCAACAAGCCCTGATGAATATGAACTGATGAAATAACTGATGAGAGGACTACCACTACCTCCCCCCCCTCGAATAACATGCGCCAGCATGGAACATAGCCCTGAGGACAGTCAAGGGAATACGGACAGGATCTGACTTCCTATGCATAGTTTGTTGGGTGAGGAGGTTCATCCACAAGGGATGGGTTATCTCATAGGCAAGTGAGGTAACCATCAGCATTAGGACAGATTGATAGACTCGACGAAAGAAGGGAAAGTTTTTGGCTATATCCAAAGGGGGTAATGTTATGGACAGTTATGAACAGTATTCAGTATTATATGAAGATATCCAAAAACAGGACTCAAAATGGCATTTGAACTGTACTCAGATTCGGGACTTTCTGGTCATAAGACTTTCGGGATTTATGCTGACTTAGCTTAATATAAAATGATGAAACACATGTACATATATATCTCAGAATAAGCTCTTTTTGCCGTTTATCCAATAGGAGACGTGTTACATATTCTTGGCTCCTATCCAACGGATTTCTTTAAATGTATCTGAACTTTCGGAATTAAACCAGTCATATTTCCAACCCAGATTCATGTTCATCTCTGATCTGTGTGGACAAATAGCATGCATGCAAATGACAAATGACTCCTGATTTGGAATGCAGACGGGTTTAAGACGTGGATGCATAACTTGAATTGCATCATCCTAAATTATGCCCCCGTTATCACACCCCTCATTTTTCTCCCAATTTTTTCAGAAGAAAAGTGCGTCTTATAAGCCAAAAAATACAGTAACGCTTTGGTTTAAGGGCATAAAAATTCAAGTTTTGAAAATTGCTAAATTTTGCCAAATTTACACAAATAAACGCAAAAAATATCATCCTAAATTTATCACTAATATGAGGTACAAAATATCATGAAAAGACAATATCTGAATCACTGGGCTCCACTGAAGTGTTCCAGAGTTTATTAATTCATAAAATGACACTGGTCAGAATTGAAAAAATGGGCCTGGTCATGAAGGTGAAAACAGGCTTTGGGGATGAAGAGGTTAATTCATATTTAATAAATGATAAGATTTTAGGGAATTGTTATTACTTCTGTAAGCCTATTAGAAGATAGCTGTATCATCCTTGACTTTACAGTGTCACTATGCCGTTTCTTTTTGTCCCCGGAGGACTACGCATCCACGGAATTGGCTTTATTTCTGTTAGATGCCTTTACTAGACAGAATGTGCTACTCATCTTGCATATAACAGGTTAAAATAATTAGATCCCAGAAGAGGAAAAAAACAACACACTAAGCCAGAAAACCATTCTTGTTATTTTTAGGGAATGGCCTGGGATCCCAAAGGTAGATTTAATTAAGTTTCTCTGGGACAAGCCCTCTCCGCTCTATATTACCCTGCTGCAAACAAGATTAGCTTTTATGATGCTATAGATCTCAGTTGCCATTCCCAATGTCATCAAATATTAGCGCTCTGAACTCCTTAATCTGCAAAGGAAACTGTTTATTTAAGGATTTAATAAAATGCCTCGCCTCTGAAAGCCTCCCACTAATGAAGAGCTTAAATGTGACATATTACCACATGGCTTCAGCTGGGGGAATCAGTAATCAATCACATTGGCTAACACATAGAGTTTAAGGAGATAGAGGTAGGATGTGATTCATGGTCTAAAAAAGTCGAGCAGGAAGGTAAATTCAGAAGAGCATCAACAAACTAACTGTAACTAAAAGTTAATATAGTCATCATACAATATATCATACAAATACATGGACTATTTAAAAGGAGTCTGTCAGCAGGTTTTTGCTGCATAATCTGAAGACAGCATGCTGTAATGGTTAACACACAGATTTCAGCGATGTGTCTCTTATCACACTGTGTTCTATTTTTTACCTATCTTCAGGAGATTATCATTGCCTGAGTAAGCCAGCTAGAAGTCAGCTAGTCCTACACGACGCTTGCTGGGATTAGCAGTTCATTGACTATAGACATTGTATATAGAGAGCCTGGTGTGGGTAGGGGTAGCTCTCTTAGCTCTGCTGCATGGCTAAATCTAAAAACATTGATTGTGTTAGAAATGCTGCACAAAATAAACTAAGTGATATATCATTGGATTATGGGTTTCTTTGCCTACATCATGCTGCTCTCAGATGAGGTAGCAAAAACCTAATGACAGATTCCTTGTAAAGGGGTTGTTGACTACTTGAACAACCGCATCACAATCTGTATGTTTTCCCCTTGTAAAATAATAACACTTATACTCACATACTCACCTCCGGTGCTGGTGCTGTTCCAGCAGTGTTGGCGCTGTCTCTCCTGGGATTGAGTAACAGTGCTATGTAACATGATCTCTAAGGCCACTTAGCAGCCACTTCACACTCCCCACTTTCAGACAAATGACATATTTGGAGGACGCAAGAGCTGCTGCTCTCTCACTTCCTCCGGATGTATAACATATGTCCAATGGCGGGGAGAGTGAAGCTGCTCAGGGATCGTGTGATGTAACACTGTTACTCAATCCTAAGAGAGACAGTGCCGACATTGCTGAAACAGTAGTACCAGAGATACACATATGTGATATTAGTTTAAAAGGGGAAACATATGGATTGAGGAGGGGTTCTCTGAATAGTGGACAAACCCTATAATTAATATTAATTAATTAATTAATAATGGAAGTTCTCATATATTGAGAAGCTAGAAAACTTGGGCTACTTTAGTTTTTTTAAAAAAATCTGGTCATACCCATGAGATATCTGTCAGCCAAAAGATCTTTTTGAAGACAACTATCTCTCTCAAATCCTGCATATGTGGCGCCCTGGACTAGCCAGGTCATCACAGATAACACACAACCCCCCCCCCACCCCCATCAGACAGGGACACCAGCCAAACAAAAACCCTTGTTGCCTCCCTCCAGGGTCTGCTGTCCACACCAGGTGGGGCGGAGCCAAGTGGTTGGCCCCACCCACCTAGGAGTTCACAGGCCTGGAGGCGGGAAAAGTGTCAGAGTAGTGTTGGAGTTTGAAGTGAGAGGAGCAAGCACTTGGGTGTCTGGATTTGTGGCCCAGGCACTGACAGCAAGGTTGACAGACGGTGGTGGCCGTCTGCAGGAGTGGTGAAGCAACGCAGAACCGTAGGACCGGGGTCGGGCGTTGGCCCGCCGGTACCGACCGGGGAGCGAAGTGAAGCCAGTACACACAGGCAGGGCCATCAGACCCCGACCAGGCTTGGAGCCGCCGACAATAGTCAAATCCGAATGTGACCGGAACCCCAGGGGTTTCCTAACAACCAAAGACCCGATAGAAGGCAACCGCCCACACCGTGAGGGTATACAGCTACCGCCTAAGGCTAGAGACCCAAGGGCCAGCGCCTGCGGGCAAACGGGCTCCTCCGGTATCCATCCACCGGGGAGCGGACTACCGTTGGGGATCCATAGTAGTCAACTGAGAACATAAAGGTGCAGGGAAAGACAGCCGCCATCACCTGTCCGGGGAGAGACATTGCAGCCGGCTGCGGGACCCGTCCATCCAGCCGTTTGGTTTACCAGAGACTATGTCATTGACTGCCTGAGTGAGTACACCAGTGCCATCCGGCACCGCGCCGTGCTGCCCCTGCAACCCTGCATCCCAGCCATCCTGCCTCCCCGTCACCTCACCGGGCCCCGGGACCACCGACCCCTACACATGGAGGGGGAAAACAACATCCCAGCTGCTCCCCACCATCGCTCCCGGGATCCCCGTCACCAGCAGCGGTGGTACCCATCCTCAACACAACACGTGGGTGGCGTCACGGACTAAATCCCCCAAACCAACCACCCCTTTCACTCACGGGCGAGGAGCGCCGCTCGAGTCCCCGGATCCGGCCCAACGCTCGAGCCACCGAGCAGCTGCAGCAGCGCCAGACCCGAGCGTTAGCGAGCGCGCAGCAGCGGCGGCGTCCTCCCCGCCCACGACAACTTAGCGTCACGAACAGGATTGAACCCATCTACTTACCAGTAGAAGTGCGCCTTGTGATCTCCGCCGGCGGTGTCCGGCCGAAAATTTTGAAGCGCCGCCATCTTGGCGCGAAAATCTCCCGCTCGAGTGTCTTCTCCGAGCGGGGAAGGCGCAAAAGCGAAGCCCCACCCTTAACAAACGGAAGTGCTGAAGAGAACCAAGGGGGGAAGGAAAAAGATGTCTGCGCCCAACGGAGCTGTCGGAGGAGTGGCGGTCGCAGCCGCGGCGGCATGTAACTAGTGCTGCAGTGTGCAGGGAAGCCAGGACTCTGCTGAAAAATGTTCCTGGATCCAGCTGAAAGATGTGACAGGAGCTCCAGGCCCAAGTCCACTTCATGCTGGCGAAGCGGACGTCAGAGATGAAGGGCCTGGCCGCAACCGTTTGGGCATCCGAAGTGGAGGTGGTCTCAGAAAAGCGGGTAAGCGACCCACGCCCCTATGTCCCTGAGGGATCGGTCAATACGGCTGAGGGGCCCAGCCTGCTGCCGTCCACCATGCTACCTCCCTCACTGCCCATGCCCGCGGCCAACGTCCCGATCGACCCGTTACCCCTGTCACCGGTAGCGGAACCCGCAGCGTCTGAGGGAGAGGGCCCAGACCTGCGACCCCCGGGCCTTACCTTTGTCACCGCCCTGGCACCCGCCCCGACTTCCATCCTGACTGCGACGGAGATGATGACGGCCCCGGCAGTCCGCCTGGCCGCAGCGGTGGCGATCCTCGACCAGAGGCCAGCACCGCAAGTCCCGTCAATCACTCCCAGACCCCGGGCCTCGGCTGAGGCATGGCGGGGATGCCGCTGCCAGGAGGCAGAGCAGGCCACGTCACAGCGGGGTCCCTCATTATCGAAGGTACCGGTCGTAGCCAGCATGGAGGGACTCCGTCTGGGCGCATCCCCCACACCGCCTGACCCGGAGCAAGCAGAATGTGCTCCACACCGGGAGCGGCAGCAACAGCAGCTGTGCCGCGGGATTGCTGTTTAAAGAGGAGGAAAAGAAAAGTTGTTGTCCCCGTTGGGACCCTCAGCACTTTGAATGACAAAAAAAAAATCAACCGAGTTTTTCATCTGATTGTCTACCTGATTATCCCGGCCGTTGCCGGCAAGTTGTCCCCGGAGGGACTCTTTGTTTGAACCACCTGCATGAGAGACTACTCATGGACATGGCCGAGAACTGGCAGGCCACCCACGAACTGGTGGGCATGTAAATAATTTTAATAGATGGAAACCGTTGCCGCCTCCAGAGAGGCAGATTGGAGGAAGGGCCCGGAGAAGAGGAGGCTGGGGCCCGGCCACCACCAGGACCCGTGGCCATCCTCCGGGGATCAGGGGTCCCCCAAGGATGTGGGGTCCCCTGAAGTGACAGCCGGGTGCGAGAAAACGTACCCGTTCCCGCTCGGGCAGCCTGAACCTGGACTGGGGTCAAGGGGTGCTGCCCACTTCTTAGGGGCAGCATCAGGGCTAGGTTGCTTGGGTGGGAGAGCGGAAGACATCCGTCTGTCCGTCAGTTATTATTAAAAATGTTTTTGATTATATGTGCAACGTTTAAGTGTCCTCACAAAAATTGCTTATATGTTTGAAATGCTTACATGTTATTTATATTTTTACAGTTTTGAAAAAAAAAATAAAACCGGTGATGGATGGTCTGCATTTCACCAAGGGGGAATGTGGCGCCCTGGACAAGCCAGGTCATCATAGATAACACACAAACCCCCCCCACCCCCATTAGACAGGGACACCAGCCAAACAAAAACCCTTGTTGCCTCCCTCCAGGGTCTGATGTCCACACCAGGTGGGGCGGAGTCAAGTGGTTGGCCCCACCCACCAAGGAGTTCACAGGCCTGGAAGCGGGAAAAGTGTCAGAGTAGTGTTGGAGTTTGAAGTGAGAGGAGCAAGCACTTGGGTGTCTGGGTTTGTGGCCCAGGCACTGACAGCAAGGTTGGCAGACGGTGGTGGCCGTCTGCAGGAGTGGTGAAGCAACGCAGAACCGTAGGACCGGGGTCGGGCGTTGGCCCGCTGGTACCGACCGGGGAGCGAAGTGAAGCCAGCACACACTGGCAGGGCCATCGGACCCCGACCAGGCTTGGAGCCGCCGACAATAGTCAAATCCGAATGTGACCGGAACCCCAGGGGTTTCCTAACAACCAAAGACCCGATAGAAGGCAACCGCCCACACCGTGAGGGTATACAGCTACCGCCTAAGGCTAGAGACCCAAGGGCCAGCGCCTGCGGGCAAACGGGCTCCTCCGGCATCCATCCACCGGGGAGCGGACTACTGTTGGGGATCCATAGTAGTCAACTGAGAACATCAAGGTGCAGGGAAAGACAGTCGCCATCACCTGTCCGGGGAGAGACACTGCAGCCGGCTGCGGGACCTGTCCATCCAGCCGTTTGGTTTACCAGAGACTCTGTCATTGACTGCCTGAGTGAGTACACCAGTGCCATCCGGCACCGCGCCGCGCTGCCCCTGCAACCCTGCATCCCAGCCATCCTGCCTCACCGTCACCTCACCGGGCCCCGGGACCACCGACCCCTACCCACGGAGGGGGAAAACAACATCCCAGCTGCTCCCCACCATCGCTCCCGGGATCCCCGTCACCAGCAGCGGTGGTGCCCATCCTCACCACAACCCGTGGGTGGCGTCACGGACTAAATCCCCCAAACCAACCACCCCTTTCACTCACGGGCGAGGAGCACCGCTCGAGTCCCCGGATCCGGCCCACCGCTCGAGCAGCCGCAGCAGCGCCGGACCCGAGCGTTAGCGAGCGCGCAGCAGCGGCAGCGTCCTCCCCGCCCGCGACACATACACTCGACTTGACCAAGCATTCATGTATTTTCAAGGGGAAAAGAGGGGAAGGGAAAGAGAGGAGAAAGCCATTGCCATATTTCTCTACATTGATTATCTTCTTTGAGAGTGGAAAGTCCAAATTCCCAATCCTTCTCTCTCTCAGCTACATCTGTTACAGGAGAATTGGGAGGCCCTGTAGGTGATCTTATTTATATGTGCAGTCAATACAAATACATGTATTATGATTTATTCTCTCCAAATGTACAGAGGACTAAGGGACATACATTACAAGTGGAGGATAAATGATTTAGACATCAATATTTATCACCAGGTGTTTTCTACCTCATCCGAGAGCAGCATAATGTAGGAAAAGAAACTCTGATTCCATTGATGTATCACTGAAATTGCTGGGTGCAGCAGTTGACGCACAATCAAAGTTCTTAGATACAGCATGTAGCAAAGCTCAGAAAGCTAACGGCGCTGACTCCACAGCACTATCTATTGACAGTGAGCTGCTTATCAGAAGACTAGGTCTGGTCGGACCAGGGCACAGAAGCACTATAGTCTTGCCAGTGATAATCTCCTGGTGATAAAACGTTCATTGTGTGGAAACAACAGCACACAGCTTATTCAGTGACACATAGCTGGATTCAGTGTGTTAACCCCTACATCATGCTGTCATCAGATTACATAGAAAAAACATGCTAATAGATTCCCTTTAAGTGATATCATGTATGCTGATGTATGCACTGCCTCGATAAATATAAGTTCTTGTGGTTCCTCACTGTAATGCCAAAGATAATACTTGCCAAAGAGTGTTTCTAAAACTTAGTTCTGGAAGATATGATGAGTTCAGTAGTTATATTGTTATAGTGCCAGACATAGTAGTACTTGTCTGATAGTAATACTAATGTGACCATTTTTCCACCATTTGCCTACTATTATGATCTGGCCAAAGTTCGAGGTAATTCGGTTATTATTTATACATATTATACAGAAAGGGGTAAAGAGCAGCACTAAACAGTTTACTAGTCTCATGAATAATAAGGTTGTCACCAAAATAGAAAAGTCTGTTCCATTGACAACAGCTCTCTTTTCTCAACCGTCGCACAAATAGGCTGCACATCTCTTTATAAGTTCTTTGTGTCTGTATAAACTTTATTTTTTTCCCTTAATTTTGTGAATTATTAGGTTTTCTGCAGAATGTTCTAGTAGTAGGTGCTATAGTCATCTCCCGGTAACAACTATATGTAATACACAAAACTTGCATACACAGATTAAAAAAAATACAGAGAGAGGGTTTAGTATTACATTTACTATTGTACTACTACTATTGCCATTGTTACTACTTAAATGCAGGTGGTGCTAGGAGCAATTTGCATACAAGTGTCATGTGCCTACTAGATGTGCGTGGACTCACTCAATACAAGTGAATTGAGAAAGGCCGGACATGTCTAGTTGGAATGTGACCGGACATGCGCAAATTGAACACTTAGGCCAGAATCACACTTGCTAGTGCATCGCGTGTAACTTGCGCGAGTCTCTCATGGTAGAACCCGCCATGGCCGCACACTATGCATACAGGAGCGTCTGAGCTGCATAGAGATACATGCAACCGACCCGCTCCTGTCAGGAGAGTGTGCAGCCATGCCGGGTTCTGCCATGAGAGACTCACGCGAGTTACACGCGATGCACTAGCAAGTGTGATTCTGGCCTTAAGGTTACTTGCCCATCTGCTCCCAAAGCCAGCATTGGAGAATCCTGATAGCGTGCACACTGCAGGATTCACTAGCCTGCAATCCTATACAGTGACTGCAGACTTGCACTCCAAGCCTCAACAAAACCTTTACCCTGCAAATATATGGCACGTCTGCAGGTTAATTGTGTTAGAAAGGTGCCTGAGTGCCAGCACAGGTACCAAGGAGAAAATGAACTTTATTCCTCTCAGAGTCTTACAGACGTGTCAGCACAGCTACACTCACTGTGAGCGACGGCTGTAAACACATCCCGGCACTTTAACTGACAGCTGACTCTGCAGTGAACCATTAGAGAACAGGCTGTCAAGCACAGTCTTGGGGTGTGGCACCCAGGGAATAGGGGGTTAACCTTACTCGTCACCGGGCCTGGTGATGTTGCGTCCAGGATGTCACTGGGTGGCCCTTGTGCCTGGTTTCGTGCCCCGAGGTGTTCACAATAAAAAGGGAACGATGAGGTGGAGGTTAGGAATGTCATGATGCCACCTGCGGTACGTGCGAGGGAATAGCCGCCACTGCTGTTGCTGTCCTCCGAGGCTGATGGTAATAACAGCGAAGATGGTATCGCACCCCACAGGTGGAGTGGGCCCTGGGGAGGATGATGAGGGGAGTAGAAGTAGTGGCAGTGGCCGTGGGCGCTGAGGCGCGGGGGCGACGGCGCTGACAATAAGAGTCCAAGTCGGGTGCTGCAGTTTCAGGTGTCTTTACTCAGAGTTCTTTAAGAAGCCCGGTCGCTACCACAGAAGCACTAGTCACCGCTGTGATGGGCCCCGTCGGCCTCGGTTAGGTTGGTAGAAGTCACTGGTGTTTGGAAAGAGTCTTTTGTAAGAGTTGCCCCTCCAGTGGTGAGGAATCCGGGCTGCGCGTTCCGCTCCAAGCCTAGGCCCCGTAAAAAAGAAAAGTAAGAAGGTAGTGGTGGTGTCGTGTCGCTAGAACTGATGTCCCAGGTAGACTGACTTGTGATTGTGGGAATTTGCTACTACTTCATACATAGAAAACAGGGCGCACATATGCCCAATGATTTGCTACTACTTCTACCCCAAGTGGAACCCGCCCCCCAGGTGGTTGTCCTAGTGACCGGGAAATTCCCATGCTTTGTGGTGGCCAATTCCCTGCCTACCCTAGTCCAGCTCCCCAGTGAGAAGGCTTCTACGCTGTATGTAAAGTGTGAATGTGGAACACCGGTGATTAACCCCCTCCTTACCCGAGGCAAATACTCTGTGGCGACTGGAGCTGCAGGGGCGCCACATATCCGCAGTGGCATGCCTAACTGACTGAAAGCCAGGAGTGGCACTTTCAATACGATGAACGGGCACCTTCCTAAAGCTATTAGCCTGGAGATTAACTGTATATTTGCAGGTTAATAGCATTACGAGACATGACAGGTTTCCTTTAAAAGTATAGTAGTATTGATTGTTTTATACTGAATGACAATGCAAATGTAGGTTCTAATTTTATAGCTTTTTTCATATTTATTGTAGAAAAGTGCATAAATTAATGAAAATGTTGAAAGTAACTGAAAAAATATTCACAATATATGAGCAGTAATCCACCTAAAGATCCTGGGAAGCCAGAATGTTATCTAGTACACAAAGAGCATAGAGTATCAATCACTTTCTCTGTTACCACATTCAATTATCACAGGCAAAGTGTAGGGTAGAGTTCTACACAGAGCATCCGATTCCTGTGGCCTGCGGTTGATAGATCAGAATAGTACCCTGCAATAACCACATGATTGTCTCTAATGCATGAAGCTGTTTCCTTTGTCTGACCCTTCCAGGATCCTGTGGATGACACCATAAATTTCATAGTCTCAACAGAAAAACATCAGAAAGTAAACTATGACTACATATAGTACATATAATATTTGGAACTCTACTATCTCCTATGTTCCAGTATATCTTTGGCATATATATATATATATATATATATATATATATATATATATATATATATACAGTACATATACTGGATTATATTAGGGCTGCTAGTGGAGTGCTTCTCACTCTGAAACGAACGGTATTCTCTATTTGCTATCATCTAAGATCATTGGTGGATGCTCATTATTGATATGTTCACATCATTCATGGTACTCTTTATTTGATACCATCTAAGATCATAGGTGGGCACTCATTATTGATATGTTTTCCTTGAAACAGCATAGGCGAAACATGTGTCGGGACCTTCCCACACTGCCTGGAATTAAGCTCCCACCTCTAACTACTAGCAGATAAGGTCTTCAGATGCCACCTTTAAATCACCTATTCCCTAATTCACTAGTGCACTTTATGCCTTTCCTATAGCAAGTTATTGATGGGAATATGTCTGTGTATATTTCCATACAGTGGCTCTGTACTGACCTGCCTGCTGGTTAGTGAGTGCTCTTTTGTGTTTTTTGGCTATTAGGACCAGCTCTTTAGGCTTTGTTAGACCAACTATATATAAAAAATAAATTACCTTCTCACCCCCTGTGGGTGGTTATTTGTCCTTCCTCATTCTCAGGTCCTCTACCAGAGGCCTGGGAGTTTGAAGGGTCTGCGCAGGATCTTAGTTGTTCCCAGCACTGTGCTTTTACTGGACAGAGAGCTCAGATGTTGCTCCTGGAATCTGTTGCAGCCATTTTTCCAACTTAGGGGTCACTGATATATATATATATATATATATATATATATATATATACTTGATCTGTGCCATATATTTAGGGAGTTTCTTTTTCCTAACAGCTGGGTATATTTCTCCCTCTCCAAATCTTCTTTTCTGTTTCATTTTTGTTACTACTTTTGTATATGAATTTTATTCCACTTACCGTAATTGTGATTGTCCATGCACTTTTTTCTATTAACAGCAGCAATAAGAATTTATTTACGGTTTTCAGCAATTCTTCTATATATTGCACTTGTACAAACAACCCTCTTTTTTCTCATTATTGATATGTTCGCACCATTCATGGTACTTTCTATTTGATATCATCTAAGATCATTGGTGGACACTCATTGATATGTTCACGCCATTCATGGTATTTTCTGTTTGCTATCATCTAAGATCTATGGTGGACATTCATTATTGATATGTAATCAGTAGTACTATGCCCAGACTAGAATTTATATGTCAAAATCAGAAATTATTTTAGTGTTAGTTTGATGAAGGATGGAGTAGACCAGTAACTTGGCCAATGTGATCAAGGCTGAGCATTCAGGATACAGGGTTGACATTATCTGTCCTTAACTAGAGATGAGCGATGTTTGAGGTTCACCAATTTCATGTTTGAGTGATTTTGGGGGGTGTTCGAGCTCGAACTCGAGCTTTTTGCTAAAAGCTCGACAGTTCGAGTTAGGTTCGAGAATGGTTCGATCAACAAAAACGTGTCTTTTCACAGTAAGTCTAAGTGCACACGTTGCTATCTGCAAGCGTACTGCGTCCCCAGCACAATCCCTCTCTCTTTCCTACTCACTGATCACGGGCGTCTCGCTGCACGGCTGTCACAAATCTGCGGCGTCTTTTCCTCTTTAGAAAATGGCTGCGGCTTCATTATTCAATAAGTTACTCCGTGCTTTTCCCGCCCACCGGCGGGATTGGTTGCAGTCAGACACGCACCCACAATGAGTGACAGCTTTCTCACTGCAACTAATCACAGCCGCCGGCAGGCGGGTCTATATCGTGCAGTAAAATAAATAAATAAATAATAAAAACAAAATGCGGTTCCCCCATATTTGATACCAGCCAGGATAAAGCCACACGGCTGGAGGCTGGTATTGTCAGGATGGAGAGCGCCACGGTATGGGGAGCCCTCCAGCCTAACAATATCACCCAGCAGCCGGCCCGAATTGCCACATCCATTAGATGCGACAGTCCCGGGACTCCACCCAGCTCATCCCGAATTGCCCTGGTGCCGTGGCAATCGGGGTAATAATGAATTTAATCATGCCAGGCGTCTCCCCGAGATACCTTCCATGATTAAAGTGAAAGTAAAGAAACACACACAGCGAAAAATCCTTTATTTGGAATAAAAGACAAAAAAACACCCTCTTTTACCAGTTTATTAATCCCCAAATACACATCCAGGTCCGACGTAATCCACACGACACTGTCAGCTCTGCTACATGAAGATGTAGCAGCACCATAGAATACAATCGCGCTGTGTCCTCTCCACGTAGCAATGAAGTTAAACGCGCTGTCACCAGAGACTTCACTCTACAATGCAGATGTTAAGATTACCAAATTTGCCTATCTTTATCATTAGAGGCAGTAGGTCAGTGGGTAGAGCGTGCGCCTAAGAAGCATAACTTTGTGAGTTCTAGTCCCAGTCTCGGTAAAAAATTTAATTTATTTATTTTTTTATTTTTAATTTTAAATGATATTGTGCAGTAAAATAAATAAATAAAAAAAGCGGTTCCCCCCATATTTGATACCAGCCAGGATAAAGCCACACGGCTGGTGGCTGGTATTGTCAGGATGGAAAGCGCCACATTATGGGGAGCCCACCACCCTAACAATATCACCCAGCAGCCGCCCGGAATTACCGCATCCATTAGATGTGACAGTCCCGGGACTCTACCTGGCTCATCCCGAATTGCCTTGGTGCGGAGGCAATTGGGGTAATAATGAGTTTAATCATGCCAGGCATCTCCCCGAGATACATTCCATGATTAAACTGAAGTGAAAGTAAAGAAAAACACACAACGAAAAATCCTTTATTTGGAGTAAAAGAAAAAAACACCCTATTTCACCATTTTATTAAAATCCCCAAATACCCCTCCAGGTCCGATGTAATCCACACGACACTATCAGCTCTGCTACAGAACACGAGTGCTCTGTATCAGCTCCACATAGCAATGAAGTGAATCGTGCGGTCAGCAGAGACTTCAGCAATGCAGACTTCAAGATTACCAAATCTTTAATGTTAGAGGCAGTAGCTCAGTGGATAGAGCGATCGCTTAAGAAGCATAACTTCACAAGTTCCGGTCCCAGTAAAGAATTTAAATTTTTTTTTATTATTATTTTATTTTTAATTTTAAATTATAATTATTATATATTTATAATTATAATTTAACTTAATTATGCACTGAGGGGAGGAGCCGGACATCAGCTGTGAGCCGTGGGACACACCTCTAAAATCGGAGCAGTTCCCTGAATGAGGCTGCATTGCTTTCTCCTCTCTCTCTTATCTCTCTCTCTCCCTTTGTCTCTCTCTCTGTCTCTCTCCCTCTCTCTCTTTATCTCTCTCTTTCTCTCTCTTTTTCTCTCTTTCCCTCTCTCTCTCTCCCTCTCTCTCTCCTCTCCTTTCTCTCTCTCTTTTTCTCTCTCTCTTTCTCTCTCTCTCCTCTCTCTCTCTTTTTCTCTCTTTTTCTCAGTCTCTCTTTTTCCCTCTTTCTCCTCTCCCCTCTCTCTCTTCTCTCTCTCTCTTCTCCCTCTCTCTTCTCTCTCTTCTCCCTCTCTCTTCTCTCTCTCTCCTCTTTCTCTCTTTTTCTCTCTTTTTCTCTCTCTCTCTTTTTCTCAGTCTCTCTTTTTCTCTTTTTCCCTCTCTCTCTTCTCTCTCTTCTCTCTCTTCTCTCTCTCTCCTCTTCTCTCCTCTTCTCTTCTCTCCTCTTCTCTCCTCTTCTCTCTTTCTTCTCTCTCCTCTCTCTCTTCTCTCCTCTCTCTCTTTCTCTCTCCTCTCTCTTCTCTCTCTTCTCTCTCTTCTCTCTCCTCTCTCTTTCTCCTCTCTCTTTCTCTCTCTTTTCTCTATCTTCTCTCTCTCTTCTTTCTCTCTCTCCTCTCTCTTTTCTCTATCTTCTCTCTCTCTTCTTCTTTCTCTCTCTCTCTTTCTCAGACCTGGTGATGATCAGCTGATGCGGTCACCTGACGGAATCAGCTGACACTATAAGTCGAGCGGTGTGGCCGACTTTTTACCGCCTGGCCGGCTAAACTATCAGCTGATGCTGTCGGACAGTAGTCTGCACTGAAGTGTGTAGTGTTTTTTTTTGCACTGATGCATCAGCTGATTGTATAAATGCCGTTTATACAATCAGCTGCTGTGTCATGTGATTCAGGCCCTTGAACCTGACACATCATCTGATCGCTTTGCCTTCCAGCAAACTGATCAGATGATATTGGATCCGGATTGGACGGCGCGGGACCCTTGTTCCCAGGATTACTGCGGAGGGGGGTTCTTTATTTCAATAAAGATGGAGTCACTAATTGTGTTGTGTTTTACTTCTAATAAAAATATTTTTCTGTGTTGTGTTTTTTTTATCTGTACTAGAAATTCATGGTGGCCATGTCTAATATTGGCGTGACACCATGAATTTCGGGCTTAGGGCTAGTTAATAATATGCAGCTAGCCCTAACCCCATTATTACCCAGCAAGCCACCTGTCACCAGGGCAGCTGAAGAGTTGGATACAGCGCCAGAAGATGGCGCTTCTATGAAATTCATGAAATAATTAAAAAAATAGGGCTTCCCTATATTTTTGGTTACCAGCCGGGTACAAATAAGCAGCTGGGGGTTGGGGGCAGCCCGTAGCTGCCTGCTGTACCTGGCTAACATACAAAAACATGGCGAAGCCCACATAATTTTGGGGGGGGGGAGGCAAAAAACTCCTGCATACAGTTGTACCTGTCTGGGAACAAAAAAAATAGGGAAGCACTTTTTTTAATTATTTCATGAATTTCATGAAATAATTAAAAAAAAATCGACATGAGCGTCGCTCCATTTTTGTGTCCAGCCAGGTACAACTAGGCAGCTGGGGATTGGAATCCGCAGCACAGGTTAGCCCGAGCTTTCTGGGCCCCTCTGCTGCGAATTGCAGTCCACAGCGGCCCCAAAAAAATGGCGCTTTCATAGAAGCGCCATCATCTGGCGCTGTATCCAACTCTTCCAGCTGCCCTGGTGACGGGTGGCTTGCTGGGTAATAATGAGTTAATACTAGCTTTGTTTTACTAGCTAGTATTAAGTCAGAGATTCTTAATGTCAGGCAAGTTTGACCCGGCCATTAAGAATCTCCAATAAAGGGTTAAAAAAAAAAAGAGACCACACAGAGAAAAAATACTTTAATAGAAATAAATACACAGACACACTTAGAGACTCCATGTTCATTACTCCCTCGCATCCCTTCACGATCCATGGTCTTCTGTCTTCTTTCTCCTTCAACCCATGCAGCTCTGCTATATCAGACAGCACTGCATGGGAGGAAGACGCTGCTGCTTCCCGTGCAGTCTTTATCACTCGGTGAGTGAGCAGCAGCTGCGTGCTGTAAGCGGTGATGTCACCGCTGACAGCCGCATTGCTATAGCAGCGGTGATCTCCGTTATGGAACGGCTGTGGCAGCCGGTGAATAACAGAATGGGGAAGCAGAACGGGAAGCCGACCATGTGCCAGAGCATATCACCGGTACACGGGGATGGACAAATGAGCACCGCGTACCGGAGAGAAGCTCGAACAGGATCTAGCAATGACGTCTAGCCATGTGACCAGTCTGTAGCCAATGAGATAATAGACACGTGACTGGTCACATGGTTTTTTGACATCACGGCAGGTGCTATCATCAGTGCTGGTTACCGGGAGGATGCAGCGATTATTGGAAGGAAAAGCGGCGGGAGACAGAGTGCAGGACGCGTCGCGGGTACCTGTAAGTGTAATGGCAATGTTTATTAACTGCATGTGTACATTTATAATGTGTTTTTATGTATTTGTGTGCCATTGTTTTCAATGGGGTTCGAGAGGTTCGTCGAACGGTTCGTCGAACCGAACTCGAACGCGGCCTCCGTTCGATGAACCAAACCGAACTCGAGCCTCTAGAGGCTCGCTCATCTCTATCCTTAACTATCAACCAGCAACAGTAAATTTTATCAGTCTCTGACATAGAGGGAACTTGTGGCTGGCATGCCCATAGGGCAATTGAAAATTTGTGGTTCAGATGGAGGCAAGACATTGAGTTAAACCATCAGTCCATCAGTCACTTTCTATCTTTAGTGATAAAACAGAGCAGTAATGTTCAGTATTTAATTACTTAATTTTCATATTAGTAGTAACTGCATACTATGCCTGACATAGAGTGCACCAGTACGAATACAATGTCCCTTCATTTTTGCAAAAGGTGCTGAAGGAAATGCTCAGATGGTGTCAGACAGATTTTTGCACAAGCTTCGCCAACTGTCATGGCAGGATTGGACTTTGTTCAGATTGCAGATTCTGACACTCTGCCCAATTGTTTCTCTTGTGTCTGGGATCAAACAGTCATACTCGGGCGTTGACCTGCTGTGTGTTGATTCATAGGCAAGTTAGCAATAGTTAATCTTTGCTAGTCAGCTTGCTCCTTTAATCACATGTTGTGGGGAGACATATCACATCTTCTTCCCTCCTATTTATACTGTTGGAATCCTTCTACCCATACAAACTATAGTTTATTCTGTGTTGGTCTATGAGGTGTGGTATCCCAGACTCTCTCTAGTGAAATTTGTGTTTATAGTGCTTTTTGCTTTCTGCGGTTGTGGTAAAACAGTATACCTCTGTTGTTTTGTACTTCCTTCCTGCACTTGTTTTCCTCCTGATTCTCTTATTGTCTTATCGTGTGTGTGTGAGAGTGTGTGTGTGTGTGTGTGTGTGTGTGTGTATGTATACAGTGTGACAGAGTTTTGTTTTCTCCCTTGTCTGTCTTTTTCTGTGGTTTCAACACATTCCTATCCCGTTCCTCCTTGGGGAAGGGGTAATTAGATCAGGACTGGTCAGGAGCAGGGCCAGGAAGGAGACTCAGGCCTCTCCACCATAAGAAGTATTCCTGAGAATAGGGATAGCATGGGACCCCTTAGTTTGAGGGAGCTTAGGAGCCCCGGTTCACTGCTGTCCCAATGTAATTGTGACAGTTAGTTCCCAAACCTATAAAAGGCTCGTATTCATGCTATTCAGCCTTCTATGAAGAATGTAATGAGCACTTTTTATTATAGAATATCTATAATAAGCATTCTTACATGGATCTAGATGTGAATGATCTTGTGCATTACTGAGCACGGATATGACATTGGTAATTGATATACATTTCTATTCCGCCCATTATTAAAAGCAATCTTTAAAGTGATATCTCTCAAAGAATGAGGTGAATTTATGAGCAAATAAATTGAGACTAATTAACCGTTCAATCATTGTTGTATAGAGATAATGATAATTACGACAAATTAACAACGAGCTCCGCAGTTTAGTCTGAGCCATAGAGCACAAGACACCATATTTTGTTCACCCAGCTGGAAATACAAGGAATATAGACACAGAATTATGCTGGGACAAGTGTAACCGCTGTGAAGGGACAGAGATAATTAAAGTGTGCCTTTGTGGCTGGTAATGTTACCCATTAAAACACAGTCCCTATGTAACATATATCTCCAAGTAATAAACTTACACATCATTTCAATTAAAAATTAGATATGTATTTAGTCAAGAGTTTGGGGCCCATTTTTAGTATAATATATAGAAAACAAATAGGGTCAGATTCAGAAAACTGGCATAAAAGCTTTGAAAAGTCAATTCATTTTATCAAACGCAGAATTTGGGGAAAAATGTTGTGCTCTTTTTCTTTTTATTTGTGTTTCTATGCCAGTTTGAAGCAGCTCCACCAAAATGAGAAGAGCTGGGGAGGAGTCAAACCATGGCTACATAAACCCATAAAATTCATTAAAAAAAAAAGCTGGCTTGTTGTATGCCGGAATACTACTCCAGTCCATGACTGGAGTGGCATTTCTGACAAGGAGCATGCCACTCAAAAGACGTGCCAAATTCATTAAGTGCTGTGAACCTCATAATAAATTTGGCGCATCGTACTTCAAGGCTGGTGCACATATTTTCAGTCATAATGAATTGGCCCATAATGGTTATCACTATGTCCCATTGACTAATTAAATATGTGATAAAGACCAACTTAAAAAAAAATATGTAAAATAAAAATAAATATGTAAAATGAAAGGAATATTGATTTATCAGTCTATAAGCCACCCTCGGACAAGGGGATGTCCGGCACACAGTGCAATACAGAGGTTACAACGGGATGGAAAGGGAGAGGAAGACCCTGACGATAAGGAGAGAGGGTTCGGGAGTCGGACACCTCCTTACACTAACCTGTTTCTGAACCCTGAGCCCCCCTATCGTACCTATATGAGTCCTTCCCCTTGTCGCCATCACGTGCCTAGTCCCTAACTGTCCCTCTACTCACCCTGTATAATGCCAAGAACGGTGAGTGCGCTAGACATCACCACTACTGTGATAGTACACAGGGGAAGGAGGACAGACAGTGGGACATAGACAAAAGGTTATGCAACAAACTTCCCTGCTGCAGCTAAATACCAGGGCTGTAGACAACATGGCTCCACCAGTAGAACTCTAGTAGCTATTAGAGACTTCCACCCTCCAAGGTGGTCAGAACAGAATGAATCCATTACTGGCATTAGGTGATGGATCATGTGACTATTTAAAGGGAAGAGGAGTGGTCACAAACTGGCTGCAGCTGAGATGAACTAACCAGGAGCTACCAGCAAGAAGAGTGTCATTAACCCTTATTGCACCAACAGAAAGCATATGCATTTAAAATCCAGAGTCTCACAAGTTCATATGATGAATTATTTGTCTGTGGAAGAGAAAGTACACATAGGGTCTTACCAGGTATGAGATTTCCCAAATAAGGTGCCAAAAGCACACTCACCTGTTGAAGTTGTGTCAGGCACAACTCCTTAAATGCACATATATCAAATGGTGGTCAGCAGCAGCCCCGAAAAGAGGGCTAAAACAATATGGGTAAAAGAGATCCGGGTTTAATGCTGCGCTAGAAACCACATGAATCCAAAAGTATATGATGAAATCCTTTTTCTTTATTTCTGCAGGTCAACGCATTTCAAAGACATATACGTCTTCTTCATCAGGACAAAAATAAAGGAACAATATCAAGACAACGGATATGTCTCTGAAACGCGTTGACCTGCAGAAATAAAGAAAAAGGATTTCTTCTTATACCTTTAGATTTATGTAATTTCTAGCGCAGCATTAAACCTGGATCTCTTTTACCCATATTATTTTAAGTTCATATGACGCTCAGATCCCAGAGCTCTCACAAGTTTAATAAGGACAGGAGACACTCGTGAACCTATAAGCGCATGAGGGGGATGTTTAGGTAATGTACTGGAAGACCAAAGCCCCCCTGTGTAAAAGATTTTTAGAACACATTGCTTTATAAAATACATCTATTTTTGATCAATGGTATTTATTTCCTTTCTATATATAGGATTTACCACTTAAATTATTTAATATCACAGTGCAGAGATTTATTATCCACAGCCATCCTATTTCCAATGAAGCTCTTTGTTTAACATTTCTGTTTCGGGCACATACTCATTAAAACTAAATGTATAGGACACCAAATAGCCTAAACAAATGTTTTTGTTTTTTTTAGAATAGGAGCAGACAAATGCTAACACAGATATTTGTAAGGTTTTGATCTCACTTAGCCACCAAGCTGTCTATAATTTCAATGTGTGTTTAAAGCTATTGGAAAAGCTATATCAACTACTGAAAGCCATCTCTGGCAGTACGAAAGAGAATGAATGGAGCATTGGTGCTTCCTTATCATTCCAATGTGGGATGTCAAAGCCTATTCTCGGGATTGGATGTGGTTGGAGCCCCACAAATCGAGAAGTGAACACCTATTGTTTGGTCAGGTAATAACTTTTAATGTTGTGAATTATCTTTTAATAAATACAATCTGTTGTTTTAAAGACAATATAGGGCACAACTATAGAAAGATCTAGGTGATATAGATCTGCACATTCACATGGGCCACTGACAGCATTATATTCAGTCAGGAGGACAATGAAAGGTCTCTAATAAATCAACTAAAGAACCTTCAAAAGACACAGTGGTCAAGAGTTAAGGTCCAGTCACACTAAACAACTTACCAGCGATCCCAACAATGATAGGGATCGCTGGTAAGTTGCTAGGAGGTTGCTGGTGAGATGTCACACTGCGACGCTCCAGCGATCCCACCAGCAACCTGACCTGGCAGGGATCGCTGGAGCATCGCTACACGAGTTGCTGGTGAGCTCACCAGCAACCAGTGACCAGCCCCCAGCGCCGCGTGGAAGATGCTGTGCTTGGTAACTAAGGTAAATATCGGGTAACCAACCCGATATTTACCTTGGTTACCAGCGCACGCAGCTACACGTGCAGAGAGCAGGGAGCAGCGCACACTGAGCGCTGGCTCCCTGCTCTCCTAGTTACAGCACACATCGGGTTAATTACACGATGTGTGCTGCAGCTAAATGTGCACAGAGCAGGGAGCAGCACACACCGGGTGCAGCTGCACAGGGTACATATATAGGGTATAGAGTACAGGGTGCAGCTGCACAGAGCAGGGAGCAGCGCACACCGCTTAGCGCTGGCTCCTTGCTCTCCTAGTTACAGCACACATCGGGTTAATTACCCGATGTGTACTGCAGCTAAATGTGCACAGAGCAGGGAGCAGCGCACAATGCTTAGCACTGGCTCCCTGCTCCCCTAGCTACAGTACACATCGGGTTAATTAACCCGATGTGTCCTGCAGCTACATGGGCACAGAGCAGGAGCCGGCACTGACAGTGAGAGCGGCGGAGGCTGGTAACAAAGGTAAATATCGGGTAACCAAGGACAGGGCTTCTTGGTTACCCGATGTTTACTGTGGTTACCAGCCTCCGCAGAAGCCGGCTCCTGCTGCCTACACATTTAGTTGTTGCTGTCTCGCTGTCACACACAGCGATCTGTGCTTCACAGCGGGACAGCAACAACTAAAAAATGGCCCAGGACATTCAGTAACAACCAACGACCTCACAGCAGTGGCCAGGTTGTTGCTGGATGTCACACACAGCGACATCACTAGCAACATCGCTGCTACGTCACAAAAGTTGTTAGTTAGCAGCGATGTTGCTAGCGATGTTGCTTAGTGTGACGGGGCCTATAGTCTACCGAGGACCATCCAACCATCAGATTACTGTTACTTTTATACTTTAAAATGGTTCTCTCAAATTTAGGAAAAGGTTTTCCTTATAGAAGCAACACTACTTGAGTCCATGATGTTTAGTATTTTACATTAGCTTGGATCAACTGAATGAGAATGAGCTGCAGTATGTGACAGTCTCACCGCCACACAATTACAGACAAAAAAATCCATTTACCTGTGGCCAAACATTTCTGTGCTCCAGGACACAACATAAACCACATGAAAGTTGTCATATTAAAAGGCAACTTCAGATCACAGAGCCATCACAGGGTCTGGGAATACAAATTTATCACAATGTTTAACTCTGTGGACACAGGACTCACCCTCTCAGGAGGATTTACGACTCATTACAAAATCTGAGAGGTCAGCTCCAGAGACCTAGGGCACCATGCCTCTGATCCTACATGGATATTAGGACAATAAAACTCACACCACTAATCAAATCTAATTAAGGATTCACTTTCCAAGCTCAGTGTTTTTTTATTTAAAGGTCCTTTTACTATGCATCGCTCTGCCCTGTTTTGTGTTTCTTCAGATATTTTGTCATACCATGCCTGAGGAAGAGACCTGAGATGTCTGGAAAGCTTGCTTTATAACATCATATTTTATTTTAGTTAGCCATTAAAAGGTATCACAACTACAGAATTTTAATTTTGTTTCTCTCACTGAGAGCAATCAATCATCAGTCCACGGAAAACATGTTCTTTCTACAAAAAAAACATAAACTTATTTCTGATACCAGAAACCCTCCATAATATTAATTGTTGTTCCTTATCATATCTTAATTTAGAATTAAAAAAACCTTTTGATTCAAACAAACTAGAGTCGTCTGATCTTCAGGATCAAGAACAACTGATAGGTTGGGGTGTGAAAAGGGTTTGGGCCCCCTATATAATGTTGCAGACACTCTTTGTGAAACAGGAAGATTTATTCATTTATATATTCTCACTTTTAGAGAAGACCACTTTACCTTTTTTAAATGAGAAACTATCATCTGAAAATTACCTATCAGGTTTTTGTGTTAAATATATTTTTAATATTTTTTGGAAGTTTTTTTTTTATATATCACTATCTGTTGCCCACTGGGGCTTTTTTAGTCTCTAAAGTCTTTTTGTTTCAGGTAACACATGACCATAACCAAGATAGTAGGACCACAACCCTATTTTTTGTATTGAAGTGTCTAATGATCCTGTATAAAGGTCATTTGTAAGAAAGGGTATTGTGATTTGAGGATCCTATGTTATCAGTTGTGAATAGAGCCGTTACCTGTCACTGCAATACTGCCTCAGATGATAAGAATACTCCTATAAACACTACCTGAATGAACAAGCTACAAGGCCCTGTGCGCACACTGCGTTTTTACCTGCGTTTTTACCCGCGGTCTTGCTGCGGAAATTTCTTGAGAAATGTTTGAAATCTTTCTACAGACATTTCTCAGCAAAACCTATAGGGAAAAAATAGCTGTGCGCACACTGCGTTTTTTTCTCAAGAAAATTCTTTGAGCAGAATTTCTTGAGAAAATTTCTTGAGAAAATGTGCATGTCACTTCTTTTCCGCAGGTACCTGCGGAATACCCCCGGTATTTCACTCCATTCACTGTAATGTAATCGCGAAATACCGGGGGTATACCGCAGGTAGCAAATGATGTGCGGCATACCCTCGGTATAGCCGCGATTTACCTGCGGTAATGCTCATCACTGCCTGCGGTTTTGCAGGAAGTGATGTCATTATGACAGAAGAGGAAGTGAAGCAGAGTAAACACACACGTCACACTCCCTGGATGCCGCACAGAAGCACTTCCGTGTGACCTCCAGGTGCCCGTGCAGTCTGTGTCCCGCTCCAGCCCTGCGGCTGCCTGCACTGCAGTGTCAGTGTCTGCCCGCCCTGCAGTGTGTCAGTGTCTGCCCGCAGTGTCAGCAGCTTGTCACACTGCAGTGCTGGCAGCCGCAGGGATGCCGAGCGCTGCTGTCAGGAGGTTAGATGAGATCATTACCTGCTGTGACGATCTCCTGCCTCCTGACATCACCGCTGTCACTGCCGTCTATGCCCGACTCGCGGGCGGCCCTAGACTGTCACTAGTGGTGACGTCACGGGCTCTCGCGATACTGCTGAGAACGCGGCGGGCATAGAAGTCAGTGACAGCGCTGACGTCAGCAGTGCAGGAGATCGTCACTGCAGGTAATGATCTCATCTAACCTCCTGAAGTCAGCGCTGGTCATCCCCTGCAGTGACCTGGGCTGACCTATTGATGTTAGCTCAGGTCACTGCATTGCTCTCCCAGCCAATGAGGAACATTCTGTTCTTCATTGACTGGGACAGTGACTATGGTATGGATCGCCGTGGGACCCCCGTATTGGATTACGCTGGACGTGGAATTGATTGTTCTTTTCAATAAATTGGTGAAAGAGGGAATGTTTTGGGGAGTGTTTTTCCAAATAAAACTTTTTTTGTTGTCTATTTTTTATTTCTTACTGACTGGGTTGGTGATGTCGGGTATCTGATAGACGCGTGACATCACTAACCCCAGGGCTTGATGCCAGGTGACATTACACATCTGGCATCAACCACATTTATTACCCCACTTGCCACCGCACCAGGGCAACGGGATGAGTTGGGGCGAAGTGCCAGGATTGGCACGTCTAATGAATGCACCACGTCTGGGGTGGCTGCGGCCTGCTATTTTTAGGCTGGGGAGTGTCCAATAACAGTGGACCTCCCTAGTCTGAGAATACCAGACCACAGCTGTCCGCTTTACCTTGGCTGGTGATCCAATTTGGGGGGGACCCCACGTTTTTTGTTTTAAATAATTTATTTAATGTAAAATAACAGCGTGGGGTGCCCTCTGTTTTGGATTACCAGCCAAGGTAAGCTGCCAGCTGTGGTCTGCAGGCTGCAGCCATCTGCTTTACCCTAGCTGGCTACAAAAGATGGGGGACCCAACGTCATTTTTTTTTTTAAATTATTTATTTTTTGGCTAAATATAAGGCTAGGCACCCTTTAGTGCCACATGAAAGTCACTAAAGGGTGCCAGCTTAGAATATGCAGGGAGGTGGGACATTATATATGTCTTTCTCATCTATCTCTCTCTCTATCTCTCTATCTATTCATCTATCCATCTTTCCCTCTATCCATTATCTATCTGTCTATCTATCGATTATCTATCTTTTATCTATATTATTTATTGCAGTTACAGCATAAAAAAACCGCAGGGACCAACCTGCGGGAAAAACTGCGGCAAAACCGTGGCAAAAACGCATGCGTTTTTCCCACGGTTTTGGTGTGTTTTTTTTACCGCAGGTGCAGTAATCTTCAACTCCCAGAAGTTTCTCGAGAAATTTTCTTGAGAAAAATCACTTTTCTAGTGCGCACATAGCCTTAGAGCCTAAAAATGCTCCAGTGGGCAGTATGAAGATTGCAAGATTACTCATTTATTTTTTTTGTCTAAAACAAAAAAGATTTTCATTTTTTTAAATTGCCTTTTTGAAAACATGTAAAGTTAAAACCTAATTTAAACACAACATCATTTTCTTATGATAGCCTCCAGTACACAGCTGAACTATACATGACCCTGGAATTGTTGACTCCGGTCTTCCTTTTGTACCCCACCTCCATTCCCATATCTTATTTAAAATAACTACACAGACACCATTTTATCTTTGGATAAATTTTGGCCATAGCAGCCATTTTATTAACAAAATACATAACCAATAAAATTGCAATATGGTAAGGTCCTTGAAGCTACAAAAAACCCTGGTGATTCCTATAAACCGAACCATAAAAACCAACTTGCTCCCAGCCGTTACCCACACTGGCTCAGGAGCACCAAACGGTAAGGGTTAATCCTCCGTCAACCCCAACCACACCCCCAGGGGCCCCGACATACCCCGTCGGGGTTCCCCCCCAACATCACCAGGTGACCATCAATTCTGCCAATGAGGGGATCCATACCCGGATAAATTCCCCGAACCAATTTTTAAACCAACTTCCAGGACCCACCAATAACAACGCCACAACGAAGGCACCTTGAAACCCTTCAAGTGCCTGAGACCCCCCGCAACCGCAGGGCCCTCTCAATACCTCCCTGCAAGCCAAGAGCCCATAAATCAATTCCCACCGCATTCAGGTGTACCCCGTCAGCCAACCAAAATTCCTCTTCCGTCCTTTACAATTCAACATGCCGTATTGCTATACCCCCGTTCCGACTAACAAACTTCGAAATCGCCCTATTAACCTTTGCCCGCGCCTTGTTCAACCTGTCAACCAACCGCGCTTTTCGCCAACTCTTTCTCGCTACTATCTCCGACCAAACTATCATTAGACCTGGAAAAGACACCCATAACCGTAACAAATCATGCTTAATGTCTTTTATCAAGATTCGAAAAGGACGCCCACCGAAATCATTCCCCCTGGCATGCAACACTAGGATGTCAGGAGGTCTGTCCAACCGGGCGTATCTATGCACCTCTTGCAACACCCTGTTCCACCCTAACCCCCGAACACCAAGCCATCGAACGAGAGCCAGGTCCCTCTCAAAACCTAGCTGTCTCCCGTTCCGTCTCGCATCCACTCGTCGGGCTCCCCAATACACGTACGAATGGCCAAGGATCCAGACCAGGGAAGAGAGGGGGGGTGCTTCTGCAATACAGAAATACACAAACGACACCATTTTATTGCATCACCAACCCACAATGAAAAACACACAATCTCACCCCCCCCATTGCTACTGTAGTGCACACCCCCACCCGCTTAATTGCAAACAACCGCTTGGGGGCGGACATACGACTTAAAGTGCTGCGACTTCCACCTACCAATCTGCTTAACTGTCTCCTCCGGCAGACCGCACATAGAGGCCTCCGTCGCTGCCCCAATGCGAAAAGAATGCTACGCGAAAGACATCGGATCTAACCCCAACGACTTCAAACATGCCCTAAAAACACTCACAAATTGGTATCTAGATAAAAAAGACTCATCCTCGTGACATAATAAGGGGCCATCCACCTTCGGACGGATCTGTTGAAAATTCCCGAGACACTTGAACGGGCACATTTCAGATGCCACAACCATCCCCAAATGAACTAGTCTACCCACATCTCTCTGATCAGTTTTAGACTTTCTAATCCAAAATTCAACTCCGTTTTCCCCTGTCATAATGTCCCCCCGATCCAAGCCTCCGGGGCACGCCTTACTGGGTGATACCAACTCCCCAACCTGCAGGGGTCCAAAAAATGCCAAAGAAAAGGCTAACTTAAACAAACTCACCTCAAATGGAGATAGACAAACCCCCCACAATGCCCTACCCAGCCGCTCTAATAAGCCGAATGACACAGGCCGTCTACCATCCTGTGGCTTCCGTCCCTTACGAAGACCCTTCAAAGCCTGAACTACCAAAAAGTTCTTAGTCAAATCCCGTATTCCTCGCAACCGGAAACCAAATGCTAACCCTTCAACAAAGCGATTTACCTTTGCAAAAGACCACCCTGTAACCGCCTCCCCCCCCAACGTTTCTAACAATACTCCTAATTGATCCTCTTCAGAAAAAACTCAACCCTGCAACCATTGTTCCCAAAGATCCCATGCTGCCTGGTAGGCTGTCCATGTGTTACCAGACAAAGAAGCCCGAATCAGTGGACCAGCTGCCTGAAGACCACGTTCCAGAGCCGTGCTGGGCACTCCAAACTGCTGGCCTCCGCCTCTGGTGCGCAAACCCGGAACCGATCCCACTGGAAACGAGAGAGGGAATCAGCTATTAGGTTCTGAATACCGGGCACGTGGGCCGCAGTAACACACGCATTGATTTGCAAACAAACCAACACCAGCTCTCGTAAGACCCGAACCACTGGAGGAGAAGACGCCAAAAACTTATTAATCGCCAACACCACCCCCATATTGTCACAGTTAAAACGAATCTTCTTGTTCGCCAACTGCTCTCTCAAAATATGCAGCGCCACCAATATCGGAAAGATTTCCAATAGCGCCACATTTTTTGTAAAGCCTTCAGCCGTCCACCTGTCCGGCCACCGGTCCGCACACCACTGACCCTGGAAGACGGCCCCAAAACCTGAGCTGCCCGCCGCATCCGTGAACAACTCCAAATCAAAATTGTCCCCTGCATCCTCCATCAGCAGAGAACGACCGTTGTATTCCTCCAAAAACCGTCCCCAAACTGCTAAATCCGCTCTGTGTTCTGCCGATAACCGAATATAGTGGTGCGGAGCAAGCACCCCCGCCGTAGCACTCGCAAGTCGTCGCGAAAAAATTCGACCCATGGGCATCACCCGACAAACAAAGTTAAGTTTTCCCAGTAAGGACTGCACCTCCCTTAATTGCAACTTTTTAACCCGCCGCGCCCTTGCTACCTCGACCTTCAGCGCGGTGACCTTGTCCTCGGGAAGCCGATCTTCCCAGGCCAAAGAATCGATCACAATACCCAGAAAACTTATGCAAGTGGTTGGCCCCACTGTTTTCTCAGGTGCCAAAGGCACCCCAAAGCGACCGGAAATCCACTCCATGGTCGCCAAAATCCCGGCACACTGCGCTGAATCAGCAGGACCTACACATAAAAAATCATCAAGGTAATGTACCACTGATGACAGGTCTGAAACATCCCGAACTACCCATTCTAAAAAAGAACTAAAAGTTTCGAAAAATGCGCACGAGATCGAACACCCCATGGGTAAACAGCGATCCACAAAATAGTCCCCCTCTCAACAACAACCCAATAACCGAACGCAATCTGGATGCACTGGCAAGAGATTCAATGTCTGTCTTAGCCATAAGCGCCCCCTTCCCACATCTTTTTACTCACTTTGTGGCCTCGTCGAACGACGTGTACACCACTGAACACAGCTCAGCCGGTATCCCATCATTCACCGACCTGCCTCTTGGGTGAGACAAATGATGAATCAGCCGAAGTTTTCCGGGCTCCTTCTTCGGCCCCACCCCCAGTGGCGAGACCACCAAATTGGGAAAAGGAGGGGCCCGGAACGGGCCCGCCATCCTCCTCAATGCCACATCCTTACCTAATTTTTCCGCCACGACCGCGGAATGCCGATAAGCTGATTGAAGATTCCTATTTGCCCCCGGAACATCAAAAACGGGGGCCGGAATCCTAAAACCCTCCCCAAAACCCAACCGCAAAACCTCAGCTTTGTCCTTATCTGGGTACCTATTTAGGTACGGCAGCATCGCGACTAAGCTCACCGGCGTCAGACCCTTGGGTATGAGAGGTTGCGGGCTTGGATTTTCCTTTCTTAAAACACTTAGCCGCTCCATGGGATGTCCCATTACAGTGGCTGCAGAGGTGTTTAAAATGGCAGGTTGCCCCAAACTTACATTGCCCCTCGTTGAATTGCCAGCACAAACCGGGCTTCTGCAATTCCGCTTGACCCTGTTGACTACCAGTACCCTGTGTCCCAGACTGGCCGGCCGACCCGGCCCCGCCTTGAAAGGGCTGGCCATACCTGGACGGCGCCATAACCCGCAACCATAACCCTATGTCCTTCTGATCCCATCTTATAGAAGGACGCACGGCCTTCCTCTGACGAAACTGCTCGTCATACCTAAGCCAAGTCTGTCCCCCATACACCCTGTACGCCTCGCCAATTGAGTCCATGTAGCAAAATAAATGCGAACAGTTCTCCGGCGCCTTCTCGCCAATCACGCTCGCCAAAATTGCGAAGGCCTGCAGCCAATTATTAAACATTTGAGGGATCAACCGCCACCGCCGCTTCTCCTCATCCTCCTTCTTACTATCCTCTTTTTTCCCTTTGTCTAAATTAAACTTTGCCAATGGAAGAAGGGAAAAGATCTCGACATATTCATCCTTCCAGATCTTTTCCCTCACCTCCTTCTTAAGATGAGCACCTAAGGGGCCCTCAAAACAAACATAAACCTCCCCACGCGCCCGATCATCTAACTGAATCCTATCCTCCTTGTTCTTCTCTGTCTGAACCGACACCGACGAGGAAATACCCGCACCCGCCGATTCAGTCGCACCCAGCGCAGGTGGAAGAACCCAAGCCCCCACAGGGGCTGGGGGTTCCCTTGCCCCCCAATCCGCTCCAGCAACGTGCGAACGCAACCTAACAACTCTCCCACCTCCCCAATTCCCCCCGCACACCCCCCACCACCCATAGGCACCCCCTGACTAAACCCCTGGTGACCTACCCCCCCCTTGCATTCTGGTCCTGACAATACTGAGAAGACAAACAAGACATGGAAGCATACTCACCGGGCTGCACAAGGGTAGAGACCCCGCCAGCCGGACCACCAGACTCCAGACGTCCATCCCGCTGTGCTGTGGCTTCCGGACTCTTCTCGACCACCACCCAGCAGTTGGCCCCTGCCGACACAGGGCCGGAAAATCCCTCCGGTCTAGGATCCTGTCGCTGATGTCTGCCCGGCCGGCCGGCTGCACCGTGGAGCTGCCTGCCCTCCTCCCCCACCTGGCAATGCAGCTCCCCAGCGCCGTTCCAGGGTTCCCCCTCCACATTCCGAGGCCGATGCACCACAGATCCTAGCCTTCCCGCTCCACCCCCTCTGCTGGGGCCTGCCTGCTTCTCCGGACTACTCTGCTGACAGGGCACAGGGCGCTCGGCAGGTTCATCACCATAGCGCCCCGCCGCAGTGCCGACGTCCATCGCTGCCTCGGCACTAGCAGGCCCCGCCCCCAACTCCAGAAGAGGCCTGCTAACCGCCGCTGGGCCCAGCCGCACATTCGAATTCCTCCCAGACCGGGGCTTGCTGGACTTCTTTGCACGTTGCACCCGGCCTGGAGGGTCCCTGGAGGGGCTTCTGGGGCGTCGCTGGGCCCGGGGAGACAGCTCAGGAGAAAACCGCTCCGGCGGATGAGATCTCCGGAGGCGCCGCTCCCGCAGGGGGAACGTCCCCTCCGCCTCCACACTCCCTCCGATGATCCCCGCTACAGTCGCCTGCAGCCAGCCAGGAGGACGGTCACCTGCAACCACTCTGAGATGTTCCAGGAGCTGCTCAATGGATTCCATGGCCTCAGGTACAAACTGTCACTTCAGACTCAGGAGCGGGAAAGGTGCCGCTCCTCCCCCTTGTCTAACACGTCTATACACAACGGGCTCCCTCCCCCTCACCCCAGCTATGACACCCTGACCTTCCCACCAATCATGTGTCATGACGGCCTCCGCAAATGCCCCGGGGGGGGGGGGGGGCAATGCTCCGTCCTCTCTAGACTTTGTATTTACATTTCTTGACTCTGCGTGCATCTTATACCACTCCTTACCTGCAGGAGAACCACAAGCATTGATTCTGTAACAATTGTGAACTAATATTCTTAAGAACACTAGTTTCGAGTTGACCTTTTATTGGGAACGGGTTGCCGATCACCATTGTGCAGAGCAAATGATCGGCGTTCTTGGTGGTGCATTGTCGAGTGTAAACAGGGCTTGCTGAGAACAATGGCAGCTTACGTTTATTGAGTGATCTTTATCAGATGGCTCAGTGCACATTGTTTACTTTGGTCTAACTGAGTAAACAAACTGATAAAAGACCACGGGTAAATTGTTACCAATCGGTGGTTGTTTAGTGCCATCAATCAGTCTGTGTAAATGGACCCTCAGTCTTTGATCAGGCCATGGACAACCACATCGAATATCACTCTAAACTCATTGGGACCTAACAATAAGTAGCCACTGGCATCTTTACAAACATTACCTCAGACTCAACATTCTCTGTAGCCTTGATTTATTTATTCATGTCTGAAGGTGTCTAGCTCCAGGATTTGTCTCTCTCTTCGTCTCCACTTGTCCTTCACTCTGCCTCTGCCCAAGCTCATAGCAGCTTTTGTTCTAACAGGTACCCGCTGCATCTTGTGCAGAATGGCTTCAAGAAATGCTGTATCTGGTGTCATCACTTAGCGCAGAAATGTTGACACCACTGACACAAAGGTTCTCCAACTCCTAGTTACACGCTATGGAATATCTGGACTTGTGGGTACAATGGAATTAATGAGCCAACACCATCTTAAGCATTACAGTGTTATCACAGTTAGGGCCGGTCCAAACGAATGTATGGAAAATAGTCCATTGTTCGACCTGAAAACTGAAGTTTTGACATCTTTATTGAATTCTATATACAGTGCCTACAAGTAGTATTCAACCCCCTGCAGATTTAGCAGGTTTGATAAGATGCAAATAAGTTAGAGCCGGCAAACTTCAAACAAGAGCAGGATATATTAACAGATGCATAAATCTTACAAACCAACAAGTTATGTTGCTCAGTCAAATTTTAATAAATTTTCAACATAAAAGTGTGGGTCAATTATTATTCAACCCCTAGGTTTAATATTTTGTGGAATAACCCTTGTTTGCAATTACAGCTAATAATCGTCTTTTATAAGACCTGATCAGGCCGGCACAGGTCTCTGGAGTTATCTTGGCCCACTCCTCCACGCAGATCTTCTCCAAGTTATCTAGGTTCTTTGGGTGTCTCATGTGGACTTTAATCTTGAGCTCCTTCCACAAGTTTTCAATTTGGTTAAGGTCAGGAGACTGACTAGGCCACTGCAACACCTTGATTTTTTCCCTCTTGAACCAGGCCTTGGTTTTCTTGGCTGTGTGCTTTGGGTCGTTGTCTTGTTGGAAGATGAAATGACGACGCATCTTAAGATCCTTGATGGAGGAGCGGAGGTTCTTGGCCAAAATCTCCAGGTAGGCCGTGCTATCCATCTTCCCATGGATGCAGACCAGATGGCCAGGCCCCTTGGCTGAGAAACAGCCCCACAGCATGATGCTGCCACCACCATGCTTGACTGTAGGGATGGTATTCTTGTGGTCGTATGCAGTGCCATCCAGTCTCCAAACGTCACGTGTGTGGTTGGCACCAAAGATCTCGATCTTGGTCTCATCAGACCAGAGAACCTTGAACCAGTCTGTCTCAGAGTCCTCCAAGTGATCATGAGCAAACTGTAGACGAGCCTTGACATGACACTTTGAAAGTAAAGGTACCTTACGGGCTCGTCTGGAACGGAGACCATTGCGGTGGAGTACGTTACTTATGGTATTGACTGAAACCAATGTCCCCACTGCCATGAGATCTTCCCGGAGCTCCTTCCTTGTTGTCCTTGGGTTAGCCTTGACTCTTCGGACAAGCCTGGCCTCGGCATGGGTGGAAACCTTCAAAGGCTGTTCAGGCCGTGGAAGGCTAACAGTAGTTCCATAAGCCTTCCACTTCCGGATGATGCTCCCAACAGTGGAGACAGGTAGGCCCAACTCCTTGGAAAGGGTTTTGTACCCCTTGCCAGCCTTGTGACCCTCCACGATCTTGTCTCTGATGGCCTTGGAATGCTCCTTTGTCTTTCCCATGTTGACCAAGTATGAGTGCTGTTCACAAGTTTGGGGAGGGTTTTAATTAGTCAGAAAAGGCTGGAAAAAGAGATAATTAATCCAAACATGTGAAGCTCATTGTTCTTTGTGCCTGAAATACTTCTTAATACTTTAGGGGAACCAAACAGAATTCTTGTGGTTTGAGGGTTGAATAATAATTGACCCTCTGAATAAACTTTTCACAATTTAAAAAAAAAATAAAAAAAGAAATAACATTCTTTTTTGCTGCAGTGCATTTCACACTTCCAGGCTGATCTACAGTCCAAATGTCACAATGCCAAGTTAATTCCGAATGTGTAAACCTGCTAAATCTGCAGGGGGTTGAATACTACTTGTAGGCACTGTATCTGTTTTTCATATCCGTATTATACCCATATGCCCATATTTATGTCTGTGTGCCATCCACATATGTCTTTGGTTCATCCATATAGCATCCAGTTTTTATATGAACAATGTAATAAAAAAAAAAGTTCTAGTATAGTTTCATCTCAATAATTGAATTGTATTTTTGAAAAGCGCATGATATATGGATAGTAACCCATATGTGATCTGTTTTGTGCACCCATTGATTCATAATGGCCAAGTCTGATCCATCAGGATCAAAGTAGAGCATTCTGCCATTTTTTTTTTGCAGACCATGAGTCTATGAGTAAGGGGTACTTTGCACGTTGCGACATCGCTAGCATCGGCTAGCGATGCTGAGCGCGATAGTACCCGCCCCCGTCGCACATGTGATATCTTGTGATAGCTGCCGTAGCGAACATTATCGCTACGGCAGCTTCACACGCACTTACCTGCCCTGCGACGTCACTCTGGCCGGCGACCCGCCTCCTTCCTAAGGGGGCGGGTCGTGTGGTGTCACAGCGACGTCACACGGCAGGCGGCCAATAGAAGCGGAGGGGCGGAGATGAGCGGGACGTAAACATCCCGCTCACCTCCTTCCTTCCGCATAGCCGGTGGATGCAGGTAAGGAGATGTTCCTTGCTCCAGCGGCTTCACACACAGCGATGTGTGCTGCCGCAGGAACGAGGAACAACATCGTATCTCCTATTGGTGCGACATTATGAAACTGACCGACGCTACACAGATTACCGATTTTCGACGCTTTTGCGATTGCTTATCGGCGCATCTAGGCTTTACACGTTGCGACGCCGTTACTGGCGCCGTATGTGCGTCACTTTCGATTAGTAGCAGTAGCGATATCGCAGCGTGCAAAGTACCCCTAAGAACGTTCATGTGATCCACCACATTCACTTGCAATGGTCAATGTGCTGTCCGTATACTTCACGTTAGGCATATGGACAGCACACAAATGTGACGCCCTGGGCAAGCCAGGGGTCACAGGTCACGACATCACATGCACCCCACATTCCCTGCAGGTACATCATGCTAACCCAAAATCCTTGTTGCCTTCCTCCAGGGGCTGATGTCCACACCAGGGGGTGGGCCAGGCGGTTGGCTCCGCCCACCGAGGAGTTCACAGCCCTGGAGGCGGGAAAACCAGGCACTTGAGTGAGGGAAGTGAAAGTAGAAGGAAGTGAAGTGGTAGAGGAGCTTAGGAGAGAAGCTGAAGTAAAGTGAAAAGAAACTGTTTGTAAAGCCTGAAGTTGGTCCGGGTGTGTGCCCCGGACAGTGACAGCAAGGTCAGCAGACGGCGGTGATAGTCTGCAGGGGGACTGCTTGGAGGTTGCTGGAAGGACCGCGGACGGGTGGTGACCCGGCGGTACCGGAGCAGTATACGAAGAACAGTCAGCACCAGGGCAGGGGCCTTTCGGATCCCGGCAAGGCTAGGAGTCGCCATAATTTGCCAAATCTGTCAGTGAAGGGGACGTCTGTCTCCTAACAACCAAGTCCCGATTGAAGGCAACAGCCCGACCGTGAAGGGGAGACACCACCACCGCCAGGGCACCAGTTTCCCAGGGCCAGCGCCTGCGGGCAAAGTAGGGCTCCTTCGGCCCAGCTTGAAGCCGAGGAGTGGGTAACCGGTGTGGACCCATCGCTACCAAAGAGATTTTCATAGGTGGAGGGAAGAGACCGTCACCGCTAACTGCAGGGAACATCAGCACCGTGAACCGTCCGAGGGACCCGTCCAACCAGCCGTTTGTTTACCGAGAACTGTGTCGTGTTTACTGGCTGAGTGAGTACCTCCGTGCCGTGCGGCACAGCGCTGCCCCTGCGCCCCTGCACCTCCACAGGCCCCAGACCCGCCTGTCCACCATACCATGCCCATCACCGGGCCCCGGGAGCACCACAACCCCTACCCACGGTGGGCACATCAACAACTGGCTGCTCCATACCATCACTCCCGGGCTCCCCATACAGAGCAGCGGTGGTGTTAACAAATCACCACAACCGTGGGTGGCGTCACGGACAATAAACTATCCCAAAAATCCCAATCCCCTTTCACTCACAGGCGAGGAGCGCCGCTCGAGTCCCCGGGATCCGACCCATCGCTCGAGCCACCGAGCAGCGGTAGGCCGCAGCAGCCGCGGCAGCTGGACCCGAGCAGTGGGAGAGCGCGGCGTCCCCTCCTCCCCCCGCGACAACTTGGCGTCACGAACAGGATCTTACCGCTCTGCCGTTGGGTAGAGGTGCGCCTTGTGACCGCCGGAGGTATCCGGCTGAAAAATTTCAGAAGTCGCCATCTTTGGCGCGAAAAGTTCCCGCTCGAGCGTCTTCTCGAGTAGCAGAGGCGCGAAGGCCAAAACCCCGCCCCAAAAGAGGAGGGGCCGGAAAGAAGCTAAGGGGGATGCGAATGGAGAAATGGCGGCGTCCTCGAATTGGAGCACGGGAGTACCCGCTACTGGGGCATCCAAGCTCTGGGGAAAAAGAGGAGGAGTAGCTTTTGAAGACTGCGGCCCGGGTGAGCTCCCCGCCGGGACCGCAGAGTGGCTGGAGCGAGAGTTGGGTCGGTTCTGCTTGAAAGTGAGGGCGCAGAGCCTGCAGCAGTTGATGGACTGGAAGGCAGAGATGCGCAGGATGGTTGCCGTGGTGGGGGCCCGTGAGCAAGGGGCCACTGCGGCCGTGCCGCGTCGCGACCAGGCCACCCAAACCCCAGAACCAGCCCTGATTGAGTGGGAGACGGACATCAGCGCCGCGGCCGGGGGGCCGGAGAGAATGCCGTTGATGGAAGAAGAGGTCCCAAGTATGCTGCCTCCGCCGCCGTACCTAACGGCTGTCAGTGGGTCGGGGTTGAACTGCCGATAGAAGGAGAACCCCATGTACCGTTCGGTCCCTGAGTGGGCCGACCCCCTGCGGTGGTAGCCGCCTCAAGGTCAGCGGAGTACCGCTGCACCGTCCCCGTTGGGACCACCAGTGTGTTTTGAAAGTTCTGCTGATAATGATAAGTAAAATGAAACCGTGAAGTTCACCTGATTCACATGTGATTGAAACCGGCCGTTGCCGGCACCGTTGTCCCCGTGGGGACCGTTTGAAAAGTTTTGCATGAGGAACTGCTCATGGACAAGCCCGTGAACTTGCAGGGCAACCACAAACGTTAAGTGGCTTGTAAATAACTTGTGTTACCGTTACCGTTTCCGCAATTACCGCCTCCGGAGAGGCAGGTTGGAGGGAGGGCCCACAGCAGAGCAGGCTGGGGCCCAGCCACCACAGGAACCGGTGGCTACCCTCTGGAGGGGAAGGACAGATCCCGCTCGGGTAACTTGTGCTGGACTGGGGTCAAGGGGTGCTGCCTGGGCTTTAGGGGCAGCATCAGGGCCAGGTTGCTTGGGTGGGAGAGAGCGGAAACCGTAACCGTACACCGTTTGAAACCGTTTAAGAAATGTGCCTCCCGATGTGGGATGATGTCATAACTTGTAAATATGTTACCGTTTTCCTATCTTTTTCAGAAAAACAAAAAAGGAAAATAAAACCGGTGTTGGACGGGCAGCCCGAGGACGGTCTGCGTTTTGCTAAGGGGGAATGTGACGCCCTGGGCAAGCCAGGGGTCACAGGTCATGACATCACATGCACCCCACATTCCCTGCAGGTACATCATGCTAACCCAAAATCCTTGTTGCCTTCCTCCAGGGGTTGATGTCCACACCAGGGGGTGGGCCAGGTGGTTGGCTCCGCCCACCGAGGAGTTCACAGCCCTGGAGGCGGGAAAACCAGGCAGTTGAGTGAGGGAAGTGAAAGTAGAAGGAAGTGAAGTGGTAGAGGAGCTTAGGAGAGAAGCTGAAGTAAAGTGAAAAGAAACTGTTTGTAAAGCCTGAAGTTGGTCCGGGTGTGTGCCCCGGACAGTGACAGCAAGGTCAGCAGACGGCGGTGATAGTCTGCAGGGGGACTGCTCGGAGGTTGCTGGAAGGACCGCGGATGGGTGGTGACCCGGCGGTACCGGAGCAGTATACGAAGAACAGTCAGCACCAGGGCAGGGGCCTTTCGGATCCCGGCAAGGCTAGGAGTCGCCATAATTTGCCAAATCCGTCAGTGAAGGGGACGTCTGTCTCCTAACAACCAAGTCTCGATTGAAGGCAACAGCCCGACCGTGAAAGGGAGACACCGCCACCGCCAGGGCACCAGTTTCCCAGGGCCAGCGCCTGCGGGCAAAGTAGGGCTCCTTCGGCCCAGCTTGAAGCCGAGGAGTGGGTAACCGGTGGGGACCCATCGCTACCAAAGAGACTTTCATAGGTGCAGGGAAGAGACCGTCACCGCTAACTGCAGGGAACATCAGCACCGTGAACCGTCCGAGGGACCCGTCCAACCAGCCGTTTGTTTACCGAGAATTGTGTTGTGTTTACTGGCTGAGTGAGTACCTCCGTGCCGTGCGGCACAGCGCTGCCCCTGCGCCCCTGCACCTCCACAGGCCCCAGACCCGCCTGTCCACCATACCAACCCCATCACCGGGCCCCGGGAGCACCACAACCCCTACCCACGGAGGGCACATCAACAACTGGCTGCTCCACACCATCACTCCCGGGCTCCCCATACAGAGCAGCGGTGGTGTTAACAAATCACCACAACCGTGGGTGGCGTCACGGACAATAAACTATCCCAAAAATCCCAATCCCCTTTCACTCACGGGCGAGGAGCGCCGCTCGAGTCCCCGGGATCCGGCCCATCGCTCGAGCCACCGAGCAGCGGCAGCCGGACCCGAGCAGTGGGAGAGCGCGGCGTCCCCTCCTCCGCCCGCGACACAAACACTTAATAGCCTTGTTCGAACAAACTCTTACGGGCAAGTTAATATTTTTCAACAAGATATTATCACACGACATAATAATAAAAGTTTTGATTGTGGTTAGTATATGGGTAGACAGATCATCCCCCTTACAGTTTCCCTTGATTTTAGTGGTTAGGTTACATACTTGCCATAACAGATAAGGCAGACCATTTGTAGTTGCACCATTATGTATGATCACTATTTTCTCTGTTTTATATGCCACATTCACCCTATTATACCTCTTGCAGTTATCATGTCTCGCCAACTCACATGTGGGCAGCCATCTGGGAAACAAGATAATTAGCATAGAACCCTATCAAAGACAGTTGATTGTTCTCATCCAAATGAATGAAAGTGACTGGGTTTAATTTGTCTGCAATGCTTGAGGGGCCAATGATAAATTTATTGCTAAACCCCCCAGGGCATTTTTTATCATTCTCTGTTCTGCATTCAGTGTTTAACAGAAGAGTCTTCTTTTAAGCCATTAGTACGTATAATAGGTTGAGAAAAGCACTAGTAAGTGAAAGATCTGAGTAAAGCTAGACTTAAGCTGGTTTTACATTATAGGTGTTTGAAGATAAGCGGTCACTTAATAGCCTCTTTTCATAGGTTGATCACTATTAAGGTCCTTTAACACGGAATGACAGGCGGCACTAAATGTTTGCCGATCGGTAAACCTTTCCAGATCGGTCATTTAACAGCCTGGTTACACATGCAGACCAAAGTAAACGATGCACACGGAGTGATCTGTATAACATTACTTAGTGTTAGTGTGCCGCCCCCGCGACAGCCGACAGGCTGCTCGGATCCGGATCCACAGTGGCTCGAGGGGTCTCCGGACCCGAGGTAGGGGCGCGCTGCCTCTCGAAAATAGAAGGGGGGTAGAAAGGGTGGATTGGATAATGTTTGTGACGCCACCCACGGTTCGTGGTAAAAATTGGGATACCACCGCTGCTGCATTTAGGGGAGAGGGGAGCGCCCGGGAGTGATTGAATGGCAGCAATTGATGTTAACCCCTGCGTGGGCAAGGGAAGGTGTCTCGGGGCTTGGTGCTGGCAGGCTGGGGTCCCGTTGGGAGTAAAGGGCCACAACGTACTCACACAGTCCAGAGATGCTGATGCTGACACCAGGTAAACCAAAGTCTTGAGCGCCCTGGAGCCTTAGTCCAAATACATTGGGTCCGTGCCCTTTAGGCGTTGCTGGTTGGTCTGAAGCCTTGTCCCTTGGCACCGTGTTTACACTTGGTGGATCCCTTTCGCCTAGAACTACTCGGGTCCCGCTTACCTGCGTTGCTAGCAGATTGAGCTTGCTCTCAGGGTTCACGCTTGGGATTTTCTGGACAGTTTTGGGAAGTCCTATCCCAATCATTGCACTAGTACCCCGATTTTGGAGCGGGTGGAGAGCGGTTCATTAAGATTCCGTTCCCGTTGGGTGAATTACTGGGCTGCATGTGTCGCGGGCGGAGGAGGGGACGCCGCGCTCTCCCACTGCTCGGGTCCGGCTGCCGCTGCGGCTGCTGCGGCCTGCTGCTGCTGCTGCTCGGTGGCTCGAGCGATGGGCCGGATCCCGGGGACTCGAGCGGTGCTCCTCGCCCGTGAGTGAAAGGGGATTAGGATTTGGGATAGTTTATTGTCCGTGACGCCACCCACGGTTGTGGTGATTAAGTGGACACCACCGCTGCTCTGTCTGGGGAGCCCGGGAGTGATGGTATGGAGCAGCCAGTTGTTGATTTGCCCCTCCGTGGGTAGGGGTTTTGGTGGTCCCGGGGCCCAGTGATGGGGTTGGTATGGTGGACAGGCGGGTATGGGGCCTGTGGAGGTGCAGGGGCGCAGGGGCAGCGCTGTGCCGCACGGCACAGAGGTACTCACTCAGCCAATAAACACGACACAGTTCTCGGTAAACAAACGGCTGGTTGGACGGGTCCCTCGGACGGTTACGGTGCTGCGGTTCCCTGCAGTTAGCGGTGACGGTCTCTTCCCTGCACCTATGTAAAGTCTTTTTGGTAGCGATGGGTTCCCACCGGTTACCCGCTCCCCGGCCAGGATATGGGCCGGAGGAGCCCTTCTCTTGCCCGCAGGCGCTGGCCCTGGGAAACTGGTGCCTTGGCGGTGGCGGTGTCTCCCCTTAATGGTCGGACTGTTGCCTTCAATCGGGACTTGGTTGTTAGGAGACAGAGGTCCCCTTCACTGACGGATTTGGCAAATTATGGCGACTCCTAGCCTTGCCGGGATCCGAAAGGCCCCTGCCCTGGTGCTGACTGTTCTTCGTATCCTGCTCCGGTACCGCCGGGTCACCACCCGCCCGTGGTCCTTCCAGCAACCTCCAAGCAGTCCCCCTGCAGACTATCACCGCCGTCTGCTGACCTTGCTGTCTCAGTCCGGGGCACACACCCGGACCAGCTTCAGGCTTGCTTAACTGTCACTTAGTTTTCCACTTTTACTCCTCTTACAAGCTCCTCTACTACTTCCTTCCACTTCACTCCCCTAGCTTTAACTCCTCTTCAACTCCTTCCACTTCTCCCTCCAAACTCTATCTGCCTCGTTCTCCCGCCTCCAGGGCTGTGAACTCCTCGGTGGGCGGAGCCAACCGCCTGGCCCACCCTCTGGTGTGGACATCAGCCCCTGGAGGAAGGCAACAAGGATTTTAGATTAGCCTAGATGTACCTGCCGGGAATGTGGGGCCATGTGATGTTGTGACCTGTGACCCCTGGCTTGCCCAGGGCGTCACACATGAAGCTACTTCCCAGCCTAGGGTCCGCGTACCCTGTCGTGCCCTGGCCCCTGCCCAGTTTTAGCACAAGGCTGCCGGTCTGCCCTCCGTGGCAGTACCGTGTTCCCTGTCACTACTCCCTGCGACTGGGGTTCCAGCTCCTTCCAGGCCAGATCAACGTCTGGCACCTGGTTACACGGTTACAGGAGCCCAGCTCCGCAGTGTGACCTTTCCTATCACTGCTCACTGGCACTTCTCTCCAACTACTCCTCTCTCTCTCACTCCTGACACTTCTGGCCCTCCTTCTACTATCCCTCCATCTGGGCGGCCCTATTCCCCTCAGGCTGCCCAATGGGTGTTTAGTGGGTATGGTGCAGAGTGTTCCTCAGGATTTGTGTATACCTGTCCTTAGCAACACCAAAGGGACAGGGCCCGTAACCAAGGAGGAGTGGGTACCATGCAGAAGGGCAGATTGCATGGCACCCTTGTGACGACCTGATAGGCCAGGGCGTCACATTAGTGATGAGCAAGCACTACCATGCTTGGGGTGCTCAGTACTCATAATGAGGACGGGTCATAATGTGAATGCAGGATAGTGAGAGAAAGGGGCTGCGGATTATCCCAGACGGTGGAGACGTCGGAGTCCTGTGCCTTACTATTCTCCTGATTAAATCTAATTTGTTACCCCCACCCCCTCCCAGGGAAGGAAGGGGCAGGAGTGTGATGGGAACACAGATTAACACAGACAGGGGAAAACCAAAACTTAAACACACTGCATAACTCACAGGAATATACAATAAGAGACTAAGGAGAAAAGGAAGAGTAGGGAGGCAGCAAAAAAAGAAAACAGGGGTTAAAACCACAACCGCTCACATTAAATATACACAATAACCACCAGAAAGTCTGGATCACAACAATTCACCAAAACAATATAGGTAAGGTGTAGCTGGCATTATTTGAATAGTCAAGGCAGCATATATAGGAGGGGAGCGAATGTCACTGGTTCCCCCACAGCATGTGATCAAAGAGAGGAACAATCCGCCCTGCATAGATTAACTCTTGCTAGCCTGCTTGAGTCTGTGGGTTGGTGTCACGCTCCCCGGGTCCCCTGCGCTGCCCCCCGGCTCACCTGTCACGCTCCCCGGCTCCCCTGCCTCGCTTCCCGGTTCCTTGGTCCGGTCACCGCCGCTCCCCGCTCTCCAGCATCCATTGCCGGCGCGTCCCCGGCGTCCTGGTCCCCGCTCCCGGCGCCCGTCGGCTTCTCAGCCCCAGCCCGGCCCTGCTGCTCCCTCCTCGCAGCTTCCTGCTCTGGCTTCTGGCACTCGGGCCGCGCGCATGCGCATTAGGGCGCGCGCGCGGTCATTGACCCTTTCTTAAAGGGCCAGCGTCCATTAACAGGAAATGATGCAAACAGGTACAGGGTATAAAGGGGTTTGATGTCCAAGGGGGCGGGGCCTGATCTTCGTGTTTCTTAAGCTAGGAGTCAGGTCTCCTGGTGTCTCTATGATATACTCACCTATCTCTCTTGTAGAGCCGTGCCTGCCTCGCCATCCGGTCCTGCCGAATTCCGAAACCCCCGAACGCTGTCCATCTGCCATCCTGACAGTCCGTACCATCTCGGATCCCTGCGGTGACCCGTCATCTCGCTCCAAAGGTTCCGGACCCCGCCTGACATCTTCTCGGCTTCCGAACCTGAGCTGCGTCACCCGGACTACCATCAGTGACTCCGTGGTCCCAGGGACTTCTCCGTTATACTCGTATGCACGGACTGTTCTGCTGCCTATAGTGCTCCAGCTACCGGACCCCTTACCACCATCTAGGAGTTCGGCCCAGTGGATCCACCTCCTGGGTCTACCCGTCCACCTGGCCCTGACAGTAAGATCAGGCCATGGATCCCGCTGCAGCACTAGCAGCCGTACAGGAGGAACTCCAACGCCAGCGTGAGACTCAGACCCGCATGCTGCAATTCATGTCTTCTGTGGACGCCCGCCTGAACACGCTACAAGCAGCAGTTACGTCTTCAACATCCCGGGCTTCGACTAGTCAAGCCACGGCTCCAGCTCCCGTGGCGACTTCTTCAGAAGCTTCCAGACTTCGTTTGGCCTCACCACCCCGGTACGCCGGAGACCCCAAGACCTGCAGGGGATTCTTAAACCAATGCTCCCTCCATTTCACGCAGCTGCCGCATTTGTTTGCCTCCGACCAAGCCAAGGTCACCTTCATCATGTCCCATCTAGAGGGTGAGGCACTGGCGTGGATGAACCCCTTGTGGGAGAAGGGGGATCCTGTGACCACGAACATCCAAGAGTTCCTGCAGGCATTCCGTGGCACCTTTGATGAGCCCGGACGCGCCTCCGCGTCTGCTTCGTCTCTTCTCCGGTTACGTCAGGGGACTCTGACGGTGGGTCAATACGCAATCCGGTTTCGCACCCTGGCTGCGGAACTCGGCTGGAACAACGAGGCCCTAACCGCCGCCTTCTGGGAAGGACTCTCGGGGCGAATTAAAGATGAGCTGGCGGGTCGTGACGTACCGACCACCCTGGATGCCCTGATTGCCCTAGCGACTCGATTAGACATTCGCTTTCAGGAGCGATCCAAGGAAGTGTCCCGTGAGAGACGTCCGGTACGGCATTCCTCTCCTCCGCAGAAGCCCTCCGTACTTCAGTCATCAACAGCTGGGGCCCCCGTCCACGAGCCCATGCAGATCGACCGAGTGCGGCAGTCTGAACAACGTCGAGCAGAGCGGCTCGCCAAGGGCCTCTGCTTCTACTGCGGAGAGGGCACACACCTGCTACGCTCCTGTCCAGAGAGGCCGGGAAACTCCAAAGCCTAGGGTTGGTAGGAGAGGCCACCCTAGGTGCTGGGACTCTCTCAGACCCGGTTACGTGGACTGTGCAAGTGACAACGGGAGAGACGCGGTTCACGGCTGAGGCATACCTCGATTCCGGGGCAGCAGGCAATTTCATCCAGCAGGCCACGGTAGACAAGTACCAGGTGCCTGTTACTCCACTCGACAAGCCCCTAGTGATTGCCTCTGTGGATGGGAGACCCCTCTCTGACACCATCTCCTGGATCACCAGGCCGGTCGAACTGCGTATCGGTGCCCTGCACACCGAGAACATCGCTCTCTACGTCCTTCCACACATGTCCCATCAAATCCTGCTGGGACTTCCCTGGTTGCGGACACACGAACCATCAGTCAGCTGGGGTACTGGCGAAATCACCCGATGGGGCTCTTCGTGCCATGAGAAGTGTCTGAAGACCATACAACCCATCCGACGACCTCCGGTTCCAGAGAACCTACCGGGACTGCCCTCGGCCTATTGGTCCTTCGCAGACGTCTTTGATAAAAAGGAATCTGAGGTACTTCCGCCACATCGTCCTTACGATTGTGCCATCGACCTGCTCCCAGGAGCTACACCACCTCGAGGACGGATATATCCATTGTCTCCAGCCGAAACAAGGGCCATGTCTACTTACATCACAGAGAGCCTGGCAAGGGGATTCATTCGGAGATCCTCCTCTCCTGCTGGAGCAGGCTTCTTCTTCGTCAAGAAGAAAGAGGGCGACTTACGCCCATGCATAGATTACCGGGGATTGAATCAAATCACCGTAAAAAACAAGTACCCTCTGCCGCTCATCCCCGAATTGTTTGACCGGCTTAGAGGAGCTCGTGTGTTCACCAAGCTGGATCTTCGGGGTGCTTACAATCTGGTACGCATCCGCTCTGGGGACGAATGGAAGACCGCGTTCAACACTCGCGATGGGCACTATGAATACTGCGTGATGCCCTTCGGCCTGTGTAACGCCCCAGCCGTCTTTCAAGAACTGGTGAACGACGTTTTCCGGGACCTTCTCTACGTCTGTGTGGTAGTGTATCTGGATGACATCCTTGTCTTCTCTCCGGACCTCCAGACCCACAGAGAGAACGTACAGCTGGTTCTACAAAGACTGAGAGAGAATCGTCTGTACGCCAAGTACGAGAAGTGTGTCTTTGAGCAGTCTTCTCTCCCCTTCCTGGGGTACATCATCTCTGATACCGGACTGCAGATGGATCCAAAGAAGGTCTCCTCCATTCTCAACTGGCCTCCTCCTTCTGGACTGAAGGCAATCCAACGTTTCCTGGGATTCGCCAACTACTACCGCCAGTTTATCCCTCACTTCTCTGCTCTGACTGCTCCTCTCTCCGCTTTGACCAAGAAGGAGGCTAATCCAAAGGACTGGTCACCTGCGGCCGACGCCGCGTTTGGCTCTCTGAAGCGGGCGTTTGCCTCCTCTCCTGTACTCCACCGTCCGGAGTAAAACCGACAGTTCACCTTGGAGGTGGATGCCTCCTCCTCGGGAGCCGGAGCAGTGCTCATGCAGAAGTCCTCCTCCGGGAAGATGGTAACTTGCGGATTCTTCTCCAAGAGCTTCACAGCGCCTGAACGCAACTACACCATCGGTGACCGAGAGCTATTGGCAGTCAAACTGGCTCTGGAGGAATGGCGCTACCTTCTGGAAGGAGCAGTGTACCCCGTGATTATTTACACGGACCACAAGAACCTGGAATACCTGCGGTCTGCTCAGCGACTGAACCCACGGCAAGCCAGGTGGTCCTTATTCTTTGCCAGGTTTGATTTCCAGCTCCATTTCCGACCCACGGACAAGAACGTACGCGCTGATGCCTTGTCCAGGTCTTTCATGCCCATGGAGCAGGAGGAGGAGACTACCCAACCCATCATCTGTCCTAGCAAAATCATTCCGGTGGCTCCGGTCACCCTGGCCCAGATACCGCCCGGGAAGACCTATGTCTCTGATACGGACAGGCAAAAAGTGTTACACTGGGGTCATGCCTCGAAAACAGCCGGTCATGCTGGCCAGAAGAGAACATGGGGTGCGATTGTACGCCATTACTGGTGGCCATCCCTTCGCACGGACGTCGCTGCTTTTGTCTCTGCCTGCTCATCTTGTGCCAGGAACAAGACGCCCAAACACCTGCCATATGGCCGTCTTCTGCCTCTGCCGATACCCTCAGTTCCGTGGCAACACATAGCGATGGACTTTATTACGGACTTGCCATTGTCCTCCGGACACACAGTCATATGGGTCGTGGTGGATCGGTTCTCTAAAATGGCTCATTTCGTCCCTATGGCTGGACTGCCCTCTGCCCAGGAACTCGCGGACGCCTATATACATCACATCTTCCGCTTGCATGGCTTTCCATCACACATTGTGTCCGACAGAGGAACTCAGTTCACCTCCCGCTTCTGGAGGGCGCTCTGCAAACATCTGGGAGTGACTCTGGACTTTTCTTCTGCCTACCATCCTCAGTCTAATGGCCAAGTGGAGAGGGTCAATCAAATCTTGACCTCCTTCTTACGTCACTATGTCAACGCCCATCACGACGACTGGTCCACGCTTCTTCCTTGGGCTGAATTCTCCCATAACCACCACATCAGTGAGTCGTCCTCCAGCTCTCCCTTTCATGTCGTTTACGGACTTCAGCCCTCCGTTCCATTGCCTGTATCTCCTTCTTCGGATGTCCCTGCTGCTGATGCTGTAGCTCGTGACTTTGCAACCATTTGGGACTCTGTCAAGGCGTCCCTTGGGCGTGCTACCCTGCGGATGAAGAGACATGCAGACAAGAGACGTCTGGACCCTCCGTGTTTCTCTCCTGGTGATCTAGTCTGGCTTGCTTCCAAGTACGTCCGATTGAAGATACCATCCTACAAGCTGGGTCCTCGCTACATCGGGCCGTTTAAAGTCCTCAGCAAAATCAATGAGGTCTCCTACAAGCTCCAGCTCCCGGCCACGATGAGGATACCCAACTCCTTCCACGTCTCCCTGCTCAAGCCGGTTGTCCTTGGTCCCTTCTCCGCTGCTGCCAGTTCGGCTCCTCCTCCTATAGCCGATGACGACATCTATGCGGTAAGGGATATCGTGGCCATGAAGACCGTACGAGGTCGACAGTTCTTCCTGGTGGACTGGGCAGGGTATGGTCCTGAGGATAGGTCCTGGGAGCCCCGGGAGAATGTGGGTACTCCGCTGATCCGCTGATCCGTGCCTTCCTGTCCCGGTTGCGGGGAGGGGGGCGTGGGGGGGGGTACTGTCACGCTCCCCGGGTCCCCTGCGCTGCCCCCCGGCTCATCTGTCACGCTCCCCGGCTCCCCTGCCTCGCTTCCCGGTTCCTTGGTCCGGTCACCGCCGCTCCCCGCTCTCCAGCATCCATTGCCGGCGCGTCCCCGGCGTCCTGGTCCCCGCTCCCGGCGCCCATCGGCTTCTCAGCCCCAGCCCGGCCCTGCTGCTCCCTCCTCGCAGCTTCCTGCTCTGGCTTCTGGCACTCGGGCCGCGCGCATGCGCATTAGGGCGCGCGCGCGGTCATTGACCCTTTCTTAAAGGGCCAGCGTCCATTAACAGGAAATGATGCAAACAGGTACAGGGTATAAAGGGGTTTGATGTCCAAGGGGGCGGGGCCTGATCTTCGTGTTTCTTAAGCTAGGAGTCAGGTCTCCTGGTGTCTCTATGATATACTCACCTATCTCTCTTGTAGAGCCGTGCCTGCCTCGCCATCCGGTCCTGCCGAATTCCGAAACCCCCGAACGCTGTCCATCTGCCATCCTGACAGTCCGTACCATCTCGGATCCCTGCGGTGACCCGTCATCTCGCTCCAAAGGTTCCGGACCCCGCCTGACATCTTCTCGGCTTCCGAACCTGAGCTGCGTCACCCGGACTACCATCAGTGACTCCGTGGTCCCAGGGACTTCTCCGTTATACTCGTATGCACGGACTGTTCTGCTGCCTATAGTGCTCCAGCTACCGGACCCCTTACCACCATCTAGGAGTTCGGCCCAGTGGATCCACCTCCTGGGTCTACCCGTCCACCTGGCCCTGACAGTTGGTCGATGCCCGCGTTTCCCTGCGCTGAACACTGACATCAGAGACATTAGCAGGCAGAGTGCCAGAATCTGTAATTTCCACAGATTCTGATACTGCCGTGACAGTTGGCAATGGCTGCAAAAATCTCCTTGTGGCAGGAAGTCAATGAGAAACTCAAGCATTTTTCCAGAAAATCTTGCTGAAACATGCTTTGTGGTCCCCATTGACTTCCAGCATACTCTGTACATGAGTTGAGCCCGTCCAAGCGTCTGTCTGCTCGTTACGAGTACTGAGCACCTGAGCATGGTAGTGCTCGTTCATCACTACTCAGTGTGCATAGTCTGCCACTGTTCTCGGCAGTGCAAGTCCTGTTTACAAGGCATGATGCAGGGCTGAGAACGATGATCTGATGCACTATGTAACAGATCATTTCACCAATAAACAAGCATTTTGCTTATTTTTTTGTCCGTCTCTCCGATACACAGGAGCACTCGCTTGCCTGAGCGCTCCTTTGTCCTTTGTTTCTGGGAGAACAATACGATCAGAAGTCTGAAATGAGACATACGCGATCAACATCTAACCCCAACCATCAGTTGGCCAGTGCCCTCATGTATATTAGACTGTCGGCTAAACCTGTCAATATCGGCGAGTGCAGCCTATACAGTCAGGGCCAGAAATATTTGGACAGTGACACAAGTTTTGTTATTTTAGCTGTTTACAAAAACATGTTCAGAAATACAATTATATATATAATATGGGCTGAAAGTGCACACTCCCAGCTGCAATATGAGAGTTTTCACATCCAAATCGGAGAAAGGGTTTCAGAATCATAGCTCTGTAATGCATAGCCTCCTCTTTTTCAAGGGACCAAAAGTAATTGGACAAGGGACTCTAAGGGCTACAATTAACTCTGAAGGCGTCTCCCTCGTTAACCTGTAATCAATGAAGTAGTTAAAAGGTCTGGGGTTGATTACAGGTGTGTGGTTTTGCATTTGGAAGCTGTTGCTGTGACCAGACAACATGCGGTCTAAGGAACTCTCAATTGAGGTGAAGCAGAACATCCTGAGGCTGAAAAAAAAGAAAAAATCCATCAGAGAGATAGCAGACATGCTTGGAGTAGCAAAATCAACAGTCGGGTACATTCTGAGAAAAAAGGAATTGACTGGTGAGCTTGGGAACTCAAAAAGGCCTGGGCGTCCACGGATGACAACAGTGGTGGATGATCGCCACATACTTTCTTTGGTGAAGAAGAACCCGTTCACAACATCAACTGAAGTCCAGAACACTCTCAGTGAAGTAGGTGTATCTGTCTCTAAGTCAACAGTAAAGAGAAGACTCCATGAAAGTAAATACAAAGGGTTCACATCTAGCTGCAAACCATTCATCAATTCCAAAAATAGACAGGTCAGAGTTAAATTTGCTGAAAAACACCTCATGAAGCCAGCTCAGTTCTGGAAAAGTATTCTATGGACAGATGAGACAAAGATCAACCTGTACCAGAATGATGGGAAGAAAAAAGTTTGGAGAAGAAAGGGAACGGCACATGATCCAAGGCACACCACATCCTCTGTAAAACATGGTGGAGGCAACGTGATGGCATGGGCATGCATGGCTTTCAATGGCACTGGGTCACTTGTGTTTATTGATGACATAACAGCAGACAAGAGTAGCCGGATGAATTCTGAAGTGTACAGGGATATACTTTCAGCCCAGATTCAGCCAAATGCCGCAAAGTTGATCGGACGGCGCTTCATAGTACAGATGGACAATGACCCCGAGCATACAGCCAAAGCTACCCAGGAGTTCATGAGTGCAAAAAAGTGGAACATTCTGCAATGGCCAAGTCAATCACCAGATCTTAACCCAATTGAGCATGCATTTCACTTGCTCAAATCCAGACTTAAGACGGAAAGACCCACAAACAAGCAAGACCTGAAGGCTGCGGCTGTAAAGGCCTGGCAAAGCATTAAGAAGGAGGAAACCCAGCGTTTGGTGATGTCCATGGGTTCCAGACTTAAGGCAGTGATTGCCTCCAAAGGATTCGCAACAAAATATTGAAAATAAAAATATTTTGTTTGGGTTTGGTTTATTTGTCCAATTACTTTTGACCTCCTAAAATGTGGAGTGTTTGTAAAGAAATGTGTACAATTCCTACAATTTCTATCAGATATTTTTGTTCAAACCTTCAAATTAAACGTTACAATCTGCACTTGAATTCTGTTGTAGAGGTTTCATTTCAAATCCAATGTGGTGGCATGCAGAGCCCAACTCGCGAAAATTGTGTCACTGTCCAAATATTTCTGGACCTAACTGTATTTGTCTAGAAAATATAGAAAATTCTCCAGTAACCACTGGTAAAAACCAGGGAGTAGAATCATTACAATTGCTGATAAAGCTGTGAAAAGCTCCCCTGCAAACATTAGACCTATAAAGATATGGAGACATATAATCACCAAAGGAGTAGGATAAAACACATATAAACTTAATTAAACATTAATGCAGACAAACAGAATCAATACAAATATAATGAACGTGACTGGTGCAAGACTTCAAAACAGCTAGGGTGCCAAAGACACATACCAAGATCCTTAGGGTGAGAATTACATCTCCATTGGAGTGTGTACATACATGGAGTTTAACCTAAAGTAGTGAAATCAATCCAACTAATATAAAACGATATGAAAGAGAAAAAGTTCACTACACTCCCCCATAGTAATCCCAGTTGGTATGTGGCACCACAAAAACCCCTACGCACATTTTGCGTGGGCTTCCTTGGGGGTTCCTAATGTGTATAGGTGCCTTAACTTTCCATTGTGGAGTATTAGAATGGCTCCTAGAGCAAGATAAGTTTGCAGGCCATTGAATGACTACGCCATTCACCAATTAACATTCAATTGCACATAAATAGAGATGGGCTAACCAGCAAATGTTCGGGTTCGGTCAGACTAAAAAAAAAATAAAAAAATACAGTTCAAGACCAGACTTGACCTGAACTTGACCCTCAACCCCATATAAATCTAAAGGACCCAAACTGAAGTGTTATAATAATGGTGTTAGTAAGGGCTAGGGAGCTGCAAAAAGAAGCACTGCTTCTGTGGGAACCGCCAGCTGTGACCTCAGGTGAACTCACTGACATCACTGCTCCCACAACCTTAGCTTAGTCAGTGTGTCTCGCAGTGATATTTTCTAATGTGACCATGCACTGCAACCTCAGGATGTAGCAGTGCCGGGATCGTTGTAGGATGTCATGTGGATTACGCTGCACCTGCAGGGATGGTTTGAGGGTTAATAAATTGGAGAAATAGGATGGGGTTTTTTGTTGCTTTTTTAAATAAGGGAATTTTCTCAGTGTTTTGTGTTTATTTCTTTTCACTTACATCATTAGTAATGGGGGTCTTAGAGACCCCCTACCCATTAGTAACCTCGGGGTTGATGACAGATGTGATTTTTTGACAAATCACAGCTGTCATTAACCCCTTATATTACCCAATTGCCACCACAACTAGGCAATCCAGAAGAGATGAGTAAGAGCTAGAATTGGCACATCTAATGGATACGCCAATTATGCAGCAGCTGAGGACTGTTATTTTTAGTCTGCAGAGGGTCCAATAACCATGGGTCTCTCGAAACGGAGAACATTAGCTCCCAGCTGCCTGCTTTATCTTGGCTGAGTATCAACATTGGGGGTGACTGCACACCATTTTTTTTAAATGATTTATTTAAATAATTTTAAAAAAGCCGCATGAGTTCTTCGTATTTTGTTACACAGGCAAGTTAACACACACAGCTGGAGCTGCCGCCTCCAGTTGTCTGCTTTATCTGCCCTGGGTATCAAAATATGGGGGATCCTATGCCATTTTTTCCAATTTTTGATTTATTTTTACACTATACTTTGGACACCCAGACAGCTAATGTGAGGGCAACTAATAACAGATGCCAGCATGCAAACACTCTGACTGCAACTAATCACAAATTCTGGCATGTCGGCTGTTTAACTGCAACCAATCACACACGGTGTCACAGAGGGTGGGCAGGGGAACTTGTGAATATTCATGAGATTTGATGAGTGGACCCGGAAGTAGTGTGACACCCGTGTGTAAACTCGGTAAGTATAATTGTCTTGCTTTAATCCCCATTTTGCTTCATTTTTCCTTTTTTTTTAATTTTTTTATCCGGGTGGCAGAACCCAAACAGTAACACAGCCTTCCCTGAGAAGTCCATGTTCAGGGTCCATGCACAGACACTCGGTGCCTGATATAAATCCAGAACTTTACAGTTCGGGTTTGCCTATCACTACACATGAATCTATATGGAGACAACGAGGCAAAAAGATAGTTCTGATGAACAGCAGAATAAGGTACAAGATTTACAACCTCCTGATTAATTATCCCTACAAGAAAGGATGCCCAAGGGTGTACGATAGTTCAAAAGATTGATGGTAATTCTGCTGATAATGGTGGCAAATTTAACATTTATTGCTGATGTAATGCCAGTGGTATAACCCTTTTAAACCCTGTTCTTGCTTTTTTGGCAGATCAGATTGTACGTATGGTCCTTTTATTTTATATTCACAGCCTTCGTGATATATTAGCATGGTTTATGTACACTATGTCATCATTTTAGATGGTAGACATGGATAAAAATGTAGTACTACCCTGCAGACCCACATGATCCCCTTCTCAGATCATTGATATATCTGTATTTATTTATGCTGTATTTTTCAAAATGCTAAAGTTGCGGTGAATGTTGGCTTTTTGTATTCTCGCTCATGCTTTTTTCGCTATTAAGCAGAGTAAAGCCGTAGACTAATTCTTTGCGATACGAGATCACTTTGGATTTATTTTTATCATAGTGCTGTGCTGTAATATGTTCAGTGCTATTTATCTCCCACACTGTTCTATGCACACATTGACAGAACAAGTACTCAGGGAAAATTCCCATGAAGCAGCGGAGGGGGAGGCATGGAGGCTCCGGCCCGTTCCCATGGAAACCAAGTGATGCGCCAACAGAGAGGTGCAGAAGGGACAACCACCCTCCCCAAAGATCTTCAAGGACACATGCCAATTACAGCATCTGTGACTGCCTCCCCCTACAGCACATCTGCATCTAGATTAGCTGCTTTTATCCCTGCAAGCTCGGCTGGTTTATTTCTCATGCGTATTTCTAGTTAACTGAACGCCTCACCCTTCCTGTCTAGCGTGGTGTGATAAACAGCTATGCTGAGTATGGATCCTCTTTGTGGTGTAGAAGGACTCTAAGGATTTCACCTTTATATTGGTGCACAGTTATGGTTTACAATTAGATTAAATTGGTTTTAAAAAAGAATGGTTCGGATTAAGGGTTCCTATTAACAAAAATCACAATTGTCTCCTTTATTATGGCTCGTGTTTGTAGCCCACAATTTACAATTTGCAATGTCAGTGCTTTTAAAGATTTATAAGTGTTAAATCCATAGGAAAGGTTTGATAAGTTAATACAGTTAAAGGGGTATTCCCATCTCCAAGATCCTATCCCAATATGGAGTAGGTGTAATAATAATAATAATATTAGAAATGTAGTATAGTTCTCCTGATATAGCCATGTCTCTTACCTCACATGCAGAGCATTACAGCTGAGGCATCCATGGTTATGTTCACTCATAATGAGTTAGTTGCTTGTGGTTGTAACAATGGATACCTAAGGTGCAATGCCCTGCACATAAAGTAAGAGACATGGCTAATCAAAAGAACAATACTACATTTATAACTGGAGGTATTTGCTAATATTATTATTATTATTATTATTATTATTATTATTATTACACCTACTACATATTGGGATAGGATCTTGGAGATGGCAATAACCCTTTAAGTCATCTGTGTCAGACAGACAGACCAGGGCAGGGTTCAATCTTCAATGGCAATCCTCTGTCCGACATCTCGGGTGCCTTTTCCACTTATAGAATCCCACTACCGTCATTTTATTACAACGTGATGCACTATGCCTGAAGCGACCTCATAATGTCACAATGGATTAGTAAGCATCAGCAGTGCCCATGGCTTGGGCAGAGGGTTGCTGCCACAGAAATGAACACTGCCCTGGTGTGTCTGCCATTGAACTGGATGCCAGACCAGGGTATATTTAATCTTTTTGCTCATCTCTAGAGAAAAGAAAAAAGGAGGAGGCCAACCTCTTCTGGCTCCTCAGCCGTTGGCTGTAAAGCTGCATTTATGTATAAATTGTAAAGTGCCCATTTACTTTAGATAGCTGAACGCACATTGAGCACACAGCCATCACTCCAAACTCCTCATAAGCAGGAGTATACAAGGGATCTCCGCAGGGAGAGTGGGGTAAGCTGGTGTCAGATACCTCTAAAAGAAACCAAAGGATCCAACATTGAAAATCTAAAGTTTTGATCATTCTGTCCCCAACGTCATTTGTCAGGTGAGAGGCGATCAGCCAGTACCTCCTAAACTAATGGGTCCAGCCTACTTGTCTCCAATGTGTAAGGGGGGAAGGGGGTCTTTAATCTTAATTAAAACCCTTGTATTTCTTTCATTTGGTAATATACTTGACAACTATGTTTGTATACTGGTTTTGCTAGGTGTTGACTAAAGAGCACCTAGAGTTAGAAGATTTTCATAACAATAAACAGATAGCTGGATCCTCCTTGTACATATAAGCTATATATATATATATAAGCCAAGAAGAGAAGAGCGAGTGACATGCGCCTGTTCTCTATAAGCTGGCTATATAGATCAGAGGGCTGTCACTCCTGTGTTCTCTATGAGACAGCAGCCACCGGCTGACGTGTCTCGGGGACAATAATAGCCATAGAAGTCCAAAATAGAACATGTGCCCCTACCATTAGTCAGCTGGCACCCCCTACACATTAGATTATAGATCAAACCCATAGATATTACAATAGTTTAGACACATTAGATTAGCACCTTTACTGTGCACAGGCAGCCTGTTGGGTACATTTGCTCTGGCACATTGGCTTCTGCCTTAACCTTAATTTTTATTTCATTATAACGAAAGGCAAAAAGGGTTTGGAGTTAAATTTCTTACACTATAAAGAGCACAGAAGTAGTGCATCTAGTACCTGGTCTTATAAAAATCAAGTCTAGAAAGACTTCATTGCCAACATTTACTTAAAGTGGTTGTTCCACGAACAAAGCTCATTTTGATTAACAAATCTTGGAATAATAATAATTTTCAAAATTGGATGTGTGTAAAAAATATTCTTGTGAGACATAATCTTATATATGTGCCCCGGCTATGTAGTGTGTAATGGCCGTGTCTGACCGTACAGGGACATGGTCTGATCATACCACATCTCCTGGACAATGGAAGACACAAAAGAGTATATAGAGATTACAGCACGGGAGCAGAAATTATTATTTCTTTGACATAGAACATTTTTTAAAAAAACAGACAAGAGAAATGCTTTACCTAGAAAAAGAATCAGCTGTGAGTTTGTGCTGTGCTATCTGTATAATCTCTTTTGTGTCCCCCCCTTGCCCAGGAGATGTGGTATGGTCAGACACAGCCATTACACAGTACACAGCAGGGACACATATATAAGATTATCTCAGCACAGGGACATTTTTTTTAAACACATCCAATTGTGGAACTTCTTATTATTCTTATTAAAATCAACTTTAAAATGAACGTTGTTCATGGGAAAAACCCTTTAACTGTCATATTTCTTATTGATAAAGCTGTTAAAAGAGTTATCTAATCAACCAACATAATGAGCATGAATGGTTTTAGAACGAATAGTAACTGTGACAGTTTTAAAGATGGCTCAGAGGGTATAAATAAAATCTAAAAATGCCAATTGCAGACAATCGGTGTCCCACCGAGTCCTGCAGGGTGCTTGATCAATGACTGGCAGAGCATTCATTCTGCTTCTATTCTCTGTATTGTATTGCAGGGATGTCCCCTATGTGTAGTAATGTTGTCACTAGAGTTGTGAATGACTGCATTGGCACCGCGCCTGTCCTACTGGTGACAGTGAGATGTCATATCCCCATTGTAAAAATACAAAGTGATTTGTTGTGAAAATGCCAAAAGAGGCAGCCAGAAGTGTGCACGAAGCAGCAGGAAGAGACATTAAGCCTCAGAGTAATTACCAAAGGCAACTTTGTCCTCGGATACACTCAAAAGCATCCAAGTGCTTATATAGGAGGGGGAGCAGCTGATAAACTACACGACAAGTAGGGAGGGAAGGAACAAAGACAGAAGGAGAAAGACAAAAAATCCAATTCAATAGGCAGATAGATAAAAAGCTAAATAGATAAATAGACCTAATTTTCAGTTCAGTATAAAAAAAATAAAGGAATATTTTTGTGCAAGATTGGTAGGAACTGCTTTGCAGGATGACTTAGACCATTTTCTATAGTGCAATATGCAGCCTCCTGACGTGGCACTGTGCCCAGCTGGCACCTTTAGCCTTGACTAACTCCTGAACTCGTTTGTTTATGCAAAAGATCTAAGCCAAGCTGTATGATAAATTACAGCAAAACATTAAAAAATACTTTATTAACATAGGCATGTATCATGCAATCTGAAAAGTTAGGGACAGGAATACAGCACCAGAACAAACCACTATCAGTTCATGAATACATCACCAACACCATCAGTATGGAAATACATTACTAGAAGCACCAGTAGTACTGGAATACATCACTAGTAGTACCATCAGTACAGGAATATATCAACAGAACCATCATCAGTAAAGGAGTGCATGAGCAAAACCATCATTTGTAAATGAAAACTGTACATCACTAGAATAACCATCAATACATTAATACCTTACCAGAACCAAATATAGCTCCAGAACCACCGTCAGAACATGAATACATTGCCCAGCTTGGACCATTGATCAATAGCAATGTCAAGTAATCCCCAAATATAGAGGTTGTATTGCACAAATCTATAAATCCTAGTCTATCCTTAAAGAGAACCTGTCACCAGGTTTTTCCCTGATGAGCTGCGGCCACCACCAGTGAGCCCTTATATACAGCACTCCAGAATGCTGTATATAAGTGTCCAGGCCACTCTGTAAGACATAAAAAACACCTTTATAATACTCACCGTGAGGGCGGTCTGATGGGAGTTGCTGCTCTCGGATCGACGCCTCCTCCATCTTAGGCGATCACCATCCTCCTACCCAGCCCCGCCGACATGACGTGTCCTGCGTCATTCACAAAGAGGCCTCCATTGTGCTCCTGCACATGCACACTTTGATCTGCCCTGCTGAAGGCAGAGCAAAATATTGTAATGCGCAGGTTGGAGATAAGGACAAAGACCACCCGCACACTACAGAACTTTGATCTTCCCTCAGCCAGGGAGATCAAATAGTCCCTAAAACCCATCCTATACGATAATATATGTAAGGCTAATGTAGAGTGCCTATGGGTGGAGATAAAAGGAGGGAGAAAGAATACTAAAATACTGATAGGGTTTGTTATAAGTCTCCAAGTGGAAGTGGCAGAAAGTATAGTCAAAAAAGCAAATAGATGAGGCATCGAGTCAGGGAGAAGTCATTATTATGGGGACTTGTGGGAACAGGTTCAGCAAAAGAAACAGGTTTTTGACAACAATAAATGACAGTTACCTTTCACAACTAGTTCAGGACCCAACGAGAAGGGGGACACTGCTAAATCTAATATTAACCAATAGACTGGATCGCATATCAAATACATTTTTAATCTTCAATGATTTGATAATAACAGGAACTATACCACAGGACTAGCGCACAGCACATGTGGTACCAAAAAGCGGATAAAAATCTGAGCCTGGAAATTATAGGCTGGTAAATTTCAACTCTGGTGTGGGTAAAATCCTTGAAGGTTTCCTAAGAGATACTATCATAGAGTATCTCAAAAAGAATAACTTCATAACCCAGTATCAACATGGGGGATCGGTCCTGTCAAACTAATCAGATCAGCTTCTTTGATTAGGTAAGTTCCAGACTGAACCAGGGAAATGCAGTGGATGTTGTATATGTGGACTTTTCAAAGTTGTTTGATAAAGTGCCACACAAAAGGTTGGTACATAAAATGAGAATAATAGGAATAGAGGAAAATATGTGAAACTGGGTTAGAAACTTGCTCAGTGATAGGAAACAAAGGGTGTTTTTTAATGGAACTCACTCGGTCTGGGTCACAGATAACAGAGGGGTACGATACAGGTCAGTATTGGGCCCTTTTCTTTTTAAAATATTTCTTAATGACCTTCTGGTAGGCAAAGAGAGTAGAATTTCAATATTTTGAGATGATACTAAACTCTGCAAGGCAATCAATACAAAGGAGGATATTTTAAAATTACAGAAGGATTTATGTATGCTGAAGGCTGGAGCTGAGAAATGGCAAATTAAGTTTAATGTGGATAAATGTAAGGTCCTGCACTGAAGCAGATGAAATAGAATTTATAATTATGAACTTAATTGTAAAACACTGGGTAAAACTGTCACTAAAAATGTCTTGGGTGTATGGGTGGACAGAAAACTCGACTTTGCTGACCAGTGTCTGTCAGCTGCTGCCAAAGCTAATAAGATAATGCAATGCATTATAAGAGGCATAGATGGTCATGAGAAGGACATAGTTTTACCCCTATACAAGTCACTAGTGCAACTACACTTAAGGCCCCTTCTCCATTAGCGTTTTTGTCCTGCATATTTCCTCACCTTGAGAAACGGATTGCAATCTTGCAAATGGTTTCCTATGAGGCTGTCTCCATTTCCCCGTTTTTTAAGGACCCTACACGGGCTCTCCATGAAATCGCAGCATGCTGCGATTTGATGCGATTCTCAGCCCTCTCACCCCCATGCAAGTCAGAATCCGGGTGGCATGCGCATGTCACACGGATCCTGACACTTGCATACCGGGTCAGACTGGCTACCGGAGGAATCTCCTGTAAAACCAGGCCTGACCGCTGTTACCTGAACTGAACCCCGAGCTGTCTCCTGAGCTCCAGACTGCAGCCTGAACAGCGAGCGCCGAGTGATGGATTCCCCGGCGACTGCTGGTCAGGTCAGCACAGCTGCAAACAGATCAGGCAGACGCTGGAGCTCAGATTACAGCTCTGGAGCTGAGTGCAGGTAATCGCGGCCAGGACTGGTTTTACAGGAGATTTCTCCTGTAGCCAGTCTGACGCTGCTTACCTAAAAACTCACATAGCACCCGCATGACGCTCACATGTCATATGGATGCTATGTGAGAAAAAAAAACACACACCACACGCAGATCACACGCAGGATACTCGACTCACATTTTGAGCCGAGTATCGCTGCGATTTTTTAAACGCTAGTGGAGAAGAGGCCTAAGGGTGCTTTACATGCTGCGACATCGCTACCGACATATCGTCGGGGTCATCTCGTTAGTGACGCACATCCGGCGCCGGTAGCGACATCGCAGCGTGTGACACCAAGGAGCGACGATCAAAGATTGCAAAATCGTTCAAAAATGGTGATCGTTGACACGTCGCTCCTTTCCTTACTATCGCTGCTGCCACAGGTACGATGTTGTTTGTCGTAGCTGCGGCATCACACATCGCTATGTGTGACACTGCGGGAGCGACGAACATCTTACCTGCGTCCACCGGCAATGCGGAAGGAAGGAGGTGGGCGGGATGTTATGTCCCGCTCATCTCTGCCCCTCCTCTGCTATTGGCCAGCCACTTAGTGACGCCGCTGTGATGTCGCTATGACGCCGAACGCACCTCCCCCTTGAGGGAGGGATTATTCAGCGGTCACATCTACGTCGCTGACAAGGTATGTGCATGTGACACTGCCGTAGTGATAATGTTCGCTACGGCAGCGAGCACAAAATGTCGCACGAGCTAACGCTAGCGATGTCGGAGCGTGTAAAGCACCCTTTAGAATACTGTGTAGAATTTTGGTCTTTGGTGTAGAAGAAGGACATAGCTGAACTAGCGGGTGCAGAGAAGAGCAACCAAGGTTATTGAAGGAATAGGTTGACTACAATACCAAGATAGGTTATTAAACTTGGGGACATTCAGTTTGAAAAATCGAAGGCTTAGGGGCAATCTTATTACAATGTACAAATATAGAGACCTTTCTAATGATTTTTTAACACCTAAGCCTGTGACGAAGACAAGGGGCATCCACTACATCTAAAGGAAAGAAGGTTTAATTATAATCACAGATGCAGATTCTTTACTGTAAGAGCAGTGAGATTATGGAACTCTCTGCCTTATGATGCTGTAATGGTTGATTCATTAATTTAAGAGAGGCCTGAATGCCTTTCTTGATAAATATAATATTACCATTTATGTGCCCTAGATTCTGTGATTGGGAGTTGGATACAGGGAATTAATCCGATTGTCATCAAGAGAGTGCCAAGAGTGTGCAAGGTAGTAAGGAAAGCAAAGGGTGGCTACTTTGAAGAACCTAGAATAGATGACACGTTTTCAGTTGTTTCACACTTTTTTAAGTATTTCATTCCACATGTTTTAATTCATAGTTTTGATGCCTTCAATGTGAATCTACAATTTTCAGAGTCCTGAAAATAAAGAAAATTCTTTGAATGAGAAGGTGTGTCCAAACTTTTGGTCTTTATTTTGACACTAGTGACAGTGCCCAAAAAATTATACAATATTATGTTAAGTATTTTCTCATCTTTGTGGAGTGTATTATAGTATGTGGTAGGATAGGGATTTAGGGATCGTTAATAGGAATAGTCAGTGAGTGGAGGAGCCATATCGAATGGTGTGCCGACCTCCATGGCAAGGCAGGGTGACGTCATTTTAGGGACAAGCTAGTGTCTCTGCTGAGGTTTCACCTCCAAGCCATACAAATATATCCCTCCAAAAAATAAATACCTAACCATTATCTGATAGCCCTAAAAGAACACCATACCCACAGTCAGGGCTGTTTTTCGACAAATTGGGGCCCTGGGCAAAGGTTTAAAGTGGGGCCCCAAATCCTAGCATATTGCACCATCACACACAAACATTCAGATTGCATTTACATGGGCTGAATTCAGACAGTTTTAAAGCGCGTGATTGCAATATTCAAGTTATTGAGCACTTATTTACCACCCTTTTTACACACGCGGAGGAAGGATGATTGGCACAAAATGATAACTGGTGGATCAATCTGCCCCTATTCAGTAATACAATATTACGTTATCAGCAACACATCTACAGTTTAAACAGAGGAATGTGCTGCTAAAAAACAATTGTTCAGGCATAAACAGTCAATCACCCGATGATTTTGCTCATTTGTTGGGTGATAGCTGACATATTTACATCCATGAACTCTCATCTACACTGCTGGCATTTGTAAATGTGGATGCTACATACACAGTATATGAAACAAACACTGCATGTTACACACATATGTATATACACATAGCAAGCACATATGTATACAAAGAGCGCATACACATACATTTATGTATGTACAGAGCACATATGTCCCGGACGCGTCCCGCCCCAGAAGCAGGTGGACCACTCGGATTCGGACATCGCTACTCGTGGCTCGAGGGTGTCCGGATCCGGGGACACGCCGAAACGTGATGGGGGTTATTTACAGGGAATTTAGGTAGTTTGTGACGCCACTCGCCGGACCCGGGGGCTCGGGGACACGCCGAAACGTGATGTGGGGGTTATTTACAGGGGATTTAGGTTGTTCGTGACGCCACCCGTGGGGTGCGGGAATAGGGAGTACCGCTGCTGCCGCTGAGAGTGCTTGGGGTGATAAAGTGGGGCAGCCAGATGACGTTACCTTCCACGGGTAGGGGAAGGCCCCGGGACTCTGGATGGAGATTTGGAGTGCAGAGGGAGCGAAGGTTCGCTGGTTGCAGGGGTTAATCAGGTACTCACTTAGAAGAAAGCAGACGCTGACAACGTAGTAAACCAAGTCTCTGGATGCCGCTGCCCTCTTGGAGAACTCGTTCGGGTCTCGTCCCCTGCATCACTGCCTGGTGGTCCATGGCCTTCCTCCGGGCACAGTAATTTTAGAGTGTCTAGGTGGCCCGTCAGCTTAGAGCTTTCCGGGCCCCGCTCCCTACTACGAGTAGCAGAGGAGCTTGCTCTCAGGAGCTCACGCTTGGGATTTCAGTGGGCTGCTTTGCTTGGAAAGCCCTATCCCCCTCATTGCGCTAGTGCCCCCGATCTCTGAACTTCGTGGGAACAGTCCATATAGGCCCTGTCCTCCGCAGGTTAATTTTCGGGTTGCTTGGAGCTTCTCCCCGACCTAGGGTCAATGTACCCTGAAGTGCCTTCGGTCCCAGCCCAGCTATTGAACTGCGGCTGCTGGCTATCCTCCAAGACTAGCTAAGCACCCAGTCCCAATCTCCCGCGACCGAGTCTCCGACTCCTCTGGGTCCAGACCACCGTCTGCGACCTAGTTTGCTTCCCCTGGGAGCTCCAACTCCCAGCTTCCTCGAGCTCCTCACAGCTCGAGAGCTACCACTGTTCTGACTTGTCACCTCCCACCTCCCTGCCTGACCCCTAGGTGGGCGGCCCTATTCTAGCTTAGCAGCCCACTGGTGTGTCTAACAGGGAGTGGTGCGAGATGTCACTAGGATTTGTGTATGCTGGTGGAGGCAGTACCGCAAGATGGGAACCCAGAACCATGGGGGTTGAGCCTGGGCTCTGCACTAGAAGATAAAGGATGTGCAGTACCCTATGACGACCTAACTAGTCCAGTGGCATCACACATACATACAAACATGTATACACAGAGCACATATATACATACATATAAAGACATGCATACATAGAGCACATACATTTATAAATACAGAGATACGCATCCACAGAGTACATACGTACATACAGAGACATACTGCATACGCAGTGCACATACATACAGAAACATGCATACACAGTGCACATATATACATACAGCTACATGTATAAACAAAGCACATACAGTACATTCACAGACATGTATACCCAGAGCACATACAGTACAAAGCAAAGGTTTGGACACACCTTCTCATTCAAAGAGTTACACACACAGTTATACACACACTCTCACACACACTTTAGAATACTTACTAGTCTATATCATCTTCTTCAGTTCTTCTATTCTCCCTGGTGGTAGAGGACCTGTGGTGACAGCATGGTCACAAGACAGTGATGTCAATAGAAGTCCTCCTTCACGTTCAACGTTGGAAGCCACACTGATAATTCAAAACTGCTATTATCAATTACATTTCTGCAGTAAACACTGGGAGCCCCAAAGAGAGTGGGGGTCTTGGGCAATTGCCCAGTTACCCCCTCCCTAACATCAGCCCCTGCCAACGTGAAGCATGGAGACAACAGCATTACACCATGTTCCAAATTATTATGCAAATGATATTTTTCTCTGATTTTTCTAAATGGTCGGTGCAAATGACAGTCAGTCTAATAAAAGTCATCACTCGTTAGAGTATACATCGATTTTTATTGTAGAAACCTCCCAATAATAACAGTATAATCTTCAAAATTTAAAAAAACTCAAAAGAACTGAAAATGCTCATTTGTGGAATTTGCAGCATTTGGAGGTCACATTCATTGAAATGAAAAGCTATTTAAATCCAAAACATCCTAACAGGCCAAGTTACATGTTAACATAGGAACCCTTCTTTGATATCACCTTCGCAATTCTTGCATCCATTGAATTTGTGAATTTTTGGAGAGTTTCTGCTTGAATTTCTTTGTATGATGTCAGAATAGCCTCCCAGAGCTGCTGTTTTGATGTGAACTGCCTCCCAACCTCATAGATATTTTGCTTGATGATACTCCAAAGGTTCTCTATAGGGTTGAGGTCAGGGGAAGATGGTGGCCAGTCCATGAGTTTATCTCCTTTTATGCCCATAGCAGCCAATGACACAGAGGTATTCTTTGCAGCATGAGATGGTGCATTGTAATTCATGAAGATGATTTTGCTCCTGAAGGCATGTTTCTGCTTTTTGTACCATGGAAGAAAGTTGTCAGTCAGAAACTCTATATACTTTGCAGAGGTCATTTTCACCACTTCGGGAACCCTAAAGGGGCCTACCAGATGTCTCCCTATGATTTCGGCCCAAAACATGACTCCTCCACCTCCTTGCTGACGTCGCAGGCTTGTTGGGACATGGTGGCCATCCACCAACCATCCACTACTACATCCATCTGGACCATCCAGGGTTGCTCGACACTCATCAGTAAAGAAAACTGTTTGAAAATTAGTCTTCATGTATGTCTGGGCCCACTGCAACCATTTCTGCTTTTGAGCACTGGTTAGGGGTGGCCAAATGTGCATACTCCCCCAGTAATGTCTATGCCCCTCAGTAATGTCTATGCCCTCCCAGTAACATCTACGCCACAGTAACGTCTATGCCTCCCAGTAGCATCTATGCCACCCAGTAATGTGTCTGCCCACCAGTAATGTATATGTCCCTCAGTAATGTAGATGCACCTCAGTAATGAGTATACCCCCCCAGTAAAGTGTATGCCCCAATCCTCTCATGTGATGTAGATACCATAGCCCCCAGCCTCCCCTGTGATATATATACTGTAGCTCCAGCTGTGTGTTTTTAAATTGAATTGCACAGATTATGGGTGAAATTGAAGGTGGAAAAATATCTGAAATAAATTATTTTGGTATGATTTGCATGATGTTTTAACGTAAAAAAAACCTGCCATTTTAACAAGGGTGTGTAAACTTTTTATATCCACTGTACAGGTGGATGCAAAACTGCATATAACTAAACTGTATTGTGTATAATTCCCTCTGCAGACTGGACGTATTCTAGGACAACCTCTATGGGAGCATTCACCTTTTACTTTTTCTCCCTAGTTACAGCGTAGTATTTTTTTTATCTCTTATTATGCTGTAATGATGAATGCATTGCAACTTTTCTACCACTAGGGGAGGCTCCAAGAGCAAGCGAGGGGGGAAAATGTTTTTAAGTCTGAATACATTAGAAAGGAGACTAACTCTGTGTGAAGCCTGCTCATATTGTGTTGTGAACGCCATGATGTTCCATTAAACGCAGCCACCCATACTGAGAGAATGTTGTATGATGAACCCCTGGCAGCCAAGGTGTTAATTGAGACATCTGCAGAGAAGTTCATTAATTAAGACCTTTCCCTCCCATTCCATTGGTTTTTGACAGAATGTGTGATCTTCAAGCAGAAAGTGAATTAATTAATATTTGAGCTGCCCATCTAATTCTCACTGTCCTGTCACACTTCCGTCACCACGGCTGATTTACAAAGGGGTGTAATTAAATTTTCGCTGTGTTCCCTGTGTTTAACTCACACCCTGCAGGGTAATATCATTTCTTCTAAGCAAAAACATCGGCCATTTCAGTTCTTGTTAATTATGATGTAACGATTTGTTTGTCGCTTTCTATCGGAGATTCTACAGCAATTTCCTCTAACGAAGACGAATAGAAGGATGTTGTGAGACGCGGAGAATGCAGATGGGCGCCCCCTTCCTGCTCCGCTTCTGCTTTTTTACCTGCAGTAAAGTCTTATAGAAAGCTTTGATGTTCCATTTCTGCACAGACTATCTGTTCTATGCTCCCAAATTTAACTGCTTCAAAGCCAGATATTAATAAGCTCGCTGCTTTCATTTTATTAATGGAGATAGATAGATATCAATAAATTATGAAGAGGGTAATGCATTATCAGAAGAACAATGTTCACTGGCTGCAGTTTGTTTAAAAATAAAGAAATAAATAAACTGTGCATTACTCACTACCTCCTGGTACAGCTCTGCTCCAGGCGTCTATTATTGTATGCAGTGATGTCATGTTGGCAGCACTGTAGCCAATCAGTGAGAGCAGCAGGTTTGAGCGGCAGAGCCTTTGAGCTCAGTAATTGGCCAAACACTGTCGACATGACATCAGCACTGCAAGCAATAATGGAGGCCAGGAGCAGTGGTTGTTGACACACAGTGCTGGAACCAGGGAGGGTGAGTAAAGCATAGTTTGCATATCCAAGTGTCACAGGGTCCGTCTCCGATATCACACAATCAACAGAGCGAGAGATGAGTGAGCTATCCAAAGTTCCTCTATTCCATGCAACCCAGGAGGTTCATGAAAATAATCCACCACACAGAGGGTAAAATAGTCCAGGAACACGGATACAGTCCAGTGAGGGATGAATGTCCAGGTCTCTCTGGGAAGCCTCAGCTTCTCCCACAGAGGATAAATCAGTCACACTCCTCCAGCAGTCCTTTTACAGGGAAATCGGGGTATCTCAACGCATCTCTCGGGTGCTGCCTGTAGCCGCAGCTTCTAACCCCAGAGAATGAATCTTCCTGCTTCTCTTATAGTTCCCAGCCAGACTGACTAATCTGGTAAAACAGAGAGTTTAGGTGGATCCCAGGCCCCCCTCCCCCAGACTTAGGGACAAAAGCCCAGCAGGGGTGATTAGTCTGCAAACCGGACAATGTACACAGAATGGACAGAACACCTAAGATATGAACCTACGCAAAATTATACACAACTCCCTATATTACACTATAACACCGAGTTAGACATTGTATTATGCTCTATTAGTAATGATTGGTACAACATAGACCCATCACTTACATTTGTAAAACATGGAGCCTGGTAAATTAGTTGTCAGGGACAATTGAAAGCAAAAAAAAATATTCTCAAATGTGATGATTCTGATGAAACAAAATAGTTCTGAAACGCGTTGATTAAAGTCACATATAAAGGTCCAGCAGCCATCCTCTATGTACACCAGAACAGTTTTTAACCTCTTCCTTTCCGTGTGATCACACAGAGACATGTTAGTTTTTAGCATCAGCATGGGTCAGCATGGATGACAAGAGCCAATAGAAGTTTATGGGTCTGTAAAAACACATACAGCCCGTGGATGACATCTAGTTAGGTGATCGCTTTAGTACATTATTGGCCATTCTTTTGTTACATTGACAGAAACTTGAGCTAGAATTGTAGGACAGGGCAGGAGCATGTGCGGTAGGAAACTCCACTACTGAGATCTGAAGATAGCTCGACAGCATGTGTCAATATAAAAAGACAGAAGCCATTCAATGCATAAGACCGGGGTCAGACCGCCGTATAACTTGGACGAGGACCGCATCAATAGCCGTGGCTCTCCTGACCATGACGGCTTCATGTATTTCTATGCAGCTCTCATGGTCAGGTCCTGAGAGCCGTCGGTCAGTCCGGGCATTTTGATGTGCGATCGTTGTCCGTGTTATACGGCCATCTGACTCCGCCCTTATAGTGATTAGCTCCCTAAAAAAAACAAATGTGATGTGACCATGAGGCGTTTGTGAATTTATTCAAGACATATTATTTTTACTATTTACAGGAAAAACCCCTTTGAGTTTAAGGCCAAGTGCAGATGTTGAGTATTTGGTTAGTTTTTTTACCTCAGTAGTTATAAGCCAAAACCAGGAGTAGAAAATACAGAATTGTTACATGTGTTTCTATTATACTTTTCCTCTGATTGCTCCACTCCTGGTTTTGGATTACAAATACTGAGGTAAAAAAACTCAAATACTCAGCGTGTGCACATGGCCTAAATTTTCTCTTGTTGAGCACAAAAAATATTTTAAGACCTGCGGCTTCCTTGAAGATTCGGGAGATTTTATGGCTCATGGGAGATGTGCCAAAACTTCTATAAGTTCCAGAGGTCTCTTTAAGGGAGCCTCCCAGATATTCCAGGAGTTGGCAAATTTGTGTGGCTCTGAAGCGGGCTTTACACGCAATGACATCGCTAACGAGATGTTGTTGGGGTCACGGAATTCGTGACGCACATCCGGCCTCGTTAGCAACGTCGTTGCGTGTGAAACACACGAATGATCGTTAACAATCAAAAATACTCACCATATCGTTGATCGTTGTCCAGTCGTTGTAATCCTGATTATCGTTTCTTCTGCAGGTACGATGTTGTTCATCGTTCCTGCGGCAGCACACATCGCTATGTGTGACACCACAGGAATGAGGAACATCACCGCACCTGCGGCCACCCGCAATGAGGAAGGAAGGAGGTGGGCGGGATATTTGGCCCGCTCATCTCCGCCCCTCCGCTTCTATTGGGCAGCCGCTTAGTGACATCGCTGTGACGCCGAATGAACCGCCCCCTTAGAAAGGAGGCAGTTTGCCGGCAACAGCGACGTCGCTAAGCAGGTAAGTATGTATGACGGGTGTAAGTGATATTGTGCGCCACGGGCAGCGATTTGCCCGTGACGCACAACCGACGGGGCGGGTGCTTTCACCAGCGACATCGCTAGCGATGTCGTTGTGTGTAAAGCCCACTTTAGGCCTAAATAGAAGGGAGAGGCACCCATAACATAAATTTGATGTTAGTTAAATCAATAAATACTGTAACCATATCAGATAGGAGGACTTAAGTTGCATTTACACTGCAAGATAATTTTGAACAAGTGTTGTTAAAAACATTTGTTTCATGATTACCTTGCTTGTTTTAGAGAAACATAGCCCTGCTGAGCAGCTATTGGCGAAATAAAGCATGACTCTAATGCAATTACAGTTTGTGCTATTCACAGACTTGTTTGGTCCCCTTATAGTCAGAAACTCTTTGTAGTCACTGTCTATTAGACCCCCTTCACATGTCAGTGATTCTGGTACGTATGTTGCAGCTTTTATACATACCAGAATCACGGACATACGCAGACCCATTAAAATCAATGGATCTGTGCACACATCAGTGATTGCTCAGTGATTGTGTTTTCGTGCGGTGTACAAGCGTGCCCGAGTCTTCCGCACAGACACAAGTTTGTTTTTTTCTGACATCACTGATGTCACATGGACCTCAGAGTGGTCTAATCCGTGTGACACGTACCAAAAAAAATGTATCTTTGAAATAAAATTATTTTTGCACTCAACTTCTCCAGCGATGCTGTCTCCGGCTGTTGCTGTCTTCTGCTTCCAGGCTGATTAATTATGCTCATGAATATTCACTACACTGCAACCTGGAAGTAGCTGCAGAGGGGAGATAGTGGCAGCCGGACACAGCACTGCGGGAGACTTCAGCACCACAGAGAGCAGCAGTAGGGACAGGTGAGTTAGTATAGGAGTGCCGATCTCTGTGTGCTATCACGGATTGCACACGGAGAACACGTGTGCCAAAATCGCGGCACATGGAGGGCCATATGCGTCTTTAACACGTCATTGAAAACTGTCTGTTTTTCACTGATGTGTGAAGGGGGGCCTTAGGCATATATTCCTACTAGAGGAGGGGCCCCAGCTTTAGACCCCTTTAATAAGCTATAGAAGCATCTCTCATCTAGTAGTTGTCCTTAAAAAAAAAACTCTGTAGCTCTCAAAGTGAATGGGGATTTGAAAATGCATTGTATAAACTAAGTAGGCCCTTTTGATGAGGTTGGATTACAATTGTATAAATTTGTTGCCCATAGCTAGTTTTCTGCCCAGGAGGCGGTAACCTAAAGCATAATTCATTTTAATATTGCGTGACCAACACACAATTCCATATCAATCTATAAGAAATGGATTCATAAACAGTTTGTTCTTTCATTAAATTTACATGGATATAACATTCCTGTTTTACGTCTGATTGTCTTGTACAACATGAGGTTTATACGCTATAAAATAGGATAGGGTATCAGGAATTCTCGTACATGATCTCAGAGGTTTCCACCATCTGCAATAACAACATTACACATGATGTTAGCTACAGCATTCTAATGGATCATTTGCTGTACCTATCTAAAATTAATAGCATGGAAAGCCAAAAAGCAATATTCCAGTTGTGTATCCAGGAGTAACATAACTGTTTATGGCCCTGAAATGATTTTCTAAACTGCTCCCTTACAGAATTATGTCTGTAGTAAATTGTAGTATGACCTAGCTGGTTGCATTCTGATAATAAACCGCTACAGTCTGTTTTATTATATTTCTTGCATATTCAGAACCTAATAGAGGCGCAGCATGATCTCCTGGCCCTCAGCCTCAATGCAAGCTCTATAATAGAATCTCACACTTATCATGTGCTATTGCCACTTCATAGCTGGTTTACTGGATGCCCATAATCAAAGGCCACATGCACATGTTGAGTATTTGGTGAGTTTTCATATATATTTGTAGTCAAAACCAGGAGTGGGTAAAAAATCCAGAAATGGTGCTCATGTTTCTATTATACTTTTCCACTGATTGTCCCACTCCTGGTTTTGGCTAAATACTGGGGTAAAATACTGACCAAATACTGAATGTGGCCTAAAGGCTATGCCTACTTTTTCTCCAGTTTTTATTTCTCTTATGCATTTACAAGAAAAAAAATGAAACTTTGCAAAGATTCTTAATTAAAATAGTTCTACTGTTGTCTGTATACAGCTCCTGCAGACCCAGGCCTATGGGTCACAAAATAGCTACAGATTACAAACCAAATATGTGTTTTCTGTTATTCCCTTCTGTCTCCTCTTCTGCTGTCTTAGGAAAAAGGAAGTCAAGATAGTAAAATATGACTGTAGGATCAGACAACACAGAATAAGTTTGTATCCTGTAACCATAGAATTACATTGGCCTGCATAGGACTTGTATACACAGAACAATGTGACTGTCACGA